>NC_142749.1:15637635-15972635 GCF_051943395.1 Hippocampus bargibanti
TACCTTGTTCCTCATCAATTGTGTTCTGTGTATAGCTGGCTTGATAGCTTTTTGCATCAAGTGTACAGATGGCTTGTGCGGGTTATTTGTTGAGCCTGATTGATGGGATATTTTAACCTTGCAGTCTACACTTTGCATTTGAACTATCAAAGTTGAAACGAGTCCAAATGTCACTGTTTTCTATCCATTTTATCACTCTCTCTGTTGTCTGCCTGTCACTTTAATGTTTAACCCCCATCCCACTGCTGCGTTCTTGACCAATCACGTGGCTTCACCCATTGTGGCAGCTCTGTGTGTATCAAAAAAAAAAATGTTCGTATGCCAAGGTAAAATTTTCATAAATGTAACGTTCGTAAACCGAAAAGTTCGGAAGCCAAGGGGTTCGTAAACCGAGGTATCACTCTATATATATATATATAAAAAAAAAAAAAAAAAAAAAACAACGGTAGACAAGTGGTTAGCGGGTCGGCCTAACGGTGAAAAGATGCGGGTTCGATTCCAAGTTTGCAAATTCGCCCTGTGCCTATTTTAATCGACCTTTTCTATTCATACACTCGTACTCAGATGAGTAAATATTTTTTTTTGCCCCCCCCCCCCTCACTCCACCCTTGCCCTCCATTTTACCTTCACTTTCCGAGGTATCCAAGCATCGTCTGAATTTGTTTTTCTCCCGTTTGGTCTGGGTTCCTTCCGACTCGGACGTCTCGCAATAGTTGACCTCAGCTTTGTGACTACGCCGCGAACGCCGTCTGCTGACGTCCAGGTCGCTGTCGCTGTACTCGCTGGAACCATGGCTCGCTACGGAGAGGGGTGGGGCACAAAAGGGTTAAAACGAAAAAAAGAAACGCTTCCATTTCCGACTATGCTAACCAACACGTTCTAAACCAAGGGTGTCAAAGTCATTTTTTGCCGCGGGCCACATTGTAGTTATGGTTTCCTCTCGAAGGCCGTTATGAATTTGGGGAAGCCATTAGAATGTTTAAATCCCTTCAAATATTACATATAGAGCACACAGCAAATTAATGAATAACTCGTTTTCAAATCTGAAGTCAAGAATAATGACTTTTATTGTGGTTGACATCCAAAAATATGAAATTTTGGCTCAGATTTTAGCAATCATCATGGAATTTAACAAGTTTGATTTGCTTTCGCGGGCCGAAAAAAATGATGTGGCGGGCCGGATTTGGCCCGCGGGCCTTGACTTTGACACCTGTTTTCTTGAACGTAGCACGGCTCGTACCGATTTCTTCTTCTTCGTCGTCCTCGTCCGTCTCCACTTCCTCGTCATCCGAGTAGCCTTTCGGTCTCCGCCTTTTTCGGGAGCTGCAGCGTCGCTCGGGCGAGTTTTTGCCGCGAGGATCGGACGAGCGCCGCTTTCCGCCGCCGCTGCCTCCGTCCGAGTCCGTCTCGGGTGCCGTTCCGTTGTCGGATACCACAAAGTCTTCCTCGGAGCTGCGAGGGAAGATGTGGTGAAAAACTGGGGACATTTGTGAGAATTTTATACTGTTTCCAATAAAAGGCGGAGTTAGAACACGCTGCACTAGTATCGTCGTCAAAAAAACTACATAAAAAAATAAATAAAAATAAAAATAAATATTTAATATTTTTTTTATTTTTATTTTATTTTTTATTTAATAAATATTTATTTAATATATTTTTTTTTTAGTTATTTTGTATTTATTGTATTATTTATTTATTTATTTATTTTCTGAAAAAGTTTTCAGCCAAAATTTTAAACCCATTCACTGACTATGACTTTCATTCACTGGCAGACAATGTGCAAAAACGTGTCCACTCCAGTGCCAGGGTTTTTGTCATTGTCACTCAAATTCCAGGACCCAACAGAATATTGAGTTTTAGAACTACATAAACATTCAATTCAGCGTAAGAAAACGTAGACTCGCTTCTTTCATCAGGAAAAAAAAAAGAGTTAATTCCTAAATTATATGCGTCTGGAGTTATCTGAGCTTGAAATGGGGGCAACTGCACAAAATACAATACAATACAATACATACATATTGATTTATATAGTGCTTTAACAACAGCTGAAGCTGTAACAAAGCACTAACATGGAAAAAATAGAAATGCTGCCCCTAGTGGAAAAAAGAAAAAAACACTGCCAGAGGCCATGGCCAGCGCTTTATCAGCACCCAAGCATGAAAAAACAAAACCCAAACAAATTCGAGAATGCCGCTCTACGTCATGGCTTTTCATGGCAGTGAATGACTTCCATGCGGTACACAAATATTGATCATTTGCTGCCTTTCTATCTATTTGAGTTACTTCCGGGTTGAGTGAAGGCCGGCGCGTGTGGCTGCCGCTGCTCACCCACAGAAAAAAAACTGATCCTGTGACTGTAAAGTCACCTTGAGAGTTTTGAAAGGCGCTTAGAAATCAAATGTATTATTATTATTATTATTATTATCTAGCTATTAGCTATCCAGCTAGCTCTCTATTTGCTATCTATCTATCTATCTATCCATCCATCCATCCATTAGCTTGTGAGCTAGCTTTCTATCTGTTTGAGTTACTTCCGGGTTGAGTGAACGCCGGCGCGTGTGGCTGCCGCTGCTCACCCACAGAAAAACTGATCCTGTGACTGTAAAGTCACCTTGAGAGTTTTGAAAGGCGCTTAGAAATCAAATGTATTATTATTATTATTATTATGTAGCTATTAGCTATCCAGCTAGCTCTCTATTTGCTATCTATCTATCTATCTATCTATCTATCTATCTATCTATCTATCTATCCATCCATCTATTAGCTTGTGAGCTAGCTTTCTATCTGTTTGAGTTACTTCCGGGTTGAGTGAACGCCGGCGCGTGTGGCTGCCGCTGCTCACCCACAGAAAAACTGATACTGTGACTGTAAACATTATTATTATTATTATTATTATTTTCACCTTTTGCAAACAATACTGCCCCCATAGGTCAGTCTTGGTACTACAACAGCTATCAGGGTGAAAATGGCCCTTTTTTTTAACCTTTCGCTGAGGCAAAACTCGTCCTCGCTGCCGTCGTCGTCGGCGGTGCTTTCGCTGTCGAGGTCGTTGAGGCGCCGCCGCTTTTTCTTGCGTAGGGCGGCGTTGGGCCGAGGAGGTTGACCGTTTTCTTTGCCTTCTTCCGATTGGATGATGGCGGCCATGTCCTTCCCCCTGCTGCCCGTGATGTTAGCCATGTCTTTGCCTCGCCCCGCTCCTGGACGCCATTTGCGTGTCACGTTTTGTTTTTGGCGGGCTACAACTTTGGGATCGTTTTAGCGCTTACCTCCTCCGCCGGCTTCTTTGACGTCTTCTTCGATGGCCTCCTCGATGGCTTCGTCAAACTCGTCGAATCTGTAGCTGATGTTCTTCTTAGCCCTGGTGGAACGTCGCCCCCATTTTTTACTCCGCTTCGGTTGCTTTTCCTTCACAATCACTTCCTGTTTTTCTTCTTCTAACACGGCCTGAGAGAAAAAAATACAATAAATTCGGGCGAGGGGGTCACAAGTCGGACTCAGCTGTCCTTATTCCGAACTGACCGAGGGGGTGATGATGTTTTCCACGCTGATCCCGACGTAAATGAGACGCTCTTTCCTGGGAGAGGAGGGAGAAAAGAGGTACAGTGAGACATCAACTTACAAACTTTTCGTCTTACAAACGTCAAATTTATGAAAATTAAACCTTATAATAACCACTATTTTCATAATACACACCCACCACGGCTGGCGGAGTGATTTTCGGCGGAAGCACACGACCGAACAGCACCACAGGTGAAGTTAGCAACAGTCCTTATGGAAGGTGACTCTCCTTCCATAAGCCATCAACAACCATCAAAAAGGTCAATAAAACTTTATTTTACAGAACAGTTTATTTCTTTAATTACAGTCCTCTTGTAGTGTGCCTCTCTTTCCAAACAGCAATTTCCTTTGACCTTCGACCTCCAACGCCATTCGATCAAGCCATCAATGACCATCACAAATGTAAATAAACTGACTTTATGATACAATGCAGTGTATTTCTTTCCTTACTATACAATAGCATATTTATTATACATAGAATAAGGTATGTTGTGTGTAGTTTTAAGGTTTATTGAGTTGAAAAGTATATTTTATGGAAACCCTGGAACGGATTATTCCCATTTTAATGGTTTCCTATGGGAAAATGTTTTTTGAGATACACACTTTTCGCCTTACACACTTTGTCTGGGAACCAATTAAGTTCGTAGGTTGAGGTCTCACTGTACGTTAGTGATGCTTTGGGGGGTCTCTTTTAGCGTAAACGGCGAAGGTGGGGGTGTCACCTTCTCTCCGCACGCACTTTCTTCTTCAAGGCGGAGTCGAGGTTGAGCAGCTGCTCTTCCAGTTTGTCGCACAGGTTTTTCTACAGGGGGCGGGCGGTTGAGATTTTAGTGCAAAATAAATACATAAAAAAAATAATAAAGAAATTTAAAAAATAAAAGAATAAATAAAAAAGAAAAAAGAAAATAAATCAATTATGAAAATTAAAAATAAATAAATATACAAATAAATAAATAAATAACTATTAAACAAATAAATAAATGCAGAAATAGATAAATATATAGATAGATAAATAATACCTATTAATAAATAAATACAGAAATAGATGGGTAAATAAATACCTATTAAATAAATACATACATAAATACAGAGATAAATAAATACATATTACATAAATAAATACATAGGTGGATAAATGAATAACTATTACATAAAAAAATACCTATTAAATAAATAAATACAAAAATAGATAGATAAATAAATACCTATTAAATACATATGTAGATAAATAAATACCTATTAAATAAATAAATAGAGAAATACTTATTAAATAAATAAATGCATAAATAGATAAATGAATACCTATTAAATGAATACATATATAGATAAATAAATATTAAATAAATGCATGGATAGGTAAATAAATACCTATTAAATAAATACATAAATAGATGGATACATGAATACCTATTAAATAAATAAACAGATAAATACATAACTATTACATAAAGGCATACATAGATAAACAAATACCTAATAAATAAAAAAAAGATGGATAAATGATTAACTATTAAATAAATACATCAATAAATATATAAATAAATAACCACTAAATTACAAAAATACATTAAATACAGATTAAATAAATAAATAAATACTTTAATACATATTAAATAAATAAAAAAGACATAGATAGATAAATCAATAACTATTAAATAAATAAATACATAAATAAATGAATAACTATTAAAAAAAATACATAAAAAAATAAAAAAATACATATAAAATATATATGAAATAAATAAATAAAGCTCTCGGTTGTGTGTCTCGGAACACATACGTGTTGGCAGGGTGGGCAGAACCACTCGCCGTCGGGGATGATCATGAGGGGCGGCCTGAGGCAGGCCGTGTGGTAGCCGCTGTCGCACGAATCGCACAGCAAGATCTGAAAACAAAAAATCAATAAATCATAATTATATAATCATAAATAATCATGAAATGTTATATGAGTTAACTCATTCTCTGCCATTCCCCAAAGTATTCGTGAATAAAAACAATGTGACGTGGAGCGTCATTATTAATATTAATGTTATTAATATTACTATTATTATAAATATTCTGAATGTTTTCCCCATTGTGGGATGAATAAAGGTTTTCTGATTCTGATTATCTATCATCATTATCGATTATTATTATCTTATTATTATCTTATCATCATCATTATTATTATCATGATTATTATTATCATGATTATTATCATCATTATTATTATCATCATGATCATTATTATCATCATCATTATCATTCTCATAATAATAATAATTATTATTATATTATTATTATTATTATTATTATTATTATCATCATTATAATCATGATTATTATTATTATCATAATTATCATTATCATCATCGTCATTACTATTATCATCGTCATTATCATTATTATCCTTATCATTATTATCCTTATCATTATTATCATTATTATTATTATTATTATCATTCTTATGATTATTATTATTATTATTATTATTATTATTATTATTATTATTATTATCATGATTATCATAATTATCATTATTATTATCATCATCATCATCATCATCATTATAATCATGATTATTATAATCATGATTATTATTATCATGATTATTATTATTATCATAATTATCATTATTATTATCATCGTCATTATTATTATTATCCTTATCATTATTATTATTATTATCGTTCTGATGATCATTATTAATATTCTCATCATTATTATTCTCATCATTATTATTATTATTATTATTATTATCATGATTATTATTATTATCATAATTATCATTATTATCATCATCGTCATTATTATTATCATCGTCATTATCATTATTATCCTTATCATTATTATTATTATTATTATTATTAATATTATTATTATTATTATTATTATTATTATTAATTGGATTGGATTTGCCTAATAAAGGCAAATCTAATCCAATCCAATCCAATTATTATTCTCATCATCATCATCATTATTATTATTATTATTATCATTCTTATGATTATTATTATTATTATTATTCTCATCATTATTATTATTATCATGATTATTATTATTATCATAATTATCATTATTATCATCATCGTCATTATTATTATCATCGTCATTATCATTATTATCCTTATCATTATTATTATCATTCTTATGATCATTATTAATATTCTCATCATTATTATTCTCATCATCATTATTATTATTATTATCATGATTATTATTATCATAATTATCATTATTATCATCATCGTCATTATTATTATCATCGTCATTATCATTATTATTGTTATTATTATTATCATTCTTATGATTATTATTATTATTATTATTATTAATTGGATTGGACTTGCCTAATAAAGGCAAATCTAATCCAATCCAATCCAATCCAAATTCTCATCATCATCATCATTATTATTATTATTATTATTATTATTATTATTATTATTATTATTATTATTATTATTATTATTATTATTATTATTATTATATCAGTTAATTGCGTGATTATTGAACTAATTGATGGGCGAAGTCATTTTATTTTCAAAGAAAAAAAGCAACTTGCCAGTTCCGGGTGGTTGGGAAGGCCGCAGTGCTTGCAGGGGTCGTCGTTCGGCGGAAGGTCATCGGAGGACGCCGACGATTCGGACTGGCGGCGCTCCTGTTGATGGCGGCGCCTTTTGGGACCTCGCTCCACTTTGTAGTCTTCGTCACTGTCGTCTTCCTGTTCTTCTTCTTCGCTGTCCTCACTGTCCTCGCTGGATGGCTCTTCTTCATCTTCATCGTCGTCCTCATCATCATCATCCTCCTCCTCCTCCTCCTCGGAGGCTTTTCGCTTATGGCGGCTGCGCATGTTGGACCAGCGTGTTTTTCGCCGCTTTCGTCCCTTTTGACAACAAAGAAGGACATCAAAATGTTAGCCTTCGTCCCAATGACGCACATTAACTCATTCACTGCCATTCCCGAAATTGTTGGGTGCCGATAAAGCACTGGTCAGACCTCTGGCAATGTTTTTTTTTTCCCTTCCACAAAGGGGCAGCATTTGCCTTTTGTCCATGTTTGTGCTTTGTTACAGCTTCAGCTGTTGTTTCAGCGTAAAATAAAACAACATGTATGTATTGCATTGTATTTTGTACAGTTGCCTCCATTTCAAGCGCATATAACTCCATATCCATATAACTTAGGAATTAACTTTTTTTCCTGATGAAAGAAAAAAAAATCTACAATTTCTTACACTGAATAGAATGTTTATGTAGTCCTAATAATGGCACGATGAGAAGAATGAAGTGTCAGCGCAGAGCGCCGATGCGTATGCGGAACGGTCGCAGCTTGGATTTGAAGCGGATTTACATGGGACAGGAGACGTGAGACAATCTCTTTTGGTCAATGGATTGCTACAGCTTAGTGGCTTGCTTTCAACAAACCAGCTAGATATCCAGCTAATAGCCAGCTCATAGATAGCTAACTAATAACTAGCCAATAGATAGCTAGCCAGATAGCTAACTAATAGATAGCTAGATAGATAGCAAACACATAGCCAGCTAGATAGCCAGCCAGTCAGTTAAATAGCTAATAGACAGCAAATAGATAGCCAGCTAGATATCCAGCAAATGGCCAGCTAATAGATAGCTAGCTAATAACCAGCCAATAGAGAGCTAGCCATATAGCTAATAGATAGCTAGATAGTGAGACAGTTAATAGATGGCTAATAAATAGCTAGCTAATAGCTAGTTAATAGATAGATAGCCAGCGAATATATAGATCGCGAGATAGATAATTAATAGCCTGCTAGATAGCCAGATTGATAGATAGCGAGAAAAATAGCTAATAGATCGCTAATAAATAGCTTGCTAATAGATAGATAGCTAGATAGCCAGCTAATAGATAGCCTGCTAGATAGGCAGATGGATAGATAGCGAGATAGCTAATAGATGGCTAATAAATAGCTTGCTAATAGATAGATAGCTAGATAGCCAGCTAATACATCGGTAGATAGATAGCGAGATAGATAGATAGCTAATAGATAGCCAGCAAGATAGCCAGTCAGTCAGTTAAATAGCTAATAGACAGCAAATAGATAGCCAGTTAGATATCCAGCTCATAGCCACCTAATAACTAGCCGATAGCTAGCCAGATAGCTAGCCAGATAGCTAGCTAATAGATAGATAGATAGATAGATAGATAGATAGATAGATAGATAGCCAGCCACATAGCAGGCTAGCTAGCTAATAGATAGCTAATAAGAGAAAGAGAGAAAGAAAACTGACCTTTGGTTTGGCTTGAACATCCTGATCCACCTTCTTCTCTCTGGGCTTCCTCCCCACCATCTTAACCTTTCCCTCCCCCTCCTCTTCTTCTTCTTCTTCTTCCTCCCCCTTCTCTTCCTTTTCCTCCTCCATCTTGTTATCTCGAACCTCCACCATCTTCTGCGTGGGTCTCGATATCCTGGGCGATCGTCTCAAAGACATGCCGCCGACGTTGGCGTCCGACTCGGAGTCGCCACGTTTCTTCTTACGAAGTTTGGCCCAGCGCCGGTGGGCGGCGGTTTTCACCCCTCCGCGGGCGGCCATTTTCTCCGACTGAACGTTTCCCGCCTCTTTTTCCGAATCGTTTTGATCGATTTTGCGTTTGGTCGGACGGTCGGCGGCGGCGGCGTCTCGTTCGGGTTTCTGCGTTTCGGATTCGGCGTCTTCGGGAGCGAGTTCAGCTTTTTCGTTTTTACACGACGTATCCGGCAAACTTTCCGATGTCTTCATTTTATTTCCGCTTTCATCCATTTTGCGTTTTTCGGCATCCATTTTGATTTCGCAACCGTCCTCTTTTGCGGATTCGCCGACTTCCTTTTGGCTTCCCGAAGCTTTATTTTCATCTTCCGATCGTTCAGTACCCGATTTCGGATTCATTAATTCGTCGTTTTCATTTACGTCGTTCGGAGACGCCGTTGGACGATCTTTTTCTTTCATTTCAAGATTCGTTTCCGGCAGATCTCGGTGGAAGGTTGGCGCCTCGTCGTCGTTCTTCACCGGAGTTTCGGCGTCACTCGCCCGTGGCGATTTTATGTCATCTTTTTGTTTTTTTTCGGATTCGTGACGAGAGTTTTTCGCCATTTTGGAATCTTTCGGATATTTGAGGTGACGATCGGATTCGCCGTCCTTGTTTTTGACTTTCAATGCGTTTTGGGGTGGCTCGGCGGGCTCTTCGGTTACGTTTCGATCGTCGGGGGTTATCATTTCGGCACCATGGGCGGAGTCTATCGTTTTGTTCGCTCTTTCCGTTTTTGACCCTTCGAGAGATTCGTCTTCATTTTTGTTTTGAGTCGCTTCTCCGCTTATACTCGTAACTTCAATTCGTAGGTCTTTCGCCGGCAAGACGTTTGGATCAATAGATCTTACCGATATTAATTTATCGGTATTCTCGTTCGGCGTCGTTTCGGAGAGTTTTTCCGCGATGCGAGGCTGACGTTGAAGATCGGGAACAACGTTGCGATCGAAGCGTTTGGAAAATTTCAATCCATCGGCGGTGTCGTTTTCCGTCATTGGATCGCTTTCGTTCTTTTGACGTTTAAGATCGCCATCTTGTGGCTTGTCGGGGTATTGCTCCATTTTGTTTTCGCTCGGAGGGATGTCATGAACGGCGTCCAGTTTTATCGTTTCGGATCTTTCGGGAGTATTTTTCGACGATGGCGTTTCGGCGTCGGAACATTTATCCATCGTCGATTCATTTTGGTTTTCGGGATATTTACAATTAGCGTCCGGCGGAGCTCGGTTGTCGTTTTTTTGTTCTTTCTCGGGTTGGGTTTCCTCATTTTTGCTTAAAAGCGGGACGGTTTTGATGATACGGTCTTCGGACTGGTATTTGTCATCTGGTTTTATAGTTTTGGATTCACCGGGGCGGTTTTTTTCTGTCGTTTTATCATTTTGGGAAATGGTATCTTTCACGAACTCTGGTGGGTTTTTGTCCCGTGGACATTGAAGCATCTCCTTGTCGTTTTCCGCCGATGGACACGCCGGTTCGGTTTTCGGCGGGGGAATTTGAGCGAGGTCGTCACGTTTCGATTGGTCGGATTCTGTAGGGTTCGCGGATTCTTCTGCAGATTTGGAGGCGGAGTTGTCCGTGGCTTCGGTTTCCGAAGTTACTGAAGCGGCGTTGGCGTCCTCGCCTTCGCGAGACGATATTTCTTGACACGTGGACACCGCGCTTGATTTTTTGATGACGGATGATTCTTTCCGCTTTGTAGGCTTGACGGGCACGTTTTGCGCCGCACGGTCTTTTGGCGACTCTTCCCGTAGGCTCACGGCGTCGTTCTTGGTCGACTCTTTTTCAGCAGTTTGCGAATTCTGCGTTTCAGCCTCGCTCGTGTTCTTTTGGTCTTTCCCTGTTTGTTTGGTTGAGGCGTTCGTGCGGCGCGTTTTTGCTTTTTCGTTCGAGTTCGGTTCCGTGGATGAGACCTCATGATTTGATTTCTCCTCATTTATGACGTTCGTTTTTTCTGAGGTGTTCAGGTTGTCCCCTAATCCCACTTTTTCGTCTCCTTTGTTGAGTTCTTTTAAATTTTGGCTTCGTTCTAGCTCGGGCAATTTATCGTCCGCCTCTTTCGTCGCCTTCTCGGACGAATCCGTGACCTTCTCCGTACAGCGAGGTTCTTTCTGTAGGCACGTCTCCGACACGGGTCGAACTTCACCGTTGACGTGTTCTTTCACGCTCAGTATCTCTCCAGAGACGAGGTTGGGTTTGACGTTGTCCGTTATCGGCGACGCCGGCGTGAATTTCATGCCTCTTTTTTTCAGAGGGATCTTAGCTTGCTGCTCATTCTTCATCTGTTGGATTTCGTCCACGATGTTGTACTTGGGAGCCGGTTCCCCGCAATGCGTCTCCGTTCTGGCTTCGGGTGTCTCTTTTGGTTCTTCTTTGATGGTCTGGTTTTCATTGACCAAGCCGTGATTCGCCGGATTCTCCGATAACGTTTCCGTTATGCCGTTTACAGCCAATTTGATCTCGGACAGTTCCGATTTGAGCTCATCGGCGGGATCCAATTTTCCATTGCTCTCTGTTTTTGGTGGCACCTGTATGGTCGCCTGGGTGGGGTTTTTGATGTCTTCGTCTGATGATGAGCTATCGTCTTTCTTGACGCCATCTAGAAATAGAAAATTTAAGTTCGTTTGTTGTCAAATTGGATAGCGGTGAGAAGATAAACTGGTGTGCAAACAAGATTAGATTAGATGAGCCAAAATTGACATTTCACAGCAGCAAAAACTAAACACAGGAGCCGCTGTGAAGGTAGCAACTCTCGCGGCGCCACCTTGAAATGAATGAATGAATGAATGAATAAATAAATAAAACCACGCCCAGCCCTCGCTTAGAAGAACTTTCCTGTTCTGATTTTTCCTCATCAATCATACTCAAAAACGTATACCTTCTTTATCCTTTTCACTTTTGGTCTCTCTCTTCAAGAGCTCAGGATCGATGTGCGTCTTGAGCAGCGCCACCACTTGCGCCAAGTCGCTGCGATCTCTACGAGAAGGAACCCAAAAGGAGCATCAGCATCCGTTTACTCATTCATTGGCATTCTCTAATTGATTCGTGTTTTGTTTTTTTTTTCTTGCTGGGGTGCCAATAAAGCGCTGGGCAGACCTCTGGCAATGTTTTTTTTCCATTCCACGAGGGGGCAGCATTTCCCTTTTTCTCACCAAGTTAGCGCTTTGTTCCAGTCTCAGCTATTGTTAAAGCGCTATATTATACAATATGTATATGCTGCATTGTATTTTGGACAGCTGCCCTCATTTCAAGCTCATTTAACTCCAGACACATATAACTTAGGAATTAACATTTTTTGTTCTAATGAAAGAAGATAATCTAATGTTTCTTACGCTACATTGAATGTTTACATAGTCCTAAAACCGAATATTCTGTGGGCCCTGGAATTTGAGTGAAAATGACAAAAACCCTGGCACTGGAGTTGACCAATTTTAGCACATGTCTGCCAGTGAATGAGTTTCTTCTTCGTACCTGGCGATGCACTTCCACGAGGCGCCGTCCAGGTCGTCCTGCTCCTCCACGTAGAGTCGGACGTTGTCGTCCTGATCCAGCTGGAACCAGTACATCTGGCCGTCCTTGTCGCGGCCGATGGGCTGGAGACGCATCTTGTCCGGATCCTCGTCATTAATGGCATTTTTGAACTTTAGGTTGTCATCAAATTGACACTCGCAGAGATACTACGCAGGTAGAAGAAGACATTTTGGATTTTATATTACTGCAGTTGTACACATGATTTAAAATGTGGCGAAGATGTATTTTAGGTGGAATTACAACAATTTGTGTGTTTGTTTACTTTAAGAATGGCTGTCTTGCTGTCCACTGTCAGGCTCTTGTAGCCTTTTTCTTCCAGCTCCCATGCCCATGCCGTGTTGAACTCCTGACATATCTGCAACAACAACAAAAAATCGGATTCTTATTCTGGTTAATTATTTTTTTCCACATCAGTTGTATTTATTTTACCTTGACAAGATTCTTTTCCCATCTGTCCGCCGACACCGACTTCCCGATCTTTCTCAGTAACTTGACATGAAGGTCAACGAGCAACTTCGGAACTATAAACAATAAACATTTTGGAAGACAATTCAGATTTCACATATTGCTAGACAGATCTAAATTCTAAGGAACAATCTCGTAAGGTTAAAAAATAATAATAATGAATGAATGATTTGTGAATCTAAAATGTGATCACGTATTGATTATTTTTTAAACTAAACAACCAAAATAGAATGACGGTTTTGAATGTTTCAAATCTGAACAGGTTTTATTCAGCAATATATAACTGACTGTTTGTTAGTCGAAGAAGTATTAGAATTTAAAGGTAAAAATGAAACTACAGTAAAGTCTCGTTATATCGATATTCAAGGGAGTCCGAAAAATGTCGATATAACCGGGACTATCGATATATCCGACCCTGTTTGCATGTAATTTCCTCCGTGTGTGCATAGAAATAGTATCGATATAACCGGGACTATCGATATAACGAGACTTTACTGTAGTTTAGTTCGCCTTGCGTCGTAAAAAACGTACACAACACAAAAAGCGCCAACACCGGAAGTACTTTTAATAAACGCCAACAATCGCCTTTAATTTGACAGAACGCACCGGAACTCATCCAGTCAAAGGTTTAAAGAGGTACCTAATTTAGTCTTTCAACAGTGATTAAAGTACGCATTTCTGCTTCCTTCGCTGGCATTTAAAACTCAAAGACAGCGTTTCAACGCCCACTAGGCTTTCCGTTAACGCACATCACCGCAGCAACCCAGAAAATTGAGTTAAACGAGCGAATTAGCGGTGTGTTGTGTTCAGGAGCGGCGAATAAAGGCTTGCAAAGCATAGGGGGGTAATCAAAATCGTAAAAAGTGCAACAAACACGCGGTCAATTCGGTAAATCAACATGAAAATAATCGCATCCTTGCACGTGAACACGCGTGTTATGTGTATTGTCAGACACAGCTTTGGATAAATATGCATTATCGGGAGATAAAGGTGAGAGAAGCGCACAATAACACAGTAATGCTAACGGAGCTCGCCCAGTTAGCTTTGTAGTAGCGATGAAGTCTCTCCCCTTGCCCCCCCCCCCCTCCCCGGTTCCTTTCCCGAGCCCTACCTGAGGATGTGTCCCGCAGGTATCGCTCCAGCTGCGGAAAGGTGAGCTCTGGCAGGTCCAGCTGCGCTCCGTAACGCTCCAGAAAGGAGCAAATGACTGCGTAATTGGGACACAGGGCAGGGGGGCAACTCGCCGTTGCCGCCGAAGCAGCCATCTTTTTCCCTCCACGGCAACCTGTCAAGAGCGTCAATGTACGGGGGACGCTCAACCGGACTTCCGCTGGTGACAAAATAAAAAACGGGAAGCTAAAAATACAAAGCGAGTCCTTAAGCAAAAGTACACAATAATTGCCTTTTTTGGGGGGGGGGGACTACCCGCTGAAATATCAAAGTCCACATTGTACCCGAATGTGCGTATCACTGACTACGCCATTCGTTACATATAATAAAGAGCGTCAGCGTCCGGGGGACGCTCAACATAACTTCCGGTGGTGACAAAATAAAAGACAGGAAGCAGAAATACAAAGCAAGGCCTTGACAGAATGTACACAATAATTGCCTTTTTAGGGGGGTACATTATAATAAATAATAATAATTATTGTTATTATTTCAAGCGCCCCTGAAACGGTACCCAGCAATGGTGTTCTCACTTATCTCGTTTAAAAGAACAGATTTGAACATTAAAGTATATTTACAAATTGATACACAATGAACTCTATTTGAAAAATCAATATTTTAAAAATGTCTTCAAATAATTTGGCACATTTTGTCCTGCAGTATTGTCAATGTTTTTTGTTTTGTTTTTTTACATCGTGTTCTGTTGTATTATTTCACATGAAATTCGCACCACATAAATAATGAAGTCTGATATTACAACGAAAAAAGGTGAATGTGAATCCTGCTGACAGACACAAGAGAAGAATACCAGCGATCCACTATTGATGCTATTCTTTATTTCACATTTATTTATACACAATAAATACTGTAAAACATCCACTTGTATGTGTAAATATGACGCTCGGCAGTTTACTGCAGCGCTAACTTGGTGAACAGAGCGGCCTGTTAACTTCTCTAAACAGGGTAAAAGACACTTTTCTCTTATTTTTTTTCCTTATTTCAATACAAGAGGGTAAACGCAAACTTCAAAAATAAGTTTGATGGAATTCAGATCTCAAGGAGATCAAAGAGAAAACAGCAACGTGGCTGACAGATATCCTTTTTTTTTTATAAACTAACCACGCAGATCGAGTGGAACTAAATTTTTAATCCTTAAATCAAAAAACTGAAATAAAAGAATACAAATTGTGCTAATAAATTTGTATGGATATCCATATCCAAGCTCTCTGTAAACTATTTTAAAACGACGATAAGCTTCTCAATAAGATGTTTAAAGCAACTATTTAAGGCTAAATAACGCAATAGAGGAAAATTATTTTTTACCAAATACATATGGTAAACAAAAGAGGAGAAATGTTGACAGTCAAAATACTGAACGATAAAGACGACACAAAAAAAGTGCTTCATTGTGTGAACAACGGGAACACTTGCCCTTCCCTCGCATACAGGAACAAAAAGTCATCTTTCACACCTGTGAAATTCCATCATCAGAAGACAGAAGAACGGGCAAAATCCCTTGAAATGGAATTTGGTGATCTGGGTAAGATGAACGGAAACTCAGGACGCTTTGGATCCATTTGTTTTAAACCAAGCGTTATTTAAAGGACAACCGACGCCATTTTTTTTGTTTCCTAACTGACATGAGAAAAACGTTTGATAGCATCTAAAATACCCAAAACACGCAGGCTGATATTTTTAGTCAAATGCAAAACACCAATAAAAATGACTTAAAGTGTCCCAAAAACTGCCACAAAATGAGCTTGAAAATGGGTCAGATTAAGAAAGTCCCGCCCCCTTGTTCGTGACGTTACTATTGATCACACACTGCCTTGCTCCAGAATCAAAACAATGGATTCAGAGAGTTCAGATTTGGAGAAGATGCTTTGTTGTTACTCATCCAGTTATGAATATGATTCAAATAGTTCTGAAGAGGAAAGCATAAATGTTTGCAATCGATTAAAGAAGTCCTTCCGTTAGCGTGCCGGAAAATGCACAAGATGGCGCCCAAACTCCGTTGGAAATGGGCTGATTCGTCTGCTGGGAATTTGTGTCAACTAGTATCAAATAGTAGTCTTGGTGCAACACACAACGATTCACCATCGCATTATTTATGTGTTTTCCTTCTAATTTCACTATCAACACGGAGTGTTCAGACCAAACAAAGTACCCAAAATGCATTGTGTGTCGCTTTCTCGGTCAGGAGCGTTCCCTCCGTGACGTCACGTCAGGCATTGTCATTAACTCGAAAACAAGACTTCCTGAATATTCAGCGTGAGTCTTAAAACGTAAACTATAGCTATATGGCGTGGAATCTTTGTAAAATGCGCTCAGTAGAAGTCATTTGAAGTGATTTTACAAATTATGGACGCAACTTGTCCGCAGGTGTCGGTTGTCCTTTAAACAGGGAGAATGGCAGTCTTTCAAAAAAAAAAAAAAAAAAAAATCCTACTCACATCATTGCCACTTTTCCCTTCTTTTAGTGTTTGTCTTGGGTGTGGGGTACAGGGAGGGGGATTCAGGACCAGCCTCACACCCCCCTCTACCTTCCTGAAACCAATGTTTCGTCGGCCATTTTGTTCACATGAAACTAAAAAAGCGTTCAAATGAAAATGGAGAGGTTGTTTTTTCCAAAGGTGAGAAAAAAGGCACGTTTGTTTTGAATTCCTGCAAAAAAAAGCACTGGCCGTGAAAGGCGTCCACTAGGGGGCGATACATCTGTACTTCACACCAAGGTGATCTCTACTTCCTCTCGCCGCTTGACCTGACCCCTGGGGTGCTGTTTGGGGGGAGGCGGAGCTGCTCGGACCTAGTGAGGGGAGGGGGGAAAAAAGTTTGTCTTTTGACTGAATACAATACAATACAATACAATACATATTGATTTATATAGCGCTTTAACAAAAGCTGAAGCTTAACATGGACAACTATCAATTACATGAAATCAATTAAAAAATGACTCGAGATTACTACTCACAGGTCGAATGTTGCCAGATGCGTTCTCGGGGTATTTGGGGGGCGGCGGGGAACCTTGCACCGGACCTCAAGTGACAAAATCCACATTTAGTACAGCTATATATCTATCTGGCTAGCTAGCTATATATCTTTCGAGATAGCTGGCTAGATATCGATTAATAATAATAATAATAATAAATTTCATTTCTCAGCGCCATTCAAAACTCTCAAGGTCACGATACGGTGACAGGATCAGTTTTCCTGTGGGTGAGCAGCGGCAGCCACACGCGCCAGCGTTCACTCAACCCGGAAGTAACTCAAACAGATAGAAAGCTAGCTCGCAAGCTGATAGATAGCCATCTAGATAGCAAAAAGAGAGCTAGCTAGCTCAATAGCCAAAAGCTAAACAGATAGCCAGCTAGATAGCAGAGAGCTAGCTAGCTAGCTCAATAGCTAATAGGTAGATAGCAAATAGAGAGCTAGCTAGTTTTCTACCTACCTTTCTCATTAGCTGGCTAGCTATCTAATAAAACTTAAGAATAATAAACTTAATAATACTAATAATTAGAACTTAATAGAAACTTAATAATAATAATAATAATACATTTAATTTATAAGCAGCTTTCAAAACTCTCAAGGACAATTTACAGTATTGGCTATCTATTAGCTAGCTAGCTAGTTTTCTATTCGAGTTAGTTTCGGGTTGACTGTAAAGTGACCTGGAGAGTTTTGAAAGGCGCTTACAGATGAAATGTATTATTATTATTATTATTTATTCGAGCATTTCGGTTAAGCGCGGTTAAGCGCATGCCCCATTTGGGCTGTAGCCAGGCATGACTAGTCAAACAAGCAAATATGATTTGCTCATATCATTACATATGCATTGCTCAAATCATTTTTTTAAATTTAATTATTTACTTTTAACAGATGTATTGAATTTAATGATGGGGACATACACAGTATATTTTTTTATATGATAAAGCGTACTGTGAAAGGCGCTCTTGTGCGGCGTGGCGGGCGGCGGGCGGTGGTGCCCGTTGTGGTAGGCGGGCGGCTGCCCGATGGGCGAGGCGGCGACGCTGGAGGGGCTGGAGTGCGGCGAGGATGAGGTGGTGGGCGTTTGCAGGGGGCTGCTGTGGAGGGGCCCCACATGGAAGGGGCTGCGCTCACAGGGGGAAGACTGAGATATGAAGAGGCAGAAAAAAAAATATGGGGATGAAAATAACATGATTTGGATGTGTTTTGCCGCCATCTTGTGGCAATTACAACCACCTGAATGATCCATAACAATAAAATCCAATCGGCTTCCTTTCTTACCTGAATATTTCCGCCGTCTTTCTGCCCGTCACCGTTTTCGCCCGCGCCGCCGGCAAGGTCCTCAACCAGGACGGCGGGGAATACGCCGACGACGCCGTTGAACTCGCCTTCCCAGAAGCCGTCGTCCTCGTGGGTTTCGCGGCTCAAGATGCGAATAATGGCGCCCTCGGGGAAGGAGAGCTCATCGTCCGTCTGGCCGGCGTAGTCGTACAGCGCTTTGGCAAACGATACTGTTGAATATGTCGGAGGGTAAGTCAAATATATATATATATTTTTAAAGAGTTAGCTTTCCGGTTTCAAATTACAGTAATACCTCAGCTTACGAACTTCCCAGAAAGTGTGTGTAAGGCGAAAAGTTCATCTTCAAAACATGTTTTTCCCATAAGAAACCATTAAAATGAGAATAATCCGTTCCCAGGTCCTCTTAAAACATACATTTGTACTAAATAAGCCTTAAAACTACACAAAATATACTTTATTTTATGTATAATAAATGTGCTATTGTATAGTAATTAAATAAACTGTACTATATAAAAAAGTTGTTTTATTTACCTTTGTGATGGTTGTTGATGTAGTTGCCTCTTGATGATATCCGAGTGAAGTGGCCGTGCTTTCTCAGCGATAATACCCTCACTCATACTGTTCCCTGCTAGCTGCTTTTCGTTAATCCAAATCAACAGAAGTTTTTCAACCTCTTCTATTGTTTGAGACCGTTGCTTAGACAACACACGCACCTTTAATAGCTCCCTTGTTCTTAAGGATGGTAGCAATGGACGACTTAGCATACTGGTACTGGGACGCTAAGTCACACAAACGCACACCTCGTTCGTGTTTTTCGATCATCTCCTTCATCTCCTGCTCGACCGTAATTTTTTTTATGTCCTCTTCGGCTTAACACGAGCCTGCGGTGGGGTATTTTTCAGTCCCATCATTGAAAAAGTGTCCTCGATAACAAACCACATCTGCACTTAAAGAGAGGGGGTGACGAAAACTAATACGCCAGCCACCGTGGCGCTGTTCGACCGTGTGGTTTGGTGTTCTCCCGCCGAAAACTAGCCCGCCAGCCGCCGTGGCGCTCCATGTGGTTTGTTCGCGAATTTAATGTTCGTAAGGCGAAAAGTTCGTGAGCTAAAGCTGAGGTATCACTGTATATCGTGACTGCCGTAAGAAGCATTTTAGGGTGTCAGCTCAAAATGCAGCTTGGAGTCATATCCTGTATATCTATTGTTATGGTCATTTTTCTGTATACGTTTCTGTACAGGGTCTTTGACGACACCCTACCACTGGAGTCTCCGTTCATAGAGCCTGTAGGAAGCTCAGTTTCGGGTTCGGTGGAGTTGCTGGACGAATGCGAGCGAGCGTCCAGCGCGGCCAGAGACTGCAGCATGCTGAGCAGGCTGTTGGAAGACGGCAATTGCAGGTACTTCTCAGGGACGTAGCCGACCTGGCCGCAGCGGTTTCTGGCCTGGGGAAAATTGGGGTCAAGGGTGATGAAATAGGTCAATTGGGGTCAAGGGTGAAAGCTTACCTTCACCCAGTCTTCCATGTCACCGTCGTCGATGACCTCTAAGATTTCTTGCTCCTCGATGGTCAGTTCATCTGGCTGAGAGGCCTGGAGATAACATTGCACGGATAAAGGGCGCATATGTGGAACTGCCGCAGCTTGGAATTGAAGCGGATTCACACTTCAATTCCTAAATAAATTCAGGAATGGCAGCGAATGAGTTAAAGGACAACGGACACCATTTTTTTGTTTCCTAACTGACATCAGAAAAACTTTTATATAATCTAAAATACCCAAAACAGTATATTTTTAGTCAAATGCAAAACACCAATAAAAAGGAGTTAAAGTGTCCTAAAACTACTTCAAAATGACGCAGAAAATGGTGAGTTTCAGAAGGTCCCGCCCCCTTTGTTCGTGACATCACAAACTACCCTGCTCGAGAATCAAAACAATGGTTTCAGAGAGTTCAGATTTGGAGAAAATGCTTTCTTGTTACTCATCCAGTTATGAATATGATTCAAATAGTTCTGAAGAGGAAAGAATACATGTTTGCAATCGATTAAAGAAGTCATACCGTATCAATTCGAGCCGTCTGGACTCCAATGTACAAGATGGCGCACAAGCTCCGTTGGAAATGGGCTGATTTGTCCGCTGGGAATTTGTGTCAACTTAACACCTTCTTTATGCGTTCTACCGCAATTGGCTGCGACACGCAACGATTCACCATCGGGTTATTTATGTACTTTTCCTTCTAATTTTATGATCAAAATGTTGTTTTCAGATGAAAAAAGTACCCAAAATGCATTGCGTGTCGCTTTCTGGGTCAGGAGCGTTCCCTCCGTGACGTCACAAAGGGCATCGTCATCAACTCGAAAACAAGACTTCCTGAATATTCAGCGCAAGTCTTAAAACGTAAAATATAGCTATGTGCTGTAAAATCTTTGTAAAATTTGCTCAGTAGAAGTCATTTGAAGTGATTTTACAAAATATGGACGCAACTTGTCCAGGGGTGTCGGTTGTCCTTTAAAACGATGGCTCCTAACCTTGTAGGAGTAAAGCACTTTGCAGGTGAGGGGGTAGTTTTTCAACGTGCTGGAGGGGCTGGAGCTGCTGTCGTCTAATACTTCGCCGCTATCCTCCGTCTCCTCCTCGTCCTCCTCACGCTCCAAGTCGGCCGTTGCCTTCGGGAATGAGACCAACACGATGAAAGACCGCTCAAAAAAAAAAAAAAAAGGTGAAAGATAATGGGTTGGATGTCTTACGGAGAGCGAAGGATCGTGGACACTGAGGTTGTTCCAACGCTCGTTCTCCAGTTCCTCCATCACCTGGTTCATGGCGCTCTTCAACCACATTTCCACCCCGACACCTGTTTGCCTCAGCAGGTCCAAACGGGCCTCTGCCTTCGCCTTTACCGTCTAGCAGAGCGGCACACAAACGTAATCACGACGGATGTGAGCAAAAGTGTGATGATAAACATCGAATAAGAAAGGTTAGGCAAGTACAGGCTTAATTGAAGCCATACTTTCAAAAGACCATCTGGTGACGTTATGATTCTTCATGTTTAAGCTAATATAGAGTGATACCTCGGCTTACGAATGCTTTATTTTACTAACTTTTCGCCTTACGAACATTAAATGAGTGAGAATATAATCTTGGCATATGAACTACTTTTCGGCAGACGAACCAAACCACACACACCGCCACAGTGGCTGGCGGACGCGTTTTCCACACCCTTTTCGAGTGCAGATGTGGTTTGCTATTGAGTGGAGTACCTTTGCAATTAAAAAGACTCCACCACAGGCGAGTGTTAAGCTGAAAAGGACACAAAAGAAAATTATGTTTGAGCAGAAGAAGGAGATGATTGAAAAACACGAACGAGGTGTGCGTTTGTGTGACTTAGCGTCCCTGTACCAGTATGCTAAGTCGACCATTGCTACGTGTGGCTAAGGGTGTTTCTGTGATGTCTCAGCAACGGTCTCGGGCAATAGAAGAGGTTGAAAAACTTCTGTTGATTTGGATTCATGAAAAGCAGCTAGCATGGGACAGTGCGAGTGAGGGTATTATCACAGAGAAAGCACGGCAACTTCACTCAGATATCAAGAGGCAACTACATCAACGACCATCACAAAGGTAAATAAAATGACTTTATTGTTCAGTACAATTTATTTCTTTAATTACAATACAATATCACATTTATTATACATAAAATAAGGTATATTTTGTGTAGTTTTAAGGCTTATTTAGTCAAAAATTATGTTTTATGGGGACCTGGGAACAGATTATTCCCATTTTAATGGTTTCTTATGGGAAATAAATGTTTGGCAGATGAACTTTTCGCTTTACACACACTTTGTGGGAACCAATTAAGTTCGTAAGCTGAGGTATCACTGTATATTAATAAAATCAATGTTTTTATTTCCTTTCGAGTGCGTGATTGTAACATTCAACCAGCAGGTGGCGCTTTGGTGTCATGTTGACAGGCGCAGTCCCCCCCCACAAACACACATCTCTGTTACCTCTGCCCTCCGCAGACTCTGCCTCGCTACTTCCATCTTGGCTTCCAGCTCTCCTGCGTTCTGCTCAGAGTTCCCTTGAGCCCCGAATTCCTCCAAGACCTGAACACAAGCACGATTTTCAAAATAAAAGCCAAAAACCAGCCATCCCTCCCCATCTTGCTTACAATAGTGTGACTCATTTCCTGGTTACTGTTTGATACGAGTGTTGCGGGGAAAAGACTCCCAGATGAGGTCAGTGGTCACTTGACTTTGAGCTTTAACGTCAGAGCAGTGCTATAAAATCCCATCGTGTTCCTCCCACAAGCAAATTGTCACCATTTGTCCTTTGTAGATATCAAAATGTGCTCAACGCTACTATTTCGTGGCGCCGCGATTTAACCGGACAGTAGACCGGACAAAAAAAACAAATTTGGCTCTTGACTGACCGTGTGGCTGCCGCTGCTCACCCGCAGAAAAAATATCCTGTGACTGTAAAGTGTCCTTGAGAGTTTTGAAAGGCGCTTACAAATGAAAAGTATTATAATCATTATCACTTTTTTGGTGTTGCCAGTCATCGAGAGCAAAACCATGAGTGATATTAACTGAACTCTGTACTTTCTTGTGTACCACTGGACCCTCCGCACCCTGCTCACCACCTTTTCCAGCGATTTGGGTCTTCTTACCCGTTGTGTGTGGATGATAGTTTTGTACTCTCTGGCTACTCGACTGGCCCATTTGCGGGCTTCCTTATCCAGGCTGTGATCCTCCGTTGTGCCGCTCTCTTTTAGTAGATGCGTCACCTTGAAGGGGGAACAAACAAAATAAATTGGTATCTCGTCACAAAATAATATTTGATATGTTTCTCAATACATGGAAATCGGAAATGATTATAGGATGGAATATATTTATATTGAGTCTGTCAAAACATAACTAGCTATTAGCTAGCTATTTGCTATATAGTAGCTGTCTAGCTGGCTCTCTCGCTGGCTATATATTAGCTATCTAGCTAGCTATTAGCTATCTATCTGGCTCGCTATCGAGGTATTAGCTATATATTAGCTACCTTTCCATCTATTTGAGTTACTTCCCGGTTGAGTGAACGCTTACGCGTGTGGCTGCCGCTGCTTGCTTTGTTCAAGTTTTGTATTTTTTTCTTGCAGGGGGGTGTCGATAAAGTGCTGGTCAGACCTTTGGCAATGTTTTTTTTTCCTTTCCACGAGGGGGCAGCATTTGTTTTTAGTCCATGTAAGTGCTTTGTTACAGCTTCAGCTGTTGTTAAAGCGCTATATATAAACCAATATGTATGTATTGTATTTTGTAAATCCGCCCCCATTTCAAGCTCAGATAACTCCAAACCCATATAACTTGGGAATTACCTTTTTTTCCTGATGAAAGAAGAGAATCTAAGGTTTCTTTCGCTGAATTTAATGTTTATGTCGTCCTAAAACTTGTGGGTCCTGCCATTTGAGTGAAAATGACAAAAACCCTGGCACTGGAGTGGACACATTTTTCCACATCGTCTAGCAGCGAATGAGTTAAACTCAAAAGATGAGATTGTTTGTTTTGTGATGATGATGATGACACACGGACCACAAAAAAAAAAAAATAATAATAAAAAAAGACAGATGACAGTGACAAAAAAGAGGAGTGCCGCCAACTCGGCACATTCCTTCCAAGAACACGTCAGTGTGCTGAAAATAGAGGACTACTTGAGTGACGTGCCGAGCAGCTGTTAGCTTGACATTTCAATAGGAAAGGACCACGCCATCATCAACATGAACAGATTCGTAATTGTTTTAGCGCACAGGTGTCAAAGTCAAGGCCCGCGGGCCAAATCCGGCCCGCCACATCATTTTTTTCGGCCCGCGAAAGCAAATCAAACTTGTTAAATTCCATGATGATTGCGAAAATCTGAGCCAAAATTTCATATTTTTGGATGTCAATCACAATAAACGTCATTATTATTGACTTTAGATTTGAAAACGAGTTATTTATTAATTTGCTGTGTGCTCTATATGTAATATTTGAAGGGATTTAAACATTCTAATGGGTTCCCGAACTACAATGTGGCCCGCTGACTTTGACACCCCTGCTTTAGCGCAACCAGAACCAGTTGGGGTGTCAGCGCACTCTGATGAGGCCTACTCACAATGGCTGCTTTTCACATGGCCCGGCCCACCTCCTGCCCCTCCTTGCCTCCTGCTTTCGCCCCCCCCCCCTTTTTTTTTTTTTAACCGGATCCTTCCGTCTGACCAAAGCGGCGTGGCCACGGGAGGGTAAAGGGTGGGCGGGAGATTTTTGTGTCCACCATTAATGTTTTCTTTAGGGAACAGGCAGCCACTTGTTGGGACGTCCAACGAAAACAACGGTGGCGTTTGCAGCCTGGACAAATTGTGCAGTGTTTACTGAGGGCAAAGCGCCAGCCGTGGAGGATGTACGTGTGTGTTTGTGTGTGTCATCAATTAATATACATTACATCAAAGCATGCAAGCCTCAGAGGGGAAGTCGGTTCGGGTAATTTTTGACCTTTCGGGGAAGCGAATCAGAAGCGAGGCTTACATAATGTCTTCTATGTTAATTCTAGCAAATTTGTTAGCTTGCTAGCTTTCTATCTATTAGTTACTTTTACCATTTGCTATCTACTTGCTATTTGACTAGCTAGCTATGTAGGTGGCTATTTATTAGCCATCTATTAACTCAGAATCAGAATCAGAATCATCTTTATTGCCAAGTAGGTAGGACACACAAGGAATTTGTTTCCGGTAGAACACGCTGCACTAGTATCGTTGTCAAAAAAAAAACTGCTAAGTGGCACTATACAGTTCCATTTTGGCTAACTATTGGTTATCTAGCTAGCGATTTATAATAATAATACATTTCATTTATAAGCGCCTTTCAAAACTCTCAAGGACTTTTATTAGCTATATGGCTATCTAGCTAGTTAGCTAACTGCCCAGCTGGCTGTCTATTAGCTATCTGTTAGCTAGCTAGCAATCTATTAGCCATCTATCTATCTAGCTTGCTATCTACCCGGCTGTTTGAGTCGGGAAACATATTAGCTATCTATCTAGCTTGCTATCTATTAGCTATATAGCTAGCTACCTAGCTATTTGAGTCAGGAAACATATTAGCTAGCTAGCTATTTATTAGCTAGCTAGCAAGCATTCTAATAGCTAGCTTTCTATCCATTTGAGTTACTTTCGGGTTGAGTGAACGCTGGCGAGTGTGGCTGCCGCTGCTCCCCCGCAGAAAAAGTTATCCTGTGGCTGTAAAGTGACTTTGGGAGTTTTGAAAGGCGCTTATAAATGAAATGTATTATTATTATTATTATTAAATGGGGGGTATACGACGTCATTAAAAGCGGGGGGTGTGGGGGCCTGCAACGAGGGCAAACAGTGCATGTTTGCAAAGTGATCAAAGTCCGCGTCGCTGCTTTCACATGAGATCATTTGAGTGCTTGCTCGATGGGGCCCGCCTGTTAAACGCCGTCGTGCCGCCACGCGATCGCTGTCAGGATGTCCAAAAAAAAGTTACAAAAACATGTTAATAAAAAGTAAATGTTACTTTATCGCTCACTTGACAAATATGGCGGCATAACATAATTGTTTCGTAACATGTCTATGACATACTTTCGCAAAAATAATCAGAGAAAGAAGTTGCAGGCGGCTATGTTAGCTTCTAGATAGCCGCTAAGTCGCTAGCTAACTTTATACCTGTCACTCATGGGTCGGGTTTGACATTTATGCTTGATTATTTTTTTAGCTAGCTAGCTATTAGTTATCTATTAGCTAGCGAGCTTGATCTATTTGAGTTATTCTGGGTTGAGTGAACGCTGGCGCATGTGGCTGCCGCTGCTCACCCACAGAAAAACTGATCCTGTGACTGTAAAGTGACCTTGAGTTTTGAAAGGCGCTGATAAATGAAATGTATTATGATTGTTATCTATTCGCTAGCTATTAGCTATCTATTCGCTAGCTAGCTTGCTATATATTTGAGTTACTTCCAGATTGAGTGAACGCTGGCGCGTGTGGCTGCCGCTGCTCACCCACAGAAAAAAAACGTATCCTGTAAAATGAAATGTGCGATTATTATATTTTTTTACCGTATCCGTGTCGATGGGCTGGTACGAGAAGTCAGCGGCTTTCTGGAAAACGGCATTTTTCTCCACAAACATCTGCTGATGGAACTCCTGCAGAACCTACCGCGCATATTTTGAAAGATTTCCAATCAGTCGCCACGTCGGCAATCACCAGCCGGCAGGGCATTTTCTTACCCCGTTGGAGTTTTCCAAGAGCTTGGTGAAGACATCGCGCACGGCCTGGTAGCTCTCCAGATCCGTCTGACACAGCGATACTAGATAATCCTTCACCTGCTCGTGAATCCGACCATCTAGCACCTGCACATCCCAAAGAACACATTTTATTTCATGTGTCTCATTCTCGTCAATTCGATGATTCCAAACATTGCACCTTGAGACAATCGCTGAGGTCGGTGTCGTAGTAGCGTTGCTGGTGAGCGTTAGCGGCCGATAACGTTAGCAGGTAGTCGTTGCGGCAGTGGGTGGCTTTGGAGTTGCACTCGCTCCGCTTGGCTTTGAGCTGGAACGCAGGAAGCGGCTCAGAAAATGCAGAGCGCGTCTCTCGTATCAAATACAGTAAAGTCTCGTTATATCGATATCGGTTATATCGATAGTCCCGGTTATATCGATACTATTTCTATGCACGCACGGAGAAAATTACATGCAAACAGGGTCGGATATATCGATAGTCCCGGTTATATCGATATTTTTTCGGACTCCCTTGAATATCGATATAACGAGACTTTACTGTAGATTCATCCATACCTTGACAGTTGCCCTTTGCAGACTCGATCTGGACTGGAAGAGGCTTAACTTGAACCTGCACGGACGGACCAGCCAGAAAGACAAAAACGTGAGCAAATTTTTTTACGCGGGGAGCGTAAATCGCGAACAGGTTTTCAGGCCATCGGCGCGGTCGAATTTACGAGCAGCTGGGACGTCCAGAGAGTCATTGCAGTTTATTAGTTAGTTTATCCATGTGTGGTGTCATAAGGTTGACGTGGGAACAGGTTAGGTCCCGTGGGTGCCTTGCTAAGATGCTAACCGCTAACATTACATTTCAGCGGTTTGTTATGAATCACGCGACGGGACGTTGTTCCCTCCCCGTGTATCTTTGGACAGTAACGTTAGCTAACAGTGTATTTACGTAAATGGGACCCCAGAGGGAAGGATTATTTACTCAAGTGCAGATGCGGGAGGGATTTCTCGTATAATATGCAAACAATGGCAACTTCATCCTGCAAATTGTGCGGTGAAAGCGGAATTTAAATCATGATATGAGTTGTTTTGTTTGGTGGCAGTGAGATTTTTCGAATGTAAAATATGGCGAGAGAGGGATTCCGCACCTCAGGCTTACCTGCTGCAGCTGTAGTTAGCACGCGAATTGACTCTTACTTGGCTTCCAGTTCGGCCTTCTCCCGTACGGCCTGCGCCATGGTTTCCGCCTCCTGGTACTTCTTCCTGCTCTTGGTCAGGTCTTTGACGGATTCTTGCATTTCGGCCTGAATGCTCATCAGCCGCTCGATACACTGGCAGAGGTACAAGAGGGTGGGATTCATTTATTTATTTTTATGTATTTATGTATTTTGTAAATGTTTATTTTTTTACATTTCTTTTATTGTTTTTATTGTTTTTATGTTTCAATTTAAACATTTAAAAATTTGACATTTTAAAATGTTAAATTTTTAAAATTTGTATATTTTAAAATTTTAAAATTTGTAAATTTTGTATTTTTTTGTTTTTTTGTGTATGTATTCATGTATTTATTTATTTGTTTATTTTTTTTTCTCTGCAAATTGCGGAAAATAAATCTTTTTAATTGTTTTAAAGTTTCAATTTAAACATGTAAACATTTTACATTTTTAAATTTTGTAATTTAAAAATTTTGAAATTTAATAATTTGTAAATTTTGTATTTTTTTTAGTTTTTTTACTGTATGTATTTATGCATTTATGCATTTCTGCATTTCGGCATTTATGTCTTTATGTATTCATGTATTGATTTATTGATTCATTGATTTATTTAATTGTGTATTTATTTGTTTATTTTCCGCAAATTGCCGAAACTCGAAGGCTGTCATAATAACAGCGGATTCAATCTCAGTTGGTATTAATTTGAATGACAAATGATGATTTCATTTTGATTTTTCAGTGCTGGAATCGATGGACGTCAACAGCCAAGAAGAATCTCAATTGGAACTACGTACTGTAAAATGTTACGGGAAGACGGAGACGCACTCCTCAACTGACCGAAATGCCACGGCGGGACAGTCCAAACGCTCGCGCTTGTGTAACACAAGTGAGAGAAACCCGAGCCGGCGTGGACTGCGACTTTCTCGGACGTTTGGCGTCATTACCTTGCGCAGCTGCTGCTCCTTCTGCAACCGTGCCGTTTTTGCCGGTTCGGCAACTTGCGTTTTGTAGTTGTCGCAAGCGCTGATCCTGGATTGGGTGACCTGGACAGTTCCCTCCAGATACGCCTTCCATACGCAATACATGTTCCTGCGACAAACACACACACACACACACAGCTGAAGCAACAGCGGAGTGGTTTTTGCGCACCCGGGGGGGAAATGGCTGAAATGTGGGGCTTTGAAGGAAGCAACGGAAGAAAAGTGTAAGAAGAGACACCTGATCTTGCATTGCGCGCCCGCAGAGGTCTTGTATTAAATGTTAAAGAGGTTCAATTGAAGGAAAAGGGCTCCCCAGTTCCACTTACCTGTGATCCGCTTCCTCTGAAAGGCTGTCGGGCCATTCTCTTTTGAGGTACTGATTGGCCAACTTCTGCAGGGCCTGGAGGACAAAAAAAAAGTGTTGACAACACGTCTGACTTCAACGCCAACACATATTAAAAAAAAAAAAAAAAAATAGCAACCTCCCAGATAGACGTGATAAATTCCCACGGATTTGAACTAGTTCACCTATTAGATTAATAGAAATCCTGACGAGATATTGACTCATTCGCTGCCATTCCCGAATTTATTCGGGAATTGAAAACTGTGACGTGAAGCGCCATTGCCCAATTTGTTCGGTTTTTCTTGCGGAGGGGTGCCGATAAAGCGCTTGTCAGACCTCTGGCAATGTATTTCACTTCCCCAGCATTTGCCTTTTGTCCATGTTAGCATTTTGTTACAGCTTCAGCTGTTGTTATGCTAGCTATCTGGCTGGCTAGCTAGCTATTCGCTATCTAGCTAACAATTGCCTAACTAGTAAGCTTCCACTTGGACGTGTCCAATTGCCACGGATTTGAACTCGTTCACCTGTTCGCTTCACAGAAACTAAAAACGAAGCCCTAAAGAGATATTAAAACGCTGCACCTTCGCAAACAGTGAGGTTAACCCAAGCAGAAATAGTTTCACGCAGTAAACATGCAACAAAACGACAAATGAGGTCCAACCACCGCTTTAATTTGCATCACTTGTGACTTTTTATCCGATTTTAATCCCACCGAATGTTGGGTTATGTGGTCCCGAGGTGGGGGAGATGTCTCTGAACCCGATGCTCCGAAGGGGGTCCCGGTGCCAAGGCCTGACAAACCGGCCCATTGTGGGTCAACACGCGCAACTGGACTGAACTGGCCTTGGCGGAGGAAGAAGCCTCCAAAACAGAGAAGGCCATTTTCAACGCCGGCCGGCTATGCCGTGAATAGCAAATCGGAGGCGTTGGTGAAAGAAGCTTGCAGGTGTCAAGATACTAATTTCAAAATAAGAGTCAAAAAGTGATTATATCACAATTCTCGGTCAAGTATAGAATCAACTTTAAAATTCTTCCTTATACATTTACAGCTATCCATAACCTTTACATTCTATTCTTTAACATACATTCCATACGAAATATAGCACAGAATCAACTTACGAACAAATTCAACTTACGACCGACCGTTCGGAACGTATCTCGTTCGCAAGTTGGGGAGTGTCTGTATTTTTCAATTTCTCACCGTACTACATAAACACGTTGGTGAAAATGGGATATTTTTTTTTTTTTGCGTGGTGGCTCAGAAGGTCGGGCAAAGAGACAAGAGGAAGTGCTCGGGACAAATTGGCAAGAAGCCATTTCGGGGTTGCTAGGGCAGGACTGCAGACGTGGCCCCTCTCTTCGCAGCGGTGCGGGACATTCCTCACGGGGTTGAAACGCCACAACATCGCATTTTTTTTCCGTCCGATGTCCGATTGACGTCCTTCTGGAAGCTGTGGCTTCAAAACAACATCTGATGGACAGCACGTCTTCGTGACCATACAGTGATACCTTGGTTTACAAACGCCTTGTCTTACGAACTTTTCGGTTTACAAATGTTACATTTATGAAACAAGAAAATGGCAGCCGGCTTGTTTTGGTCCTCTATTCCCCGCCCCCAGTCGTCGGTTAAATCCACGTCATTGGTCAAGAACGCAGCAGTGAGGGGAGACGACACAGAAAATAGAAAGAAAACAGTGACATTTTGACTTGTTTCAACTTTGATAGTTCAAAGGAAGAGTGTAGACTGCAAGGTTAAAATTCCCATCAATCAGGGTCCACAAATAACCCGCACAAGCCATCTGTACTCTTGATGCAAAAAAACTATCAAACCAGCTAAACAGAACACAATTGATGAGGAACAAGGTAAAATTATCGCAGAGAAGGCACAAGGGATCATTCTTCAAGATGGTGAAAGAAGAAGGCTACGTGTTTAATGCTGATGAAACCGGCCACTCCATTCCATCAAGCCATCGACCATCACAAATAGGTAAATACAATTAATTTATTATACAGCACAGTTTATTTCTTTAATTATAATATAGCACATTTATTATACATAAAATAAGGTATATTTTGTGTAGTTTTAAGGCTTAGAAAATTACAAAGTAGAAAATTATGTTGGGAACGGATTATTCTCATTTTAATGGTTTTCTATGGGAAATTCATTTTTGGGATAGACACTTTTCGCCTTACACACTCTGTCTGGGAACCAATTAAGTTCGTAAGCCAAGGTATAACTGTATATGAGAACATGAAATTTCCGCAACCGCTGCACTATTGTGACACCTTAAATAATCATTAACGGATAAGAGGTCCATCAAGATTTACAACACGGAAGGTGGTTACATTACCTGGGCGTAGTCCCGCTCGACAGATGCCCTTTTTTGGCTAAAAGTCCTGCAAAAGACAAATGTGAGTTATAAAAATCATCAAAAATGTCTTCCTTTGTACTGCACCATTTATTATTAGTTTCTTTTGTAGTTGTTTTCTTTGTCAAGTTGAAAAAAAATGAAGAGATTCTTTGAAGGCGCCGGATGTTTTGCTCCTCATCCGAGAAGCTTCGTCAGCAAACTAAAATTTTGGTGGTAAAAAATAATTAGTTTGCGGACGAAGACAAATGTTTTCACAACTACGGTGACGGAGTAAACTGCAGTAATAGTTTTTCACAAAGGGTTAAAAAAAACACTCGATGACGAAGCTTCTTGGATGTTGCAATTTTCTCCGAAACACTTACTCCGAGAAGCTTCGTCAGCGAACAAAAATTTTGCAGGTAAACATTTTAGCTTGTTGACAAAGCTTCTCGGATGTTGCGGTTTACTCCGAAACACTTACTCCGAGAAGCTTCATCAGCGAACTAAAATTTATACCAGCAAAATTTTTGTTCGCTGACGAAGCTTCTCGGATGAGGAGCGAAAGTACAGATGACAGCTAAAGAAACCTTTTCATCTATATCCATTGCCTTCAAACCCCATCACATATATGCTCTCTGTTAGCCTGATGCTAGTGGTTAGCATTTTGCAGTGACTGTTGGCATCTATTCCAAAGCAATACGTAAATTCTCTTTGTTTTATGTTTAGTTTGACAGCAATGAAAGTCATTTTTCACTATTTCCCAGCATTAGCTTATTTTTCGCAGATTTTGTTTGACATTACAACATGACCATAAATGCTGTCTGTTAGCCTGATGCTAATGGTTAGCATTTTTGCAACGACTTGCCATCGAGCTCAACAGACTTAGGGCAAAGAAATACGTACGTTATTTGTTTTATGTTTAGTTTGACAGCAAAATGTGCAATGAAAGTCATGTTTCACTATTTCCCAGCGTTAGTTTATTTTTCGCATGTTTTGTTGACATTACAACATGACCATGAATGCTGTCTGTAAGCATGATGCTAATGGTTAGCATTTTGCAGCGATTGTTGCCATTGAGCTCAACGGACTTAAGGCAAACAAAAATGTAAATTCTCTTTGTTTTATGTGTAGTTTGACAACAAAGAGTGCAAAAAAAAAAAGCATTCCAACGCATCTAAGCTGATTTACAAGCCGCGGAACAAAGCGACGGGGATCCCCCGGGTATAATTTATAGCAAGACGTTAAAGAGAAGAGGTCAGTAACCCCAGGTGGTGAAAAAAAAAAACGTAACAAAGCCAGTAAACATGTCCGGACTGGAGCGCCGTGCCTCCAAACGATCTGCCGTAACTTCCTGGGAGCTTCCTCAACCGCTCTGTCAGCGCTGAGAACATCTGGCGGCTGTCCCACGTTTTGACGGCCAGCTGTTGTTAAGGTTCAGAGCCGACAGCCACAGACAGGAAGTGGCAAAAAAAAAACAACACAACCGCGACCTTTGACTGATCAAGTTCTGAAATACATTTTGGGGAACAATACTGTCTGCTACTCAAACACTCGGATAATGTGTCTTGTTATTTTTTTGTTGTTGTTGTCAAAAGTCAAATACAGGAAGTTCTCACTAAGGATGCAAAAAATTGGACATTTACAGTGATACCTTGGCTTACAAACTTAATTGGTTCCCAGACAGAGTGTGTAAGGTGAAAAGTGTGTATCCCAAAAATTAATTTCCTATAGGAAACCATTAAAATAAGAATAATCCGTTCCCAGGTCCCCATAAAACACTATTTTCTAATTTCCTAAGCCTTAAAACTACACAAGATATACCTTATTCTATGTATAATAAATGTGCTATGGTATTATAATTAAAGAAATAAACTGCACTGTATAATAAAATCATTTTATTTACCTTTGTGATGGTCGTTGATGGCTTGATGGAACGGAATAGCCGGTTTCATCAGCATTAAACACTTGATGAGGAATGTAGCCTTCTTCTTTCACCATCTTGAGGAATGATCCCTTTGTAGGTGCCTTCTCTGCGATAATTTTACCTAGTTCCTCATCAATTGTGTTCTGTTTAGCTGGGTTGATAGCTTTTTGCATCAAGTGTACAGATAGCTTGTGCGGGTTATTTGTGGAGCCTGATTGATGGGAATTTTAATCTTGCAGTCTACACTCTGCCTTTGAACTATCACTCTCACACCATCACACTCTTTTCTCACTCTTAATGTTTGATGCAGTGAATAGAGGACAAAAAAAATGTTGGCAGCCATTTTTTGGGGGAGAATGGCTTGACTCTCTCTATCTGTAACCCCCCCCCCCCTCACTGCTGCGTTCTTGACCAATCACGTGGCTTCAACCGATGACTGGGGGCGGGGAATAGAGGACCAACACAAGCCGGCTTCCATTTTCTTTTAGGAGAACGGCCTCGTACGCAAAGGACACATCACTCATTGTGGCAGCTCCGTGTGTATCCCGAAAAATAGTTTGTATGCCAAGGTAAAATTTTCATAAATTTAACGTTCGTAAACCGAAAAGTTCGTAAGCCAAGGGGTTCGGAAACCGAGGTACATATCACTGTACAGAGGCAAAAAGGGGATGTTTACAGTTTCTTAGGACACCGGGAGCTCACCTCAGGTCTTCCAGGAGGTCACACTCAGCCTGGTGTTTGACGTGCAGTCTGCTTAGCTGCTCGCTGTGAGTGTGTTTCAGCTCTTGAGTGACCCGGACCTGCAGGAGGTGATAACAAAGTATGTTTTTTTTCATTATTTTTATTATTATTATTACTATCAAATCAACAAAATTGCAAATATATGAAAACTGTTCCACTGAAGAATGAATGACACTCTGTGTCTTTGTGTTGTCGTCGATGAGAAGGTTTCTTCAGCCGTCATCTGTACTTCTTTGAAGGTGTCGGACGTTTCGCTTCTTATCCAAGAGACTTCGTCAGCGAACTAAAATCTCTTTGCTGGTAGTATTGGCCCTATATATATCCCTACTGTCCAGACGTGGCGGTGCCGGACTCTGCTATGATTGGTCCTTACTCTCAGGTTGGGGGGGAGCAGAGGACTACTCCCTGTGGCTACACTGATTACATCTATTGTTCTGACTGATTACTTCTATTGTCCTGCTTGAGTACGAGGTCTATGACTGGCCTGATTGGCCCATTTGATCTGGTATCACCTCATCAGCATAACTAAGCCTATGTTGCCTACGATGTCAGTTGTAGGAACGATCCAAATTGAACCTCACCCCACCATGGCGATTTAGTGAAGGGTTTTGCAGTTTTATGAAAATAGCTTCTTTTACTTTTAGAATCTATTTTGGATGGATCACTCCTGTACAACTGAGAGCTTACACTGACGTTTGTGTTGTCATATTATTTGTTAGTTAGTTTTTGGGTTCTTTTGACTTCAAGATGGCGCCACAAGAGTGGCTGCCTTTCCAACAGCTTCCGTATTTTGTTTTTCTATATTTTTTCTTTCCTTTCCTCTTCCTTCTATCACTTTGCTGCTGTGAAATGTAAATTTCTCCATTGCGAGACTAATAAAGGCAAAGACAAACAACCATTCAGACTCACACCTGAGGACAATATTATTTCAATTGACCTCCCGTGCATGTTTTTGGAATATTAGTGGAAAATGGAGATCCCAATAAACGTGGACCACTTGTAATTAGATACACACACACAAAAACGACTATCGCTTAGATCTGGCAACCGTCCGCTAGTTTTTTTTTGTTTTGTTTTGTGCGGGAGTCGAGTGAAGAGAAGTGATATTTACTTAATCTTAAGAACCGCTTTACTGAACAACTTGCGCGCCGATGTAACACCTCTGTGATGTTAATCGTGGAAACCCGAGTGAGATACGGATAAAAAAGAACGGAAATGTGACGTTCGAGCTGGGGGGTAAAAATGTCATTTAATTCGAATGGGAACGGGGGACACATTAAACGTAACCGTACCCACTACAATTGTGGCACATAGGCTTTTAATAAGTATTCTTCGCTTTTGGGGAGGCAATTTAATTCTTAATATACGCAAAACTAAAGTATTTAAGTCAGCAAAATGTGAAAGACAAAGTGACCTTTTACCGTCGTGGTCTGGCAACCATTAAGTTTGCACCACTTCGTCGAATGATGTTAGCTTCCGAGGCTATACGCAAACTGTTCGGGGGGAAAATCTCACCTTTCTCGGTGGGGGTTGCATCCTTCTTTCTGGACATAAAAACTACACAAAAGAGTCCGAAAGTTTATTAAGGAAAAATGGTCCAAGTGTTTCGACGTCGACTGGGGTTGAAAAAGAAGAATGATACTCCCGGGCGGCCACGGTTGTCAGTCCGTTAAAAAGTGAGCCAGAGTCCCGCTGATGAAAACAGTGCTATTGCTTGCGGTCCCGGGGAGCAGACCCAACAGATAAAGCATCAAGTGAACGTGATAACGTACACTACTTCCGTGTGTTTCTTCCAAAATAAAGGTTATGCATGAACATGCTACTTCCGTTCTTGTGTCAAATTAAAAGATTATCACCACCACCACTACAACTACTACTACTACTACTACTACTACTACTACTACTACTAATAATAATAATAATAATAATAATAATAATGTACATTATCAAATTCTACTAATATATCAAAGTCAGCTTTATTTTCAAATATGCTAATATGCATGACATACAGCACAAATGAAATTACTGTCCTCTCTTACTGTTATGCAGTGCAAAATAGATGAATCTTTAGTGCAAAAATAATTTTCACAGCCGGCTTTCGACGACCTTTATTGGTTCGGAGGTTTTTTGTCCGCAGATATTTGGAAAGGTCAATCTGCAGGGAGAGGATAGAAATTAAATGGATTATTATTATTATTATTATTATGTAGGTTTGTAAGAGGAAGGGGGTGGGGAGGGGACGAGGAACAGCACAATCAAGGGTTAAATGTCACAAGGTAAATCCGTATGTGTTGATTTTAAGTGTACAGTGATACCTCGGTTTACGAACCCCTTGGCTTACGAACGTTAATTTTATGAAAATTTTACCTTGGTATACGAACTTTACCTTGGCAAATGAACTTTTTTTGTACATGGAGCTGCCTCAATGAGTGATGTGTCGTTCGCGAACGAGCCCGTTCAACAAAATGGCAGCCGACTGTTTTTGTCCTCTATTGCCCGCCCCCAGTCTTCGGTAAAAGCCACGTGATTGGTCAAGAACGCAGCAGTGAGGGGAGGTGGTTTAAACATTAAAGAGACAGGCAGACGACAGTGAGAGAGTTTCAACTTTGATAGTTCAAAGGCAGAGTGTAGATTGCAAGGTTAAAATATCCCATCGATCCGGCTCCACAAACAACCAGCACAAGCCATCTGTACACTTGATGCAAAAAGCTATCGACCCAGCTAAACAGAACACAATTGATGAGGAACTAGATAAAATTATCACAGAGAAAGCACCTACTAGGGATCATTCCTCGAGATGGTGAAAGAAGAAGGCTACGTTCCTCATCAAGTGTTTGATGCTGATGAAACCGGCCACTCCATTCCATCAAGCCATCAACGACCATCACAAAGGTAAATAAAACGACTTTATTATACAGTACAGTTTATTTGTGTAGTTTTAAGGCTTAGAAAATATGAAAGTAGAAAATTATGTTTTATGGGAACGGATTATTCTTATTTTAATGGTTTCTTATGGGAAATTGATTTTTAGGATACACACTTTTCACCTTAGACACACTTTCAGGGAAGCTACTGAGTTCGTGAGCTGAGGTATCACTGTATCAGAAAGTAACTGATGCTAAATAAAAATAATAAAATAAATGCATGATCACACCTTTGCCTCTTTTGCATCTGTTGAAGAGTCTCCGGAAGCGGTTGTCCAAAACTCTCCGGCAGGAAGAGCGTGGCCAGGATAGACAACGTGGCCAAAATTCCCAAGATGATATAAGGCAGATACTTGAAGAAAATATCTGTGCGGTATCGACATAACAGTGGTGATAAAGTCATTATGAATAAAGGTTGCGAAACCGCCCTCACTCACTCAGCTGCATGAGGAAGGGCGCGATGCAGCTTCCCGTTCGCGACACCATGACGCAGATTCCGGATGATGTGTTCCTCAGGCTCGTCGGGTACAACTCGGCCGTGAAGGCAAACAGCAGCGACGTTCCCGCCGTGGCTCCGAACTTACCCAACATCTCCAAGGCTACGGCCAGACCGAGAATACCTGAGGTCGAAAGGCAACCACAACAGTCCAACTTAACGTTTCAATCACACACTCTGATAGAACGTTTATATACGCATCCGTAAACATCCTATGTTATTTCATTTCTAGTTTGGTCTATATATGGATGTATGTAGTTTATTAGATAACTTTGCGTATCTGTAGGGTGTACCGTAGCATCTTTATTTTCAGTCTGATATCCTGTTACAACCTTCCTCATCGCTGATAGGCCCGGTGGATATGATGTCATATCTCAAATACTGGAAATACTCGGGCTCTCTTTTCTCTTTATAACAGAATGATTATTTGTGATTGTATTTTATTTATTATAGTACCTATGCTTGTCTGTAACTGTAAAGTGTCCTCGAGAGCTTTGAAAGGCGCTTAAAGGACAAGCGATGTCACTTTTTTGTTTCCTAACTGAGATCAGAAAAACGTTTTATAATATCTAAAATACCCAAAACACGCAGGCTGATATTTTTAGTCAAATGCCAATAAAAATGACTTAAAGTGTCTAAAAAGTACTTCAATTTGAAACCGGAAGTGGCCAGTTTCAGAAGGTCCCGCCCCTATGTTCGTGACGTCACGCCAAGACGTCTTGCCTTGCTCGAGAATCAAAACAATGGCTTCAGATTCGGAGAATATGCTTTCTTGTTACTCATCCAGTTATCAATATGATTCAAATAGTTCTGAAGAAGAAAGCATACATGTTTACAATCAATTAAAGAATTTATTCCGTGCCATTTTGAGGCAACATTGGGGTGAAATGTATCACCCAAAAAAGGCAGAAAATGGCGGCAAAGCCGTGTAAGGAATTAATCAGCCCGTTTCCACAGGCTGATTAATTCCTTACATGGAGCTTTGTCGCCCTCTTCTCCCTCTTTTTGGTGCTACACATCATTTTCAGACCAAAGTACAGCAAAATGCATTGACGTGACTGAAGGACTGCTACAATGTGTCCTTTTTTAGGTCAGGGGTGTTCCTTCAGTGACGTAGGGTGAGGACTTGTCACCAACTCAAAAACAAGACTTAAGGAATATTTAGCGCGAGTCTTAAAACGTAAAATATAGCAAAATGCGGTGGAATCTTTGTAAAATACGCTCAGTAGAAGTCATTTGAAGCCACTTTACAAATTATGGACACAACTTGTCCGGAGACGTCGGTTGTCCTTTAAAATGTAATGTATTATTATTATTAACTGCGCTAGTGGAACAATGACCCACGTTAAATGCTGAAGGGGATAGGAACTCTTTCCCAGCTTGACTTTACTGTGCGACTCACTCTGAGGTACCAACTGGATGGAAAAGAGCGCCAGGCCCATCATGAGGAAGACGGCTAGTACGGTTAGCCTTCGCGGTAGGTATCGGATGGCCAAACTGCAGCTGAGGTACGCCGGTACCTCCACCACGGCGGATAGGAAGCAACTGATATACGGATCCGAGTGGAGCTGCGATGTGTTCAGGGACAGGCCGTAGTAGCAGAGGCTCAGGGTGAACCTGCAAACGTTGAGTTTGCCGTCAAAATTTGGGTTAAGGTTGCGGTACTTTGCCGATGGGTGTCAAACTCACCACACCCAGCAGAGGAGGCTGGTTGTTATGACGGTGCTTCTTTTCCTCACCAGGTCTGAGACAGTGCAAGGCTCCACTGGCATATCCTAAAACAAAAGTTGTTTTTTTTCAAATGGTAATTTTATCTGTCTGTCCGTCTTTCTAATGAGCGAGCTTATGAGCTAGTTAGCTAACTAGCTTGTGAGCTCGCTAGCTAGCTCGCTCGCTAGTTAGTTACCTATCAATCTATTAATCAATCCATCTATGTAATGAGCGCGCTTATGAGCTAGTTAGCTAGCTAGTTATCTATCCATCCATCCATCTATCTATCTATCTATCTATCTATCTATCTATCTATCTATCTATCTATCTATCTATCTATCTATCTATCTATCTATCTATCTATCTATCTATCTATCTATCTACCTACCTACCTACCTACCTACCTACCTACCTACCTACCTACCTATCTATCTATCTATCTATCTATCTATCTATCTATCTATCTATCTATCTATCTATCTATCTATCTATCTATCTACCTATCTATTATTTTTCTTATTTCTTTCTTTCTTTATTTACTTGTGTTTATTCATTCATCCGTTTGTTTGGTTATTTATTGGTTTCTTTATTGTCTATGTAATTTTTATACAATCTACAACCGCTGCTCCTAACTAAAAGGCTGTTTTTGTTCTCATTCACTGTGAAACTTTGAGTATGTTGTCGGCAGCAAAAAAAAAAATCAAACTTGCTTGTAACTTGGAATCACCAAAAATCTTCTCCGGTGCGACCACCCGGTTCATCTTGGCGGCTTTTCTCACGATGGCCTCGGCTTCCGTCACTCGACCTTGTGATAGCAACCACATGGGAGACTCTGGGATTACCCTGACACACCAAAAAACACACATATGCATAGAAGCACATAGACGGACATATACAAACGCACAATTGAAAGTTGGCACGGATGTAAATAATGAATTAAAAAAAAAGAGACAAAAATTCTAATTTTGTCCAGCAAGTAAGTATTTGTACTCAATTACAAGTCATTGTGCTTACTAGTGATGGGAATTCAAGCTCTTTTCAGAGAGCCGGTTCTTTTGGCTCAGCTCACGAAAAAGATCCGGCTCTTTTGGCTCCTAAATGGCTCCTCAGTTTTTTTTTATTATTATTATTTTTTTTGCTTAAATTAATTAACTACCAAAAATCATGTCAACTTATGTGAAAAATGAATTACTCATGTAAAAAAATACACGATATCAAATATTTTGATTTATATGGCTTGATTTATATGTGCACAGAGAGCATCCACTAACTTTCCCTTTCCCTGTGGTTACTCTGGTCTTATGATCAGTTATCAGTAATTCGCTTTTCATATTAATAACGCTATCATACCAACTAGTAAAAAACATCATAATTGAATAATAATAACAGCATAATATGATAACATTTGTCCACCTGTCTACCTTAACCCCCCCCCCCCCTTCTCCTCTCCTTGTTAGGAACCGGCTCCCTTCGTTCACTTCAGAGATCCGGCTCAAAGAACCGGCTCGTTCGCGAACGACACATCACGAGTGCTTACCACCACAGGGGAATGCAGATGAGACCCGGCACGCCGGTGGCGACCAGCAGCATTTCCCAAGTTCGGAGGAAGTAAGCGAAGAGGGGTAGCATCATGTAGCCCAACGTGAAGCCCAGACACACGCCCGTCGACGAGTAAACCACCCGAGCGTTGCCAGTGAGGATTTCTGTACCTGTTCCAATACAAAAAAAAGTTAAAAAAAAACATCTGTTAAAGGACAACAGACACCATTTTTTTGTTTCCTAACTGACGTCAGAAAAACGTTTTATAGCATCTAAAATATCCAAAACACGCAGGCTGAATTTTTTAGTCAAATGTAAAACACCAATAAAAATGAGTTAAAAGTGTCCCAAAACGACATCAAAATGACCTCAGAAATGGCGAATTTCAGAAGGTCCCGCCCCCTTGTTCGTGACGTCACTTTAAATCTTTTAGGTCAACAGGAGAAATTAAACCCCCCCCCCCCCCCCCACTTGCATTGCTCTTTATTCTACCTGATAGCGAACAAGCTTTAATACAAATGTGCTCATCACCATTATAAAAATAATACATACCCATCACATAGCAGGACACGTAGTTGGAGATACTGCCAAGACCGTTGCAGAAGAGAAGAAAGCTGAACACCTCCCAAGATGGCGCAGCAATCTGGACCAACGTGAACACGGCTTGAATAATTATGGTGATGAACAATACCGGTTTACGGCCAAACCTGGAGGAGAATAAAGCAAAAAGTTAGCTTGTACATGTAGTTCCTTTGAATTCTAAAAAAAAACAATATGTATGCCTACTTGTCAGAAATCACTCCGGAGACAAAGGATCCTCCCAGTACCCCCAGGAAGAAAATGGTGGCGGTTAAGGGTTGCTTCCAACGGTGGCCACACACCAAGTCGTACTGGTAATGTACATAAAATAAACATTGTTTCAATTTGTTAATAATAATACATTGTATTTTAAGCGCCTGGCTAGCTAGCTAATAGATAGCTAAAGCTGGCTAGCTATATAGCTAATAGATATAGTACATTAGAGATAGCTAGCCAGCTAGATAGCTAGCTAGCCAGCTAGCCGTATAGCTAGCTAGCCAGGTAATAAATGACTGTTGCTAGCGTAGCCACGGAGCAATCAAGTCCCTTTTTTTCACTTGACGTTTGGATAGCTAAAACTGTAGATAGCGAATACTAAGCTAGATAGATAGATCGCTAGATAGCAAATAGATAGCTAACTAGAGAGCTAGATAGCTAATAGATAGCGAATAGTAGATAGCTAGATTAGCTAATACTGTAGATAGCAAATATGAGCTAGCTAGATAGAGAGCTATATAGCAAATAGCTAGCTAGCCAGCTAGATAGCTAATAGATAGCAAATAAATAAACATAGCAAATAAATAATAACCCACTGACCAACTTTGACAGCGATTATTCCCATTATCCAAAAAAATCGAATCGTCACGACCCTCCGCAGACTTATTAGATTGTTTCTTACAAATCCAAAATATGTTTGTTTGCCGCCTGTTTTTAATGTCTTTTTTAGAGTTTTACACCTGTCCTCGCGCTCCACATAGCAAAAATCCGCCATGTTCGATGTAAATAATGCAATGCACCATGGGTAAATAAATACAGTATTCGTTTACAGTCGTATTTCTTTCGGCAGTTTCCGGCGGTTCACGGAAAAGCCCGAGAAACAAATGCAAGGTGATTATGGCTCGATATCGATGGGAGACGACGAAAGTTAAAACCTTTGAAGAAAAACGAACAGTTTTCACTTGCAGTTTAACTACATTTGTTTCTTTAGCTATTTTAACAGATGTATGTCATATGTGACGCAGGGTGGGGGAGACCTGAGAGACCACAGTAGACTGATAGATGTCGGTGCTGTAGACCCAGCCGTCGACACAGTCCTCTTGTTGGAGACTACTAAGGTTGACGTCGCGACCCGGTAGCAGTCCGTCGGCAGAGAAGTTACGGAGAACGTCCAAACGGAAGCGACGACACTGGCTTGGCTGGAGCTCCCCGTCCACCACCTCCCAAATACAAAAAAATAAAAATAAATAAATAAACAAACCTGAATATTTTTGTGTAAACGCATTATGACCAAGCATGGAACCCGGATGTTTCTTTCATTTCGTATATACACTACAAAAGTTAATACAATCCATCAACTTCAATGCTTGAGAGCATTGATGACACGATCTTCCATTGAGTTAAAAATGTTATGGGTACATAAAAAAAAAATATTTTGAACAGAAGATAAGTGAATTAGATAATGGACGGTTGGCATTTAAACTAGAGGGGTGTGTAGACTTTTTCTATACACTCTACCCACTGTGAGGACCATCCATCCATCATCTGACCTGCTCAGCCTCCACTTTTATAATACAAAAACACACAAATATATAAAAATAAACAGATAAATATAAATAAATAAAAATAATAAAATGAATAAAGTAAATTAAATACATTGAATAATTACGTAAGTAAATAAATAAATAGTTAAATAAATGCATACATAATTAAACAGACAGATAAATATCAAGAAATAACATTTATGAAATTAATGTAATTAAAATAAACACATGAATTTAAATAAATAAATAAATAAATAAACAAACAAACACAGAACGATAAATCCAAATAAATAAAATTAATAAAATGAATACAATTATTTGAATAATTACATAAGTACAAAAATAGATAGTTAAACAAATAAATAAATAAACACATAAATAAATAAATAAACAGACTGATAAATAAAAATAAATAAAATAAATGAAATTAATGTAATTAAAATAAACAGATGAATTACATGAATAAATAAATACATACATACCTAAATAAACAGACAGATAAATACAAACAAATAAAGGTAATAAAATTAATAAAGTAAATAAAATACATTGAATTATTACATAAGTAAATAAATAAACAGTTAAATAAATACATACATACATACATACATACATACATACATACATAAATACATACATAAATAAACAGGCAGGTAGATAAATATAAATAAATACAATTCATAAAATTCATGTAATTAAAATAAACAGTAATAACAATAAATAATAATAAATCAATACATACTGTACATACATAAATAAACAGACGGATACATATAAATAAATTGAATTAGTACAGTAAAGTAAATAAAATAAACAGATGAATTACATAAATAAATAAGTACATATATAAATAAATAAATAAATAAATAAATAGCTTCTAGATTTTTTATTTTTTATTTTCCTCTGTTTGAGTTCACAGAGGTCACTCGAGTAGTGGCATACCTCCATCGGTACCGCAGCCTGCTGCCACTCCTGGCTGAGGTTCGCCTCGGGGATCCGGCATCGATGCCGGGGCGTGTCGGTAAGAAAGACAAAGGAAAAGACACCCATCCCATTGGGTAAGATCGTGAAGCAGAGGAGGAAAAAAACCATCAACTGGAAGCGTCCCCATGTTCCCAAAAAGGCCACGCTGCTATCATAGTGCTGCATTTCCGTATAAGTCCTACAGGGGTCGGGGGCGAAATTTGTCAATAATGTGTCATACAATTTAAAAAGTAAAGCGGATAGCACTGGATAGCACCGGTAATGATTATGACCAAAAAAAAAAACCAACCTTCAGAATGTGAAGAGCCAGCGCAGTCACCCCTGTCATAAGGTGAATGAAGAGACGCTTTTATTGGAAGCCATGTTTAAAGTCCACAGACCGCAAGCTTGTCAGCTAAATTAAAAATGACAGCTTGCTAGCTATTGAAAACTTGTAGCGATTTGACATTCCCAGGAACTCCGCACAGCTATCTTAATTTTTTTCCGGGGAGAAAAATGTCCAAAGCTAAAAAAGTTAAAAACACTGTTAATAGAAGAAGCCAACACTAAGAGATGATTACAAGATAGATAACAAACCCCGCCCACTCCTCACGGTGGTCCTTGCTTAGTACATGTGACGGGACTCATTTAGTTATAGCACCAGACGAGTTTAAAGTCCACAGAGCGCAGTGTCGTTTCGGCTCTTTGATAGCCCTTTCCCGTTTCGGTTTGCGGCCAACAGGTGGCACTGTAGGACCCCAGCCAGCAGCTGGGTAGGTGTTGGTCGTTTGAATCAGTGGGAGTTAAAAGGACTCCCGGTATGACCATTCAGTGTCGGGTCATTGTTTTGTTTCACCCTGTCATGTTTGTTTCGTCTTGTCATGGTTTTGTTTGCTACTTTGGACTTGTTGGCTACTTTTTTTGTTTTGATGACTTTGTTGTTTGAGATTTTATTCCATCTTACTATATTTAATACAATTTGTCAAATACACCCTCCAACAAAGATGACACGTTTTCACCGTTTGAGTCATCCATCCATTATTATTATTATTATTATTATTATTATTATTATTATTATTATTATTATTATTATTATTATTATTTACTACTTTATTTTTATGACTTTAATTTACTATTACTACTACTACTACTACTACTACTACTACTACTACTATAATAATAATAATAATAATAATAATAATTATTATTATTATTATTATTATTATTATTATTATTATTATTATCTTATTATTATATTATTACTACTACTACTACTAATAATAATAATAATAATTATTATTATTATTATTATTATTAGTAGTAGTAGTAGTAGTAGTAGTAGTAGTAGTAGTCGTAGTATTATTATTAGTATTATTATTATACATTTAATTTACATGCGCATTTCAAAGCACCCAAGTACACTTTACAATTAGAAGAACAATAAACACCAGATAAATGAAAATGTATTATTATTATTATTATTATTATTATTATTATTATTATTATTATTGTTGTTGTTGTTGTTGTTGTTGTTGTTGTTGTTGCTATATTGTTATTATTATTACTATTATTGTTGTTTTTGCTATATTATTATTATTATTATTATTATTTATTATTATTATTATTATTATTATTATTATTATTATAAAAAAGACGTCTTGGACTTTCTGTTACAGCATCAACGGACAAACATAAATGGGGCGGGGTAGATTCCAGCTGCACTTACGTTGACTGTCCAGAAGATGGTGCTGTTTAACGTCAGGTTTCTTTTGGCTCTCGCTGGACTGTTGACGAAAAAGAATAACTTTTTTCATTCAGAATAATTCATCATCTCAAAAAATATATATATTTCAACCTGGCACTAATGCTCTTCCGTAAATATTTAACCCGGGGTGTGTTGACTTTTTCTAGTCACCCTATGAATGACTATGAGTTTTATTTTGTCGACTTGTAAACTACAACCGGTGGGTTCCAAGTTTAAGAAACACTGACTTAAAGTCCACGTTAAATATTTTGCTGTCGTTAGCATAACACGCTATCGCTTTGATAGCGTCTCGATTGTCACGCTATAACTTTCACAATCGCGGATGGGCGTGTGAGGACACCCTATTCAAAACAGGATGTTTTTTTTATTATGCCTCCATGCTTGTCAATCTGATTTTGTCAAATAAAACCATAACATGACAAAATGCGGAAAAACATGTATCCACAATTGTATGCTAAGCTAATTTACAGCGTTCCCTTTTTTCTTACTTTTCACCCCAGACGGAACTGTATGGACATCTATACCACCTCATGTGGTGCGCCGACCTGTGCCTCAGCCAAGGTCAATCGTTAGCATGTGATATCACACACCTTTTATGATACTGTGTGTTTATTTGGGTTTTTGTTCACGTGTGTGGGTGAGCACGTGTGCGTACATGTGGGCGGTTGCATCTATTCAACTGTGAATGTGTGTTTGTATGTCTAGTCTTGTGAGGACCACTAACATTTTATACCATCCGTAGTGAGGACATTTTTGACATGTGAGGTCCTTTTGGCCGGTCCTCACAAGTTTTTCCATTCTAGAGGGTCTATATATGCATCTGTTAATGTTTCAGGGAGCTCTTCACAAAGTCACCCAAAATGATTTTTTTGAGTGTATTTTCATTTCACTTGGATACACACACTTTTTACTCACTGTGTGTGTTTATGTGTGTGTGGTTAATGAGAGGAAAAGGTTCTAATGTCCTTTCTGGAAATTATCAACTACCTGGTGGCGCGCTACTGCGGGAGTGACTACAATAAAGATATCCTGGAGACCCTCACCAATGCTGCCTCCGCATTGCTGTTCATCCCATAGGCGCATTTACACCAATAAAGATGGACGACATCAACAAAACTTTTTTGGGGCATTTATTTGAACATGCAATAAACACAACAAAGTATAAAAGTGTACAAATGCATCGCATCTACTATACAGTACTATGATAACAGTAACCACAGCATAATGTAGCATGTTGACCAAACAAGCTAGAACATCTTCATTAGGTTTCCCTCCTCGTGGTTTTCCAGGAGGGGAGTCATCCAGTCAGATTTTTTTCCTCCAGATTGAGCAAGGCACCCCCACTCAACACACCTGCAACTGTCAGAGATGACAAAAATAGGATTAGAACCAGCAGTAAAAATAATATGAGTGTCTCACAGTATTCACACAATAAACAGAAAAACATGTATCACATGTTAGTCATCTTTCCGGATTTAATAATAATAATACATTTCATTTGTAAGCGCCTTTCAAAACTCTCAAGGTCACTTTACAGTCAAGTTTTTCTGTGGGTGAGCAGTGGCAGCCACATGCGCCAGCGTTCACTCAACCTAGAAGTAACTCAAATACATAGAAAGCTAGCTAGCCAATAGATAGACAGCTAGCTATATAACTAATAGATAGCTATCCAGCCAGCCAGTTAGCTAATAGATACCAAATAGATAGCTAATAGACAGCTAATAGATATCAAATAGATAGCAAAAAGATAGCCATGTAGACTGCAAGGTTAAAATTCCCATCAATCAGGCTCGACAAATAACCCGCAAAAGCCATCTGCACACTTGATGCAAAAAGCTATCAACCCAGCTAAAAAGAACATAATTGATGAGGAACCAGGTAAAATTATCGCAGAGAAAGCACCTACAAGGGATCATTCGTCAAGATGGTGAAAAAAGAAGGCTACATTCCTCATCAAGTGTTTAATGCTGAGGAAACCGGCCACTCTATTCCATCAAGCCATCAACAACCATCACAAAGGTAAATAAAACAACTTTATTATACAGTAGTTTATTTCTTTAATTATAATACCACAGCACATTTATTATACATAAAATAAGGTATATTTTGTGTAGTTTTAAGGATTAGAAAAGGAGAAAATTATGTTTTATGGGGATCTGGGAACGGATTATTCTCATTTTAATGGTTTCTTATGGGAAATTAATTTTTGGGATACACACTTTTCACCTTATACACTCTGTCTGGGAACCAATTAAGTTCATAAGCCAAGGTATAACTGTATTCAGTATTGGAAATGTGAGTCCAACCTTGAATTTCCTCTTGCTGAAACCCAGCCAGTACGGGAAGTCAAAAAGTGCATCCGAGTGGTACTTTAACGTGAATGAGGCATCAAGCCACTGCAGTCTGGTTCCGGGTATGTTGCGGGCTGCCCATGTGTTCAATGCATCAGTCAAGTCAACCTAAAGGGCAAAGCGGAATTGAACATTAGCTTTGTAAACAAAGACAATCTTTCAGTATCGAGTGTGACTCACTTCCAGTTTGTAGCTCTCACCCGCCACTGACGAGATGGCCCAGTCCAGACCCCGTTCCGTGTGCCATCGGACCAGCGGGTCGGCACCACGCAGGCATACGACATAGCGCTTTATAACTTCTGCGGTGATTCAGAAATGTATGTTATAGTCTAACAGCATGCGTATTAAAAACAAAATTATGTATGTATGAATGGACACTTGGAATGCTCATACCTGTGTTTTCAGGCATACACGCGGTCACCAGCAGATACATGTTTTTGGACACCAGGTTCTTCCGAAGGTTGCTGTATTGCCACAAGTCTGTCACTTTGATGATCCTGTTTAGTTGTTTGAAGGGAGAAAAAAAATATTGTGAGATTTTCAAGTCGATATATCTCACTTTGTTGAAATACAACTTAAATTCTTTGTTGACATGTATGTGAATTTGTTGATAAAGTAATACAGTGATACCTCGGTTTACGAACCCCTTGGCTTACGAACTTTTCGGTTTACGAACATTACGTTTATGAAAACTTTACCTTGGCATACGAACTTTTTTGTACACGGAGCTGCCTCAATGAGTGATGACGAGCCCGTTCTTCTAACAACAAAATGGCAGCCGACTGTTTATGTCCTTTATTCCCCGCCCGCAGTGTTCGGTTAAAGCCACGTGATTGGTCAAGAACGCAGCAGTGAGGGGATTGTTTAAACATTAATAAGACAGGCAGACGACAGTGAGAGTTTCAACTTTGATATGATTGATATGATTCAAAGGCAGAGTGTAGACTGCAAGGTTAAAATATCCCATCAATCAGGCTCCACAAACAACCCGCACAAGCCATCTGTACACTTGATGCAAAAAGCTATCAACCCAGCTCAACAGAACACAATAGATGAGGAATTAGATAAAATTATCACAGAGAAAGCACCTACAAGAGATCATTCCTCAAGATGGTGAAAGAAGAAGGCTACGTTCCTCATCAAGTGTTTAATGTTGATGAAACCATTCCATCAAGCCATCAACGACCATCACAAAGGTAAATAAAACCACTTTATTATACAGTACAGTTTATTTCTTTAAGTATAATACCATAGCACATTTATTAGACATAAAATAATGTATGTTTTGTGTAGTTTTAAGGCTTAGAAAATTATAAAGTAGAAAATTATGTTTTATGGGGACCTGGGAACGGATTATTCTAATTTTAATGGTTTCCTATGGGAAATTAATATTGGGGATACACACTTTACGCCTTACACACACTGTCTGGGAACCAATTAAGTTCGCAAGCAAAGGTATCACCGTATACTTTTTTCACTACGCTGAAACAACTTTAATTGTCATGTTGCAAACACGACTTTAACGGTTGTTTTTACATGTCAATATTTCACCGTTTCTTGTAACACACCACGTATTTCCCACTATTTAAACACTTCTCATTTTGTTGAAACGTGGCTTTCATTCCGGAATTGGCTTGCACACATATTTGATCATAACAACACAAGAGCCCCAAAGTCCTGCTCCAAACAAACCTGCCAAGCGATCCGTGGAAAACTACACGGCCCGTCGACGTGTCGCAGGGGTCGGCCAGCAGTAGGCTGCCGTTCTTGTCCCCACGGACGACTGTGTTGACTGGGGTGTTGTCCACCAAAAAGCCTTTTGGGGGTCGCTGGAGAAAATGGTGAAGCTCAGTCACTGTAATCCTCTCAAGCGCGGTTGTTTTTTCTTTCCTCATCTTGACAATGTTGTGAAGCCTCCAGCTCGGCGCCCTGATTATATAGCACCATAAAGTTAGACGTATTGAAAGAGTGGCATTTCCGGGTATTTGACAAAATAAAAGTTTAAAGAAAAACGATGTGTTGATCGAAGAAATCTCAATTCGGCTTTTAAGTTTGATGAGACGTTTAGACTTCATAGAAATGTCCTTCAAATACATACATATTATTTATGTCCAGTAAAGAATTGGTTGACAGCCAATTGCATGGCACACAAAGACAAACAATTACAAGTTAACATCCGACTTACGACCGGCAGGACTTAGAATCACCTGTACTTGCCTTTCACGTCAGGCATCGTCATCAACTTGAAAACAAGACTTCCTGAATATTCAGCGCGAGTCTTAAAACGTAAAATATAGCTATATGCCATGGAATCTTTAATCTCTTAAAATAATACAAAATAATTTGAATAATAAAACAGGATAAAAAACTTACTGTCATATACACATTTAGCCTTTGCACCATGCAAACTATGCTGTGACTCACGTGTGATAAGATGTCACGTTTATGATGAGTACAAGCAGTATTGCAAACAGAACATATTTTGTATTGATTAGAAAAGACAGAGAACTTAGTGTGCCTTTTTTGTAGCCCATATTCGGGTCAACTTAAGTCATTGACTGACTAATTTATGCAAGAGAAGTTGTGTGATCCCAACCAAATTTGAAGCATGTATTTAAACTGATGAGTGACAAGTTACTGTATTTTTCCCCCGCATTATATTATATTATATTATATTATATTATATTATATTATATTATATTATATTATATTATATTATATTTATTTGTTTGTTTGTTTTTTTTTAATTTCAAGATGGCGCCGCGAGAGTGGCTGCCTTTCCAGGAGCTCCTGTATTTTGTTTTTCTACTTCTTTTTTTTCCTTTCATCTTCCTTTCAGAACTTTGCTGCTCTGAAATGTAAATTTCTCCACTGCGAGACGAATAAAGGTACATCAAATCCAATATTATACAATATACTACTACTACTACTACTACTACTACTACTGCTGCTACTACTACTACTACTACTACTACTACTACTACTACTACTAATAATAATAATAATAATAATAATAATAATAATAATAATAATAATAATAATATATTACATTTTAAGCGCCTTTCAAAGCTCTCGAGGACACTTTAGTCACAGACAAGCATAAGTACTATAATAAATAAAATATAATCACAAATAGAATGCAATAAATACAATACAATTATAAATAGAACCAACAGAGAGAGCTACATAGAAAATGCAATTTTAAATAGGTGGTTTTGATATGGGACTTGAAGGTGGGAAGATAATCGATGTTACAGATTATTAGATTTCCTGATTAAACAAACACAAAATAATAATAAATTAATTCCACAACATCTTGTCACTGAGAAATGTGGCAACCAGGTTCAGCATGAACACACAAATACACAAAAAGCTCTGAAAAAGCCATAGATACGTGCATTGATATTCACAGAATGACAGCCATTTTGATTTGAAGCTTCCATTTCAAGGTCAATTTCCTGGGGTCCTTCCCATCCTAACACCCCACAGAGATTTTGATGGCCACCGTGCTGCCTGAATACAAGTCAACCCGGTTCTTTATTTGCACAGATGCTTTGATTTATATATTTATATTTATAAAAACACATCTAGTCTTCATTTTCTTGCCCGCGGGCCTTTTTTTCCATCATTTCACAGCCTAGCTCAGCATCCTCGGTGGCAGGTGTCCTGCCCTTGGACTGAGGTGCGCCCCTAGTGACAGCTTGACGAGCATCTGACATCAGCCAATAGGAGACATCTTTGGTGCCAGTTTCCTAAATGAGAGTCGTTGATTGGTTACTAGGGGCGCGGCTTAGACCATCTCACTTCTTGTGCTGCTTTTCGGGGCTGTCAGCCGGAGCGAGGAGACGAGACAGACGAACCGATGAAAACAAGATATACGGACGGCACAAAACTGGCTGAATATGTGTCCAAAAATGGTCCAGTGAGCCCACACGTCGAATAAAAGAAGGTAAGTTTGGAATTCAATGTCGTTTCTATCTGGTGTGCCCGTCTGCCTGCATTGGCGGTGACCACAAAGGCATAGGCGGGGATGTTTTGATTGAAGAGGTGACGACCACCGGGGCTTTGGGTTAGCTTGGTGGCTAACGACTTAGCTTCGTAAACGACTAGTCATATTCGAATTCGAGAGCACTTGGTAACATTTGAGACAGAACACGGCCCATAATAGCAGCCTTCTGCTCGAGAAATATGCTAATGATACATGTGACAATAAGGTAGCTAAATTAGCAATGCTAATTGCTAATTTTAGTGTATCTAGAGATGAGTCCTGTATTAAATTAATGGACATGACACATGTTTTTAACTGGAAGAAAATGGTTGTGAAGTTGATTGGAATTAAATAAATAATGACATCACTGGATTAGATTGTGTTGAGTGACAAGTGCTGAAAATCCAGCCAACTCACAGATAATGACAACAACTCATAAATCAATTCGGCCCACATGTGTCACATATGTAAAATTTTACAAGAATAACAATAAAAAAAATAAGTTCGGAGAAATTTCTATTTGAAGGACTCCTGGGATTGGCTGTTTTTGACCCTAAACTGGCAGCTACAAGTCAAAGTGGGAGACTTCGTGTGTTTCATATATGCAAAATCATCAAACTTCTCTGACAGGCTCCAGTTTCACACAATGACAATCTTATGTTTGTTTTCATATGCGTCATGTTCAGTTCATCCATCAGACAGGTCGTGCAGAAGTAGGTCACCGGTCGATGGTGGCCATGATGAGGATATGGGTCACGGGTGGATCGTTTGTTCCCACCTGCTGGTGTTCATTTTGCTGAGCGCTGGTGTTCATTTTGCTGGTGGATGTGTTTTTTTACGGGTATGTTTTCAGAAGCTCATTCACCCTTTTAGATAACCAAGAATGAGAGACATACAGTATTTGCAAATTATACTTCATGTCATGGTGAAACTATATCTTGTACACTTAAAGGACAACAGACAGCTCCGGACAAGTTGCGTCCATAATTTGTCAAATCACTTCAAATGACTTCTACTGAGCGCATTTTACGAAGATTCCACCGCATATAGCTATATTTTACCTTTTAAGACTTGCGCTGAATATTCAGGAAGTCTTGTGTTCGAGTTGATGACGATTCCTGACGTGACGTCACATTTGGAACGCCCCTGACCGTGAAAGCGACACAAAATGCATTTTGGGTACTTTTTTTCATCTGACAACACCGTGTTGATTGCGAAATTAGAAGGAAAACTACCTAAAAACGTGATGGTGAATCGTTGTGTGTCGCAGCCAACCGGTACCACACATAAAGAACGTGTACGTTTACAGATTTCCAGCAGACAAATCAGCCCATTTCAAATGGAGCTTGTGGGCCATCTTGTGCATTTTATGGGCACATACATTGGAGTCCAGACGGATCGAATTAATACAGAAGGACTTCTTTAATCGATTTGCAAACATTTATGCTTTCCACTTCAGAACTATTTGAATCACATTAATAACTGGATGAGTAACAAGAAAGCATCTTCTCCAAATCTGAACTCTCTGAAGCCATTGTTTTGATTCTGGAGCAAGGCAGTGTGTGACCAATAGTGACGTCACGAACCAGGAGGCGGGACTTTCTGAATCTGCCAAGTTCCAACCTCATTTTGTGACAGTTTTGGGACAGTTTAAGTCATTTTTATTGGAGTTTTGCATTTGACTAAAAATATTAGCCTGTGTGTTTTGGGTATTTTAGATGCCTTAAAACGTTTTTCTGATGTCAGTTAGGAAACAAAAAAATGGTGTCGGTTGTCCTTTAATACCGCATAGAAATATAGCTCAGAAATGAGATGATTTCAATATTAATTTTCCCTCTGAATGGGTGGTTAGACAATCTGAGCAGACTTGTATTGAACCCACCCCCCCCTAACGGAAACACCCCCATCATCATGTTGTCAACTCACGCCCATCTTTATTCATTGTCATTGTTGTTGCCACGGATACCATCTGGCACCGTGCTCCCACTGGCTTCCATGGACGGTGCGGTCTTTTGCCAGGCAAGTCTGCACAAAGGCACGCAGACACGCATTCCTCGGAATCCACTCCTTGTCGTAACGTGGCCTCAGGTGGGTTGTGTGTTTATTGACGGAGAAGATGACCATCATGCCAGAAATGTCTTGTTGTTTCTACTCATCAAGATTCATACGCAGTCTTAAGAAAATACGGCCATATTGGTTGGATGTGCCCTATTTCAGTATCAGGACGACTGTTCCCGGGGAAGTATTGCAGTTTTGGGTGTAACGTCTGATCACCAATGTTTATTTACCTTGACGACCTTTAACCTTGAGAATAAGAAACGTGACTAATAGAATGGACTCAAGGGGGCACCATTGCCATGTGCAGAATTTACCACTCCTTAAGTAGCACCAGTGCAGAATTCTTGAACCACAGAATCGATTATGTATCTGAGACACAAGTCCATTTTATTATTATTATTTATTTATGTATATTTTTTGGATTCATACATGCACATTTTTCATGGTGACGTTTCATTGTGTCCTCTCCTGCATCCCATCTCAAGATAGCCCCAATTTCCACTTATAAACCAGGCACTTTTCATGAGCTCAAGTGCAAAAAAAAAGGAAGCAAAAAAAAAAAAAAACACTTAGCACCTGTCCCACTTGTGTGAAAAGGACACAAGCATTCTTTTGTTTAAGACTCATCAGAAACCTGTCCAGCAAGACCATTCACGATCTGGCCTGATGTGATGGCTCGGCTTCAATTTTAGCTTCACGGGACCATTACGTCAACTAAATGAAACGACAGTTGCTGTTTAAAAAAAAAAACTAAATAACTGCTGATGGAGTAACTGACATCTTGACGGCAGCAAAGCTGCTCCCATTCTCCTGCCCTATGAACCGCTGTGGATAAATTCTGTCTTGTTTGGGTTTCTTCTGACCCCTCTAGTGACTATCAAAAAAAAAAAAAAAAAAAGCAACTTCAATTCCTGTTTTTAAACGGACAAATTGAGCGCAATCAATTTCACATAATTTTCCATTTGCAGTGATTAATACAGATTTTGGTAACTTTAAACCCGAGGTCCAAAAATATGTTCTTCTACCTTCTCACATCTTTTATGTCACAAGATTGTCTCCTCGAAGCCATTTCTCCCGACCTTAGGACGTAAAGATCAGAAACAATCGGATTATCCTGAGTCGAGTTGTTGACCTTCTGGCGTATGACACGCTGACTAATCAGGTCGAGCTAAGCAAGTAGAGCAGCTTGTCACAAGACCCAGCATCACAAAATAATCAAAGCCAGCCTGACAAACCGTCACAAACCGATGACAGAGTACGGCGATCTCGGTGAACGTGTCTTTAATTGATCGCTCGCATTTGGCAAAGAGAGGAGAGGAAAATAGTAACGAGTTTGCAGCGTCTTGTCACCGAACCTTTGGTCCGTTGCCGTTTACTCCCTGGTGATCAGCAAAATCAAAGACGTTTATTCAAAATCAAATTTCCGTAAAAATATAGCTTCGCCATCATCATTAAATGACATGTTGGCGATTTTCAGGCTAGCTCGTTGAATTGTCTCAAGTTGTAATTCATTCAGTGATTTCTGTCAACAGGAAATGAAAACCATAAACATTCACATATACATATAATAGATTTTTTTTTCCTGTCATGTTTTCCGTCTAATTCACCTGAAACATGAAGCGACTTGTTTTCACACAGTGGGCCTCTTGGGTGTGACGCTCAATGGGGATGATGTCATGACATGTTGATGTTGGCATGAAGAGCTCAAAGACCCCCCAAGGGGTAGATTTTTAAAATACTTTTTTTTTTTTTGTTCAAAAGTTTTGCTGCAAACTCTTGATGTTTCTTTGCTAGTTTGCGCTAAATTGGGATGTGCTGGAGTGAGCGGCATGGTACCTTACTTTTAGGACTTAGTGTCCTTTTTATTATTTTATTTTGTTTTATTTTATTGTCATTTAATGTAATTTATTTATTTTGTTTTTTTGAGAGAGAACTAGAAAGCGGCAAATTCATCCAGACTTACATGGTTGTATTCCGTACCTGGTCTAATCTGTATCAGGGCGAACGATTTAGACATTTGCTATGAGTGGAATTGTCTGGGCTGGATGCAGCGTTGCATCTTATCTCTTCAAAAGCTATTTGCTTATCAAGTTTAACAGTCAAACTTACAAGTCTGTTGCGGCGTTGAAGGCTTTTCCTGTTTGCGTTTGACTCAGTCCCACCCTCTTTGTTGAGGGGTGTGTCGCCTGCCGGTAACCTAACACCATGAACACATTGAGGTTACTGTAACTTGCTAAACAGCCTCGACCAGTGAGCTGCAGGAACTCAAACAAACGCTTACTCAGAGCCACAACGCCGCATGCGTCTGTTGTCTGGATCAAGCCCGCGCACGCATGTTGTTCGATCGCACTTCAATAGTGCCTGGGGATGCGCGAAAAAGAAGGAAGCAGGTGTTGGGAGTAGTTCCTCACGTATGATCTGTGGGGGTGTTGGAAAAAAATCCCCTCAGAGAGAAGAAAAAACAAAGTGAAAGAAGGGAAAGGAGATCCACCCAAACATTTTCAGGCAACCAATCATCAGGCTCCCTCGGAATTGGATCCCACCCTTGCTCATCACCTGAGAGTTGAGAAAGCGCAATTGTGCCTCGGAGATTGAGATGTTTGAGACAGGCAACAAAGACCAGGCGTGACACTACCGCTGAGCGTGAACGGAAAAGAAGATCACAGAAAAAAACGCCAACTTTTTGGGAGGAGACTGGGTGACTGGTGACTTTCTCTTGGACGGACCTCACTCCAGACACAAAGAGATGAATACTTTCTGAAGAAGCGCCTTTTGTACTTTTGAGGGATCTGTGCAAGCTTTCCAGACATAGTTTTTCATCGCTCCCTTTCAAGACACCATGCGTCTTCTTCTCCTAAAGAATCATTCTATGATATTAACTTCAAACTACTGAAAAAACGGATTTGCCTGACCATGATGTCGTTGGAGGACTTTGGAAGCATTACCAGCCTCGGGGCCGAGAGTGGAATATCGGACTATGGTGACAACCTTTCGCTGAGAAGCCGACGTCTGGATCAGGAACTCGATGATCAAAACCAGAATCAGGATGGTAGTGTTGTCATGGAACGCATTGCCTCATTGCCACTGCCTTTGGATATGTATGATCCCATCGACTTCATCGGGAGGTTTTCCAAATTCCAATCCCGGTCCAGAAGGCGAACGCGGATCATCGTAGGTAGGTCATTACATGTTCGATGCCTTCTGAGATTTCATGTTGATACAAACACAGGACAAGGACCACCTAAAAGTCAGTGATGATTCCTGAGAGTCCTGATTTGAATGTGTTGACCTCATGCAAATGTACTCACGAGGTGAAGGTCCTCCCAATGTTAGACAATCAGTCATCACACCACAAAAGAGCTTGCCAGGTTTCACCCATTGAAATATCCTTAAGCCACGTTCTTCCTCTCCAAAACTTGAGGAGCCAGCCTTCTGGGACAACCTCAAAAAACAAAAACGCCAACATTCCTTGGCATCTCACGGAAGTCCTCAACTCATTTAGACTTCAGTGAGAGACGGCTTACTCTCTATACACCAATCCAATAGTCGGTTTGTTTCGATTGAGTTCAGTTATCTTTCCACTCTTGTCAAAGAGGCCAACCACATTCGAGGTTGATAGAGGTTTTTTTTACGGTCAGGGGCGCTCACTTTCTCATCACATTGCCCATATTCATCTTTTCCTCCATCAAGTGTTCTGGTGGCAGGACCGTGACAGAATGTCGGGGTTGGAGTTAGTCAGGCCCATTCAAAAGAAATTACCCGCACTCTATCAACTCCAATTTGATTAAAGTCAATCATTTTTCTTCCACTGTGCTGCAAACCAAAGCCGTCACACCCGTGATTGGCCGTTTTATCCATCGCTTCAACCGTCACATAGCAGACGAAGACTATTTGAGGTTATCAGTTAACACTGTGGTGTCTACTTGACGCAGCTGGCTCGGACTGACGTGAGGAATGCTTGTGTCAACTGTGTTTTGTCATCGTCAACCGACTGTCAATGTTGTCCCATCGACATTGTGGCAACGTTCGTCACAATTGACTGTGATTGCTTTTCACCGGCCTCCTTTCTTGACAAACTGATTCTGTTTGTCTTGTCTGAGACTTAGTGAGAATTCAGCCCCTTTTATGACCAATTTTTGAACGATGGAAACCACCAAATTCTACCTTAGGGGGAAACTACCATTATAACAAATGAACGCAAATTTATCAATGAATCCGAGTTAAAAATAAGACTATGGGAAATGGCAAAATAGAGCACAAGGTTAAATTACAAGCTCCAGTCTTTAGCCGTCCTTCTTTTTCACTCCATCCTTCACTCTGCCCTCACTTCCCTTTCCCCCGCCCTCCCTCCCTCAAACTGGCCTCTAAGAGGATTGGCTGCTCTCATCTCCCCGATGACATCTGTGTATCGCTGTCCTGAGAGAGCAAAACACAGAGGGGCTGGGTTTTGTTTTGCCAGCAAGATAGCAACACCAAGCGCATGTATCCCGCCCCCCCCCCATTTTGCCACTTTCCATCCGCAACGCCTCATCCCCATCCTCTGCCGTCTGTCACCGTGGCGACGTAGCCCCTGCAGCCATGGCGACAAGCCAGCAGGATTCCGGCTTCTTCGACATCAGCCTCAAGTCTCTGCTCAAGTCCTTCGCCGGCAGTGAGTAACACCAAGAAATGACAGCTCTAAAGGCGTACTACGACTTGCGTATTTTTACAGGCGCGTGTCACGGCGTTGAGCCGCTTTGTGAAATGCGCTGACAGCGGATGACTCCACTGAGGATACGGGTGGATACAGCTTAGCACTTTGCTATGTTAATTACAAAGCACTTCATGATCAACATCACTGTAAACCAAGGTTGTTGGAGTTCTGAAAAATGGACGAATGAGTTGAAAGTTCCCAGAAAATGTTTATGAAACTCCACATTGTTGTCTATTTCTTTCTACCCATGAGCTACTTGGGTGGATTTGCACTATATTTTTGCTTTGCCGATAACTTTGGCTTTCGTCTGCATATTCCTCTGTCTTCTTTAGCCCGCTAATATTGTGATTTTGACCAAGTACGCTATCTGCATCATCTAGGCAGCCATACTACCGGCACTCTGAGAAAGCCCAATCTCATCTAATCTCGAAAGCCAAACGGGGTCAGCCGTAGTTATTACATAGATGGAATACCAACTGTGAATAGCGTTCTGTCAGCTTACCGTAGAGAAAGATGCTCTGTTACAGTTGTGCTTGCATGAAAAGGGTTGGAATCAGCAAGGTTATCTGTCAAGGTGTCTTTCGGGACTTGTCTCAGTTCCAAGGTCAACTGGACTGAAAGATCAAATGTCTTATCAGGCTCAATCTCCTCATAAACAGCTGACGGTGTCATGCCGGCCATAGCTGAAGTAACAATAGCGCATCATGGCGTGCACACAAACCAAGAATGGTGAGTCACGTTCCGGCCTGAGGTTGATCCAAATGCTTCCGTGTCTTGTGTGAAGTCTGGATGGTATCGCAAATGGAAAAATTTAGTCTCCTGGAAAAAAGCTCAGGTTTCATAGTCAGTGTCTCGTCCTCCTTCCACCTTGCCATACACCCACAGTGACGTACCTGACATTTGTATTTGACTGTAACATAGGTCACGTTAGCTCACACGTCTAACATGCTGTGATTCATCACGTCCACGTGACGTGAAAGTTACCTCACCGTACTTATCTGTGGCTTTTCCATCAGCTTCCCGTTTATTTCCTTTTTCCTCTTCCTGGTGTTATGTAACCTTGGCAGAAACCAACAGAGCGTGTCTGTTGGTCGGTTGCCTCAACGGGCTGCGGTAGAAAGCAAGAAAGAGATCCAAGACGACATTAGAGTGATGGTACATGGTATATACAGCATGTCCAAAGATTTCTACCATATCCACACCACAGAGTGGTTCAAAGAACTGACTGAAAATTATTGTTAACTGGCCCCAACAATCCGCAAATCGAAACAAATCAAGTCAACATTTTTTTTTATTAGAATTTTTATAGCATCGCCGTTATTAGCGGATATTTTCAGCCGCCATATTTGATTATTGATACCGTTGCCTTTGCAGTTGGTCCACATGACTTAGTTTACACGTCTATATTTGCATGTGTGGGCTTATGTATGAGTCGTGTGGGTTAAGGGGGTGGCGGGGGGCTGTCGATGGGAGTGGTGATCTAAAAATACCCCCCCCCCCCCTCACTTTCCTAGTACTTCTCTTTGGGCAGTGTTGAAATTCTTCTGGTCAATCTCCACAAGGGGACTCTTGACTCGATTCAGGGACAGTTTGAAAACTCCAGGCGGTGGGGTTCCAGTTGACTTTCCATGCAACAATTACGGATTCCAACGTGGAGGTGGCAAGTTGGACATAGAACTCAAACTCTGGTCTGAAGGTTTATGTGTTTCTTTGGTGCTATGCCACCTCTAGCGTACCCAGCGAGGAGCTCGGTTGACCATTCCTTGTGGTCGACTTTCGTCCAAGCCGAGCTCATCTTCGCCTCGGGGATTAAATGTACTGGCATGAGACTCCCTGGATTTTCTTTGCCTTCCCTGTGAGATGATGGAGCTCCTCACCTTTAGCTTTGGTTAGCCATGTTGGACCAGCTAGGTAAAAACCTATTTCTGATTCACTCATCTTCAGTCAGAATCTACTACTTTTGGTCCGTTATGAAGGGTGTACTCGACAGACTTTAGACTCCACTTGTCCCAGTATTCCTCCATCCCAGTTTTCTCTCTCGGACCATCTTAACACCTGCACCATGGAGGTGCCAGCGAGGTGGAGCCGTGCTAGTGTCATTAGCTTCATCAAGGGTCTCGGTAAGTCCTCGGGGTGAGGTGGGTCATATGAGCGTGTGTTGTCCTAGTGGGATGAGTGATCGTGTTTCATGAAAACAGGGGCCTGCCTGGGGAGGCTGACCTGATTGGTAATTCGTGTGAATACATACTTTACAGTACTAATATTTACACTTAGTAAAAATAGTATTTTGATGCCTCTTTGTGGATATAGGAGTCACTTGTGATCATTGTACGTAGCCTATTGTGTGGAGAGTTGCGGTACAATATGTCGAATGTGCAACCTCAAAACCCGATACAGGGTCGCAGTTGTCCATCGCAAACCGTCTGTCGATGTGCCGGGCCTAATTACTCAATAGGGTTTGAGTCGTCAGCTGTCACATTTTTTGCCTATGCCTCCTTCCAGTCGTGTTCAGCCGCATTGCGTGGTGTGCGGATGACATTAGGTGCCTTATGAAGTGATCCGGTGGGAAAGAAATAAAATGCTAACTAATTGTCAAAACATCCCACTATTCCCAGCCTCTCCGGTGGGACTGAAGCCTCCCGTCCCACCCGTCACAGCAAGTCCGGGAGAGAGAAAAGGACCCGTCATCATGGCGCCCGTCAACGTGGACCCAGAGAGCAAGCCGGGCGAATTTGTCCTCAAGAGCCTCTTCGCCAACTTTACGCTGCTGTCCGAACGCAAGATCCGCATCATCATGGCGGAACCACTGGTAAGCCATTTCGCGTGGATAGCAAGTTAGAGTAGCTTTCCTTTTTACAGCAGGAAGTGTGGATCAATGTACTTTAATGTTAACGCAGACAAAGCAGCATGTCTATCCGCTTGCCAGGTTGTCTCATCCTGGAATGCACTTGGCCGAGCTTTTTGTGTGGACTTACCGTTCTCATTTTAATCGTGCATAACGATGCTGTTGATAAAGAATCGGCAAAAGAAACAAATTTCTTCACAAACGTATACAATGAATTATGAACCCCAATTTTTATGTTTTATCTGTATAGGAGAAACCGCTGAACAAGTCTCTGCAGAGAGGAGAGGATCCACAATTTGACCAGGTTTTGGCACTCGCCATGATGACATCACCACCACCATCACCAACAATAACACGGAACCTGTCAATCACGTGACGCTCTTCTGCTCATTCCATTTTGTATTTACAGCTGATCAGCAGCATGAGCTCCCTGGCAGAGTATTGCCTGCCGTCCATCCTCAGGACGCTCTTTGACTGGTACAAACGGCAGAATGGCCTGGAGGACGAGTCGCACGAGTATCGGCCGCGAGCCAACACCAAGTCAAAAAAGTGAGTAAAAACCGCTACGCTTGCACGATAGCTTATAAAAGCTCGTCTTCCCTCTGGTGACACTTTATGGCTCATGTCCATTTTAGAGACCAATAAAGTTGTAACTTGTTCTAATCCCTCCAAGGTGATTAAACATTTATTTTATTTTATTTTATTTTATTTTATTTTATTTTATTTTATTTTATTTTATTTTATGGTATGGTATGGTATGGTATTTTATTTGATTAATTTAATTTAGTTTTTTTATTATTATACATTTTGTTTTAATTTTTAAATATGAACCACTGTATACACAGACACAATATACATTTTGTTATTTCTTTGAATTCATATTTTAGCTTTTAATACTACAGTACTAATATTTGTCATTTACAATGAATCTAGAAAGGCGCTTATAAATTAAATGTATTATTATTATTATTATTATTATTATTATTACTATAATTGTTGTTGTTGTTGTTGTTGTTATTATTATCCCTCCCAATTTCTTTATGTATTTCTTTATTTATTTAGTTATTTATATGTAAACTTTTCAGTGATGAACAGCAGAAGGACTACTTGCTGGAGCGGAGGGATCTGGCCATCGACTTCATCTTTTCGCTTGTGCTCATCGAAGTTTTGAAGCAGGTGAGTGTGTGCACGCCTGCATCCATGTCACACCGAAGTGAACGCGGTTCATCTCACTCCACCACCCCAATCGACTCCCCTCCCCCGTCTACCTTCAGATCCCGCTACATCCCCTGCTGGATGGACTCATTCAGGAAGTGATCAACTTGGCCTTCAAACACTTCAAATATAAGGAAGGGTAAGGGACTGAGAGAGTCAACTACTACCAAAAGGACATACCGTATTTTCGGGTGTTTAAGGCTGCAATGAATGTTGTATTTTCAAACTTTTTCCATATATAAGGCACACCCGACTATAAGGTGCACCTTCAATGAATTGAAAACAAGTTTTCCAAGTATAAATACAGTAAAGTCTCGTTATATCGATATCGGATATATCGATAGTCCCGGTTATATCGATACTATTTCTATGCACACACGGAGAAAATTACATGCAAACAGGGTCGGATATATCGATAGTCCCGGTTATATCGATATTTTTTCGGACTCCCTTGAATATCGATATAACGAGACTTTACTGTATATAAATATAGAAAAATATTCCAAATACAGGGCACACCACATTATAAGGCGCTACAGTCGAAACTGGTGTTACGCGCTACTTCTTCTGCAGTGGCTGATGGAGTCAGTGGTTGCTGACATTAATTGCGAGACCTATTGTGGCTCAATATTACTTCACATATAAGGTGCACCGTCATATAAGGCGCATCTTTTGAAGAAAATCAAGGCTTTTGGGTGCGCCTTATGCACTGGAAAATACAGTACTCAATGTAAGTACGTTGACTAATATCACCCCCCTCTACAAATATATGATACCTTAGAGCACGGGTGTCAAAGTTGAGGCCTGGAGGCCAAATCCAGCCCGCCACATCATTTTATTCAGTCCGCGAAAGCAAATCAAGCACGTCAAGCGCCATGATACTTGCGAAAGTCCAAAACAAAATGTTTAATTGGTCCATGTAAACCACAAAAACAGTCATTATTTTTTACTTCAAATTTGAAAACGAGTTATTCATTATGTTGTTGTGTGCAATGTATATAATATGTGGAGATGATGAAACATCTCCACATATTATAACGTAACTACGATGTGGCCCGTGACAAATATGAGTTTTACACTACTGCCTTAAAGTTCCGGTAAAGCCTGCATTGGCCCGATTCTGAAACCCGGAACTGATACTCAACCCAACCCTACTTGAAATACCATCCTCCTAATTTCCTGTATATGCACCAAAATGGAGAACATTGTGCTGATCCAAAGTGTGTCTCAGGTATCTCGGACCCAACACTGGCAACATGCACATCGTGGCGGACCTCTACGCGGAAGTGGTGGGAGTGGTGGCTCAATCGAGGTACCGTACTGTTAACTTTGAAATACTTTTGCTGTGTATTATTTACATAAAACACGTGTATTCGTTTCTGCTAGTCTGCTGTTTATGTGTTTGTATACCCCCCCCCCCCCGGTTCCCCCTCCGCCCTCATGACTACTGCACTGTTAAGTCCAGCGCGTGCGTGCCCACATATACACATTCCCTTTTCCACACACCCACGCCCACCTTCACCCATCCTCCGCATGCCTTTCTAAATATAGCTCGGCGCCGCCATGTTGATACACATCTCTAACGTTTTGTCCGTCATAAACATCGCAAACTCAACAAAGTACGGATGAAAAATTCCCCACATGCCAAGTACAGTAGGTGCGGAATGTACTTTTTTTGGGGGATGACAGTATTTAGTTTTTTTGTCAATAATGGTAAATTAGTCAAGAAAAAAAAGATTCTAAAGCCTTGTTGGACATGGCAAAGTGAATGAATGAAGGCACATGAAAAGGCACATATACAGTAAAGTCTCGTTATATCGATATTCAAGGGAGTCCGAAAAAATATCGATATAACCGGGACTATCGATATATCCGACCCTGTTTGCATGTAATTTTCTCTGTGCGTGCATAGAAATAGTATCGATATAACCGGGACTATCGATATATCCGATATCGATATAACAAGACTTTACTGTAATTACATAATTTTGAATATCTTTTTCTTCCCCTTCGAGGTTCCCGGCCGTGAGGAAGAAGTTCATTTCTGAGTTGAAAGAACTCCGTCAGAAGGAGCAAAGCCCCTACGTCCTGCAGTCCACCATCAGCCTCATCATGGGGCTCAAGTTCTTCCGTATCAAAATGTATCCGGTGGAGGACTTTGAGGCCTCTTTTCAGTTCATGCAGGTAACAATTAGAAAAACCCGTCCGACGTGGAACTTGAGGTGAGCGAACTCATTTCTTCTGCTATGCTGCCGTGTACTTTAGGAATGTGCGCAGTATTTTCTGGAAGTGAAAGATAAGGACGTTAAGCACTCGCTCGCCGGACTCTTTGTCGAGATTCTCGTACCTGTTGCTGCTGTAAGTCACCACATTAGTGAGAATTCATTTGCTGTGAATAAGGCCTGCTTTTTATTTTATTTATTTATTTATTTATTTATTTATTTATTTATCTATTTATCTATCTATTTATTTATTTATTTGCATATGCATTTATTTATTTATGCATGTATTTATGTGTGTATGTATTTATTTATGTATGCATGTATTTATTTATTTAAATCAATCTATGCTAGCAACATATATATTTGCTATTTATTGCCTATCTATTAGCTATGTTGCTGGCTCGCTAGCTATCTAGCTAGTTATTGTTTCGCTATCTAGCTATCTAACTGGCTAGGTAGCTATCTATTAGCGACTGTATCCTGTGACTGTAAAGTGACCTTGAGAGTTTTGAAAGGTGCTTATAAATGAAATGTATTATTATTATGACTGTATCTATTAGCTAGCTAGCTATGTAACTGTCTGTTTGCTATCTGTTAGCTGTCTAGCTAGCTCGCTATCTAGCTAGCTATTGATTAGCTATCTAGTTGGTTAGGTAGCTATCTATTAGCGACTGTATCCTGTGACTGTAAAGTGACCTGGAGAGTTTTGAAAGGTGCTTATAAATGAAATTTATTATTATTATTACTGTATCTATTAGCGAGCTAGCTAGCTTTCTATCTATTTGAGTTACTTCCGCGTTGAGGCGCGTGTGGCTGCCGCTACTCACCCACAGAAAAGCTTATCCTGTGACTGTAAAGTGACCTTGAGAGTTTTGAAAGGCGCTTAGAAAACTAATGTATTATTATTATTATTATTATATAGTGACAGATATATAAATCCTTTTGACCTCGATGGTTACATAATCCAATTGATCCAGTGGTCAATTTGTTTTCAATGTTAAATGTAATGTATTATTATTATTTTGCTTGTTTAGTTTTTAATCATGTTTCTCCCGCAGACGGTGAAAAACGAGGTGAATGTACCGTGTCTGCGGAACTTTGTGGAAAGCTTGTACGACACCACATTGGACCTGTCCTCCAGGAAGAAGCACTCCCTGGTGAGAGCCCCCCCCCCACCCCCCACCTCATTAGCCGCAATTTCTGCGGCCACTTACTGCAACATGCAGACGCTTATCTCACGCCGGGTAGGAAGTCGTAGGAGGAGGTCCGTCAAATTAGTCTGCAATGCGATCGACTTTTAAACGGATGTTTGCACACACATTGCTTTACACTCATTGAAAAGTTTTTTTCCAATAGCAAAACAAATATTACTCAAAATCAATTCATGATTCCTGAATCGTTTATTTAAAACTCAAAACCAATGCGTGAAACCCTAATTTGAAACCGCACTTTGACACTTTAGTCCCATTTTGGAACGCGTAACTTGAAACTTTGGCTCCCATTGACTGTCAACTATGATGATGACAGTTGTCAAAGTTACATAATCCCTAAAATGAGGCCTCGGAGTGGCGTTTGTGGCATACTTTATGGCTACTTCTCACTGCCTTCCAACTGTCACTCCCAACAATTTGTTTCACTTTCTTTCAGCAACCCGCCCATCAACTATCTCCATAATTGTTTCTGTTGAAAGAAATGAGCTGCATTTCTGCTGTCAATGGCCCGACACTTCACGGGGTTGCAAATGTAACTTTTTGTGTGTGTCTGTGCATCAGGCGCTTTATCCTCTGGTGACGTGTCTGCTGTGCGTGAGCCAGAAGCAATTGTTCCTCAGCCGCTGGCATATTTTCCTCAACAACTGCCTATCCAACCTCAAGGTAACAAAAAAAAACCAACAACAAAACAACATGTTTTTTTGTGCCCCCTTATGTTTTTTGTTTATTGTTCAATTATGAATGCAGAACAAAGACCCCAAAATGGCCCGCGTGGCTCTGGAGTCACTCTACCGCTTGCTTTGGGTTTACATGATCCGAATCAAGTGTGAGAGCAACACTGCGACACAAAGGTGACCTTATACGCAGTCATGCGTATGTTTTATTTATTTATTTTTTAACTTCAAAATGGCGCCGCGTGATTGGCTGCCTTTACAGTAGCTCCTGTATTTTGTTTTTGCTGCTGCTGAGATGAATAATATGACAACACGAAGACACAGAGTCATTCATTCTATTATTGTTGTTGTGTAATTGTGTCATGATGATCATTTTATGTTACTTCCGGGTTGAGTGAACGCTGGCGCGTGTGGCTGCCGCTGCTCACACACAGAAAAAATATCCTGTGACTGTAAAGTGTTCTTGAGAGTTTTGAAAGGCGCTTATAAATGAAATGTATGATTATTATTATTAATAAAGGTACATCTAATCTAATCTAATTAATTTCAATGTCTCCCGCACATAAAATACAGGTAACATGTGACTTACGACCAGCTCGACTTACGACCACCCGTACTTACGACCACGCGTACGATCATTTTGGCTAGCCAGCTAGCATCTCACTCTCGCACAGCAATCGACCGTGTGGTGGCACCATAGGAGGGAGTTTGCGAGTCATTTAGCCTCCAAGTCTCTATTCAACATTTTGAATGTATTTCAATTTACGACCATTTTGACTTACGACCGTTTGGTCGGAACGGAACTCGGTCGTCAATCGGATGTTACCTGTAATTTAAAAACAACACCAAACTAAGTCAAAAGTGCCCCTGTACCTTTTATTTGTATATTTGTAACAACTTCCCTGCTTTGTGCTTCACCCACAGTCGCCTGACGTCCATCACCTCCACTCTCTTCCCCAAGGGGAGCCGCAGCGTCGTCCCCCGAGACATGCCCCTCAATATCTTCGTCAAGATCATCCAGTTTATCGCGCAGGTGCGTTGGACATCCTGAAAGTCGCCAACGATATTACTACCGTGTTTGTGTTTCAACACCTGTTTGTGCTCAGGAGAGGTTGGATTTTGCTATGAAGGAGATTATATTTGATCTTCTGAGTGTGGGGAAGCCTGCCAAAGCCTTCAGTCTCAACCCAGAGGTATGTCTTGCTTTTTATTGGACAGATAGTCCTCTGTTTTTCACTAAGAAAGGCACAATTGGTACACGATTAGTCAGCGCAGAGCCCCGATGCGTATGTGGAACTGACGCGGCTTGGAATTGAAGCGGATTTACATGGGACAGGAGATTTCTTTTTGTCAATAGATGCTACAGCTTCGTGTTTGCTTTTCAACATTTAGCTTGTAGCAGACGTGCACATTTTACTATGACGTCCTTGATCCACTGGTGAAAAGGACACTTTGATCATCTCCTCTTTCATTTAGAACTGCTTCATACAACAAAAAGGGTGCAGAAAGTGCTTTAGATTGTCTTTGTGTTGTCATATTATCTTATTTTTGTTGTTGTTTTCACTTCAAGATGGCGCCTTTCCAGCAGCTCCTGTATTTTTGTTTTCTACTTCTTCCTTTCCTTTCCTCTTCCTTGCATAACTTTGCTGCTGTGAAATGTAAATTTCTCCACTGCGAGGCAGGCTAATGAAGGCTAATCCAATCCAATAAACAGTAATAGGGATGTACAGATTACAGTCGAGGGCTCACAGGTTTGCTTACTGTGGAAAATATTCCATTAAACTATTTTCTACATCTCTGGGTTGACATCTCTTTTATGATTATAACAACAATTGTCAGAAATTCATCTCTCTCCCACCTCAGCGTATGAACATCGGCTTGCGAGCTTTCCTGGTCATCGCCGATGCCCTCCAGCAGAAAGATGGCGAGCCTCCCATGCCCAACACGGGTGCCACGCTGCCTTCGGGCAACTCCCTGAAGAAAAAGAAGACCTACCTCAGCAAAACCCTCACAGAGGAGGAAGCCAAACTCATCGGCATGTCTTTGTATTACTCGCAAGTGCGCAAGGCCTTGGATAATATTCTAAGGCACTTGGACAAGGAAGTAGGACGCTGTATGATGCTCACAAGCGCGCAGATGCTGAATAAAGAACCGGAGGACATGATAACGTATGTGACGTCATATATGTTTCTTCTTTTTTTTTTTTATTACAGTTTACGATGATTGAATGTAAAATAAATTAGCAATATATTTCCAAGTGTGAAATGTAATTGACATTGCAGTCTCTTTTTATTCATTTGTATACATTAATGGAATAATTTTTGCTCTTTATAATAACTAGGGGGGAAAGGAAGCCTAAAATTGACCTATTCCGGACGTGTGTCGCCGCCATCCCTCGTATACTCCCTGACGGAATGTCCAAACCTGAGCTCATTGATCTTCTCTCACGGTGAGCTGTGTGCCTGTTTGTGATTTGTATCCATTTTTTGGAGTATGTCTTTCCATGAAAATTTAAAAATAACAACATCTAATTGTTGATCCTACACATAAATTGGAAACTAATGCTAGCACTATCTAGCTAGCGATCTGCCTATCTAGCTAGCTCTAGATTTGCTATCTATTAGCTACCTAGCTGGCTATCTATTTGCTATATAGCTAGCTATTAGCTATCCATATGCTTGCTAGCTAGCTTTCTATCTATTTGAGTTACTTCCGGGTTGAGTGAACGCTGCCGCTGCTCACCCCCAGAAAAACTGATCCTGTGACTGAAAGTGACCCTGAGAGTTTTGAAAGGCGCTTAGAAATGAAATGTATTATTATTATTATTATTATTATTATTACAAGTTGGAAACTAATTTCTCCTCATGTCATCTTCCCTCAGACTCACAGTACACATGGACGATGAGCTGCGTCTTATTTCCCAGAATTCCCTTCAGAGTCTCTTGTTGGATTTCTCCGACTGGAGGGAAGACGTCCTTTTCGGTTACACGCACTTCTTGTTGCGTGAAGTCCAAGACACCCAACAAGGTCTTCAGGATGCGTCGATAAAGCTACTGCTTCAGCTGCTCACTCAGTGGAGGCTTGCTTTACAGCTCCAGGGCAAGATGCGTGGTGGTGTGGAGGTTCGTCTTTCACTTCCTGTCTCCATAAGAGCGTAATTTGGAAGAAATATTTTTTTTTCATCCATTTTGTCTCCACGCATATTCCTCAGGCAAGCCCCAGAATGTCTGAACGTAGCCCACACTGCTCAGTGCTCCATGCCGTGGAAGGTCTGGCTTTGTTGCTGCTCTGTTCGTGTCAGATAAGCACTAGGAAGCTAGCGGTTGGCGTGCTCAGAGAGATTCGATGCCTGTTCACCGCGCTCGGACACGCTGAGGTACACCGCGTACACAAATCTATTCACTTCATATTGTCCTCTTGCCTTTTATATCTTCCCTTTTTTGACCGCCTTAACTCATTCACTGCCAGACGATGCGCAAAAATGTTTGTACTCCAGTGCCAGGGTTTTTGTCATTTTCAATCAAATTGCAGGACCCACAGAATATTGAGTTTTAGGACTACATAAACATTCAATAAAGCGCTAGAAACCTTGGACTCTTTTCTTTCGTCAGAAAAAAAGAGTTAATTCCTAAGTTAAATGGATCTGGAGTTATCTGAGTTTGAAATGGGGGCAGCTGTACAAAATACAATACATCCATTATGTAGCGTTTTAACAACAGCTGAAGCTGTAATAAAGCGCTAAGATGGACAAAAGGTAAATGCTGCCCCCTCGTGGAAGGGAAAATATTGCCAGAGGTCTGATCAGCACTTTATCGAGAAAAAAAAGAACACATTCGGGAATGGCAGCGAATGAGTTAATCTTGAAGACACCATTCCTTCGTCTCTTCAACATTCCCAAAAGTCTGGCTGAACTGAAAAAAACATGTTTTCTGTCCTTCAGGATGACGACAAACCCATGATCGAAGTCATGGACCAGCTGAGTCCGGCTGTGATGGACAGCTTTGTCCACGTGGCCATTTCCGACTCCGTATGTAACATTTTGGACCACCACCTTCATCATCGTCTTCCTACCTTTCACCTTTCACTCTGAACCCTTTTCTCTCTGCAGTCCACGTTACCCATGAGCCATCACGTGGACCTACAGTGGCTAGTGGAGTGGACGGCGCGACTGGTGAGCAGCTCCTATGACGTGAAGAGCCCCAGCCACGTGTGGATCTTCGCCCAGTGCCTGAAGGACCCCTGGGTCTTGTGCCTGCACATTTTCCTGCGCCAAGAGCACCTTCCAAAGCACTGCCCCGTGGCCCTGGGCTACGCTTGGCCCTACGCCTTCACGCGGGTGCAGCTTCTGCTGCCGCTCGTCGACCCCAAGTAAGTACACTTGGAGATCAGTAGACAAGGAAGTAATTGGAAGAAGTTCAGAAGAAGTTCCTAACAAAACATTGCCAGAGGTCTGACCGAAGCTTCAAATGCACCCCTTCCTACAAGAAAAAACAAAACCCGAACAAATTCAGGAATGGCGCTCCACGTCATCTTTCCAATTCCTGAATAAATTCAGGAATGGCAGTGAATGAGTTAAAGTGCGCTTATTCTTCTTTTCTTGTTCACACAGCAGCCCAGTGAACGCAAAAAAGACCAGCACGGCCAGCTCCGCCGACAATTCCATGTCCCTGTGGCGAAACTACCTCATCCTTTGTCTCGGGGTGGCCAAACCCAGCATCATGTCGCCGGGACACCTCAGAGCGTCCACGCCTGAGATTATGGCCACCACACCTGACGGCAGCGTCACTTATGATAATAAGGTATGCGCTTAGACTTCCCATACTTGCTACTATTGGCACGGCAAACCAGTAAATCAATCATATTGTTTATTTTATTTTATTTTTTTATCGCCAATTTTGGGGGAAATAGGTGATAGGCACGCCATCAGTCGCCTGGCTACTCAAGCAGCTCGTTCCACTGATGAGAGCGGAGAGTCTGGAAATCACAGAGTCTCTGGTGCTGGGCTTCGGTTGCACAAACGCACTCGTCTTCAGGTATGGCGCCGAGTAGGGCTGGGCACAAAAATCAATTATATTGATGCTTTGATGCTTGCTGTTTGTCTGGATACTCAAAGGTACATTAACCTTCTTTCCATGTAAGGAGAGGATAAATGACTGTAAAACAGGCCAAACGTAAATACTCATTTGTTTTTTCTGCAATTAAACATGTTAAGGGAAAGGTTAGAAATTGAATTCTGCGAAGTATATCGACCAGCCCTGGTGTACTTTTCTCTCATCTTGCTATATGTTTTTCCAGGGAGCTCATGGAAGAACTCCATCCCCTCATGAAGGAGGCGCTGGAACGGCGACCCGAGGTATAAGAAGATGAAGAAGCTCTAGTTACCCTCAGGCGAAACTGACTCCACAATGACATTTGAAATGACTTTCAGAACAAGAAACGACGTGAGAGGAGGGATCTTCTCAGGCTGCAGCTGCTTAGAATCTTCGAACTGTTGGCCAACGCGGGTGTTATCAGTGACAGGTGCAGTCAAAACAATAACACAGACTGATACCATATCTGTATGAGATGAAATTATATGTTACTAAATTCGTCCCAAGTGTCAAATGACCGTGTGATTTGTTTTCGGTACTCCGGTTCTTCTTTAATTACAATACAATACCACATTTATTATACATAAAATAAGGTATATTTTGGGTAGTTTTAAGGCTTATTTAGTACAAAATAATGTTTTATGGGGACCTGGAAACGGATTGTTCTCATTTTTAATGGTTTCCTATGGGAATTTTTTGTTTGGAAGACACACTTTTCGCCTTAAACACACTTTCTGGGAACCAATTAAGTTCGTAAGCTGAGGTATCACTGTATGACATTAACTCATTCGCTGCCAGACATGTGCAAAAATATGTCCACTCCTGTGCCAGGGTTTTTGTCATTGTCACTCGAATTGCGATCCACAGAATATTCCGTTTTAGGACTACATAAACATTCAATGCAGCGTAAGAAACCTTCATAATAATAATAATAATAATAATAATTAAAAAAAAATAAAATAATAATAATAATAATAATACATTTCATTTCTAAGCGCCTTTCAAAAACTCTCAAGGTCACTTTAAAGTCACAGGATAAGTTTTCAGTGGGTGAGCAGCGGCAGCCACACGCACCAACCTTCACTCAACCCGGAAGTAACTCAAATAGATAGAAAGCTAGCTACCTTGCTAGTAGAGAGCTAATAGATAGATAGCTAGCCAGCTAGAGAGCTAATAGATAGCCAGCTAGATAACCAATAGATAGCTAATAGATAGCTTAGTCTCTCTTCTTTCATCAGAAAAAAATAGTTAACATCTAAATTTTATGGGTCTGGTGTTATATGAGCATGGAATGAGGGTGGCTGTCCAAAATACAATGCAAACATATTGGTTCACATAGCGCTTTAACAACAGCTGAATCTGGAACAAAGCGCTAACATGGAGAAAAAGGGAAATGCTGCCCCATTGTGAAAGGGAAATATATTGCCAGAGGTCTGGCCAGCGCTTTATCGACATCCAAGATTACCCTTCCATTGCGGCACCATGTTGCATCTGTAAAAGTGACATCTTTCCATCACTGTGCAGCACCAACGGAGCACTGGAGCGCGATTCCCTGGCGCTGGGGGCTTTGTTCCTGGAGTACGTGGACTTGACGCGGATGCTCCTGGAGGCGGAGAATGAAAAGGAAATGGACGTACTTAAAGATATCAGAGCTCACTTTAGCGGCATGGTGGCTAACCTGATCCAATGCGTGCCCGGTGAGTCATACAGTAAAACCACAAGTACACAAAAAAGAAATAGGAAAGATACATTGCTAAATAAATATCGCTATCATTCTCATTCTGCATATATATATATATATATGTGTGCGTAGTCCAGCACCGTCGCCTCCTGTTCCCCCAGCAGTCTCTCCGCCACCATCTCTTCATCCTCTTCAGCCAATGGGCCGGGCCCTTCAGCGTCATGTTCACGCCCTTGGACCGCTACAGCGACCGCAACCATCAGATCACCCGCTACCAGTATTGTGCTCTCAAGGTTAGCTTTGATGAGAAACCACAAATTCTTCTTCTTCTTCTCGTCCTCTATTGATGTTTTGTTCTCTCGCCCAGGCTATGTCCGCCGTCCTTTGTTGCGGTCCCGTGTTTGACAACGTGGGTCTGTCCACTGATGGCTACCTGTACAAATGGCTGGACAACATCTTGGCCTGTCATGACAAGCGGGTATGTTCGAGTGGTATCGGCGAAGCACTACTAATAATAGAACAAGTAGTGTTATTCTTCCTGACTTTGTACGTGGTCCCATCGTAGGTTCACCGTTTGGGCTGCGAGGTGGTGATTCTGCTGCTGGAGTTGAACCCGGACCAAAGTAACCTCTTCAACTGGGCTGTGGACCGTTGCTTCACCGGATCCTATCAGCTGGCATCCGGATGTTTCAAAGCCATCGCCACCGTATGCGGGAACAGGTACTGTCCTGGGTGCGCTTCTCAATGAAAACTTGTCATTATGTAATCATTCCTTTATTGTTGAAAAATAATAACAATAATAATAATATTACAAATAATAAAAAATGGCGGACCGGTAGTCGAGTGGTTAACACGCCGACTTCACAGTGGAGAAGTCATGAGTTACAATAGAGTGTGTTGAGTTTGCATGTTCTCCCCGGACCCGCGTGGGTTTTCTCCAGGTCCTCCGATTTCCTCCCATGTTCCAAAAACATGTTTGGCAGGCTGATTGATGAAAAATGGAAAATGGATGAATAATAATAATAATAATAATAATAATAATAATAATAATAATAATAATAATAATAATAATAATAATAATACGAATAAAATGCTAATAAAAATACTAATAATTAGACTAATAATAATATGAATATGAATAATACTAATGATGCTAAAAACACGACTAAAAATACTAATAAAAATATTAACAAAAACACAACTAAAAATACTAATTAAAATTCTAATAAAATACAAATAATTAGACTAGTAATTAGACTGATAATACTACTACTAATAATAATACTAATAATAATAACAAAGAATAATAATGAGTAGTAATAATAATACATATTTCTGACCATCTAAATCTTGTCAACTGGCTAGGAATTACCCGTGTGACCTGGTGACGCTGCTCAATCTAGTGCTGTTCAAGGCGTCAGACACCAGTAGAGAAATCTATGAGATCTCCATGCAGCTGATGCAGGTGTGTGTGCATTATCTTCTCCGCAATATCACAGCCATATATGATATACAGTAAAGTCTTGTTATATCGATATTCTCGGGAGTCTGAAAAAATATCGATATAACCGGACTATCGATATATCCGATCCTGCGGCATGTAAATTTTCTCCTTGCGTTCATAGAAATAGTATCGTAATAAGCAGTACTATCGATATAACCGATATCGATATAACGAGACTTTACTGTAATATGATATGATATGATCAGGTCTTGGAATCCAAGCTGTGTGCATACTCCAAGCGTCTGGTGGAGCAAAAGCCTGGTAACATCTTGTACGGGACACACGGGCCTCTGCCGCCTCTCTACAGCGTCAATCTGTCGCAGCTTTCCAATCAGCTAGCTAGCATGTACCCGGAACTCACGCTGCCTCTCTTCTCTGGTCAGTAAAACCCACGTCACAAATAATGTGGATGTAGTAGAAGAAGAAGAAGAAGTAATTGAAGAACAAGTGTGATGGTGCGGTCAATGTTCTGATATCTGTGTGGTGGCGCAGAGGTGAGCCAGCGCTTTCCGAGCACCCACTCCAACGGTCGTCAGATCATGCTGTCCTATCTGCTGCCATGGCTGGGTAACATGGAGCTGGTGGACACGGCACTTCTGCCCCCAGCTTCCAGTCCCTGCACTCCGGACGAGGAGGTATCGCGAGGTCCGGGCCCGAGTCTGGCGGGCGTGTCACTCTTCCTCAGGGGCAACGGCTGGGGCTCCCTGCAGGCCACCTCGCTGGTGCTCAACAACCTCATGTTCATGACGGCCAAGGTGGGATGTATAAGTATTAAAAAGTCACTTTTTTTGTCAAAATAAGTGGGCTTTTCTCAGCCAAACCATAAAAGATTCTGCTCTTTACAGTTTTTAAACACCTCTTTTATTGTCGTAGTACGGAGATGAGGTCCCCGGGCCGGAAATGGAGAGTGCTTGGAACGCTTTGGTGTCCAATGAACGCTGGAGCAATAACCTGAGAATCACCTTGCAGTTCCTAATCAGCTTGTGCGGAGTCAGCAGTGACACCACGCTCTTGCCTTATGTCAGTAAACACACTCAATTTTCAAAACATATCATATCGTCATAGTAGAACATTTGTTGTCTGAAGCTGAGCCACGATTGGTTGTTATCAGACCTCTAAGCCGCTATGATGTCATTTTCAGTCAACAGCAAGTGGCAAAATGATCCAGTGGGACATACGCAGGGTGGATTTGGCTGATAACTTATATTTTTCAATACTTTTTTTTAACTCATTCACTCCCGGCCGATGTTCAAAAATGTGTCCACTCCAGTGCCAGGGTTTTTCACTCAAATTACAAGGCCTACAGAATACAGGTAACATCCGACTTATGACCAGGTTCCGACCAAACGATCGTAAGTCGAAATGGTCGTAAGTCGAAATACATTCAAAATGTAGAATAGAGACTCGGAGGCTAAATGACTCGCAAACTCCCCCGTCTGGTGCCATCACGCAGTCAATTGCTGTGCGAGAGTGACATGCTAGCTGGCTGCCCAAAATTGTTGTACGCGTTGCGGTGCCAGGCGTAGGGTTAAAATTTTAAAAATAGGGTCTGGAGGTCATGGTCGTAAGTACGGGTGGTCGTAAGTCGAGCCAGTCGTAAGTCGGATGCTACCTGTATTGAGTTTTGGGACTACATAAATATTCAATACAGCTTAAGAAACCTTAGACTATCTTCTTTCATCAGAAAGAAGAGTTAATTCCTAAGTTATCTGGAGTTATCTGAGCTCGAAATGGGGGCGACTGTACAAAAGGCAAATGCAGACCCCTCGTGGGAGGGAAAAATATTGCTAGAGGTCTGACCAGTGCTGTGCAAGAATAAACAAACCCGACCAAATTCGGGAACGGCGCTCCACGTCATGCTTTTAAATTCCTGAATAAATTCGGGAATGGCTGTAAATGAGTTAATGGGGCTGGATAGAACATATTCGATTCAGGAAAATTTGGTGGTTGACTTCCCCTTGAATACAGTAGTGTGTAGTAGAAGACGAGTAAAAGAGGAAGTCATGAAATGTTGTCATAACCAATAGTCGCTGCAGTTTGGTGCTATAGTTTTGGCCACTGTCAATCCAAAGACTCACAGCAGAGACAACCAAAAAAACGGTGTTGCTGACAACCAGCGTTTGTGTTCCCAGATCAAGAAAGTGGTGATCTACTTGTGTCGTAATAACACCATCCAGACCATGGAAGAGCTCTTATTTGAGCTTCAACAAACCGACCCCGTCAACCCGGTGGTGGTGCATTGCGACAACCCGCCTTTCTACCGATTTGCCGCCAGCAACAAGGCACCCACCTCGCAGACGGGTGAGACCCAACGCCCATCTTCTTTGCCTTCCTGCGTGATGGTTGGATATGACATTTAGTGCCTTTGTTCATGTGTGTGCGTACGTAGGTACCACATCCAGCAGTAACACGGTGGTGGTGGTACCGGACAATTTAGGAGATACAGATGAAAGCAAACTGGTCAGAGACAGTGAAGAGCGGTCAGTATTCATCTTTTTTTTTTAAATCATTAACATGTACGTGTTAGCATGATATTAACGTGTGGATTACAGCAGGGCCAGGGCGCACAACAGGCTCGAATCCCGCTATAGCAACAGCTCAGGAGGTTCCTATGAGGATGAAAAAAGTAAGTCGTCTTCTTAGATCAGACCATATATAGAACATGTATGCAGATCAGCCACTTTATCAACTCATTCACTGCCATTCCCGAATTGATTCGGGAATTGAAAAGCATGACGTGGAGCGTCATTCTCGAATTTGTTCTGGTTTTGGTTTTTCATGCTTGGGTGTTGATAAATCGCTGGCCATGGCCTCTGGCAATGTTTTTTTTTTCTTTTCCACAAGGGGGCAGCATTTGCCTTTTGTCCCTGTTAGCACTTTGTTACAGATTCAGCTGTTGTTAAAGCGCTATATAAATCAATATGGATTGTATTTTGTACAGCCGCCCTCATTTCAAGCTCATATAACTCCAGACCCATATAACTTAGGAATTATGTAACTTTTCTTCTGATAAAAGAAGAGAGTCTAAGGTTACTTACACTGCATGACGTCGAGCGCCATTGCCGAATTTGTTCGAGTTTTGTTTTTTCGTGTTTGGGTGCTGATAAAGCATTGGCCATGGCCTTTGGCAATGTTTTTTCCCTTCCACAAGGGGGCAGAATTTACCCTTTTTTCCATGTTAGCACTTTGTTGCATCTTCAGCTGTTGTTAAAGCGCTACAATATGTATGGACTGCATTGCATTTTGTATAGCCACCCTCATTTTAAGCTCATATAACTCCAGACCCATATAATTTAGGAATTAACTCTTTTTTTTCTGATGAAAGAAGTGAATCTTAGGTTTCTAATGCTCTATTGAATATTTACGCAGTCCTAAAACTCTATATTCTGTGGGTCCTGCAATTTGAGTGAAAATGACAAAAACCCTGGCACTGGAATGGACACATTTTTGCACATCGTTTGGAAATGAATGAGTTAAGTACACATGTTTTATTTCAAGGCAACCAATACAAGAGCTTTAACAAATCCAATTCAAATTTTAATTATCACGCTGGCGTATGTGGCTGCCGCTGCTCACCCGCAGAAAAAATATCCTGTGACTGTAAAGTGTCCTTGAAAGTTTTGAAAGGCGCTTATAAATGAAATGTATTATTATTATTATTATGATTATTATTATTTGTATTGTAACGTCCTTCCCCAGCTGACCCTCTGCCGCCGTACGCCGCCTGGCTTCTGAGCGTACTGGAGATAAACCGACCACAGCCATTGCCCATGCCCATCAATGGCGGCTGCTGGGCGCCGTTAGTGGATTACCTGCCCGAGACCATCACACCCAGGGGACCCCTGCACAGGTACGTGTGACAAAAATCGAGGATGAAACCCGGTCAGATATTTGTTTCTGCTCGGAACGTCGCCGGGTGTCAGCGTTACCTCAGAAAGCTGCTATATTCACACTGTGTAAAAAAGAATTTTTTTTAATCATAAAAAAAAATCACATTTTTATCTTATTATTACTATAATAATCTAGTCAGAGAGTTACGTATTACAATGAAAACATAAAAAAAAAAATTATTATGTTTACCCAGTGCTACATTTTGCATTTAATGAATCTTTGGTAACTCAAAAATGTGTTTTAGGTGTAATGTGGCCGTCATTTTCATGACGGAAATGGTGGTGGATCACAGCGTGAGGGAAGATTGGGCTTTGCACCTTCCCCTGCTGCTGCACGCGCTCTTCTTAGGTATGAACACACACACACACAAACACCATATCATCATTTTTGCCAACAAGAACCCAACACGGATATATAACAATGAGAAATACTGTCGCGGCTTGGAATTGAAGCGGATTTACATGAAACAGGAGATGTGAGACAATCTCTTTTCGTCAATGTATGCTTCGTGTTTGCTTTCAAACCGTATTTTATAACAGACGTGCACATTCCACCATGACGCCCCTGATCCACTGGTGAAAACGACGTTGTGAACCTCTCCTCTTTCATCTAGAACTGCTCCATACGACAAATAGGGTGCAGAATGTGTTAATGACTGTCTGACTTTTGTGTTGTCATTGTTGTTATTTTATGTTCTTTTGACTTCAAGATGGCGCCGCGAGAGTGGCTGCCTTTACAGCAGCTCCTGTATTTATGTTTTCTACTTCTTCTTTTCCTTTACCCTTCCTGTCATCACTTTGTTGCTGTGAAATGTAAATTTCTCCAGTGTGAGACTAATAAAGGCTAATATAATCGAATCTATGTATTCAGACATCAAATAAATGTGACAACAGAAGCCTTCAGCCATTTTATTTGAGGATGCCCATTATTAAGTGTGTCTTCATTTTTACGTGTCATCAACAGGCTTGGACCACTATAGGACGGAGGTATACGAGCACAGCAAGCGCCTCCTTCTGCATCTCCTCATAGCGCTATCGTGTAACAACAACTTCCAGGTGAGGGATGGAGGCTTACTTACTTACCTCCTCTCCCGCCTTCTACCTTCTTCTTCCACATCCTTATCTTGTAACCTCATTGCAGGTGATCGCCTCCGTGTTAATGTTAACCAGAGAGAGTGGTGACAACAAAACCCTGACCATTAAGTCCAGCTATCACGGCGACCATCAGCACTCAAGTAAGACCCTCCATGTCCATCTTTGGACCTTTGATCGCTAACTAATAACACCCCATGCTTGTTTCTCGCGAATGCACAGATGTGCCCGATTTCTTGCGGGACTGTCAGGCATCACCTATGGTCGATTCGGGCCTCGGTTCCACGTCCAACTCATCTTCGACTAGCTTGGGCGGCGGTAGCGCAGCGGGTAGCGTGGGCAACCTGCCGCTGGTTACGCCGGACGACCTGGAGGACCTGGAGGACGCGGCCCACGAGACGGACGAGAAGACCAACAAACTTATTGAGTTCCTTTCCACAAGGTACGTAGACTCGATTTAAGATACTTTTGAAGATTTTCTTATATGATAAAGTCTAATTTCCATTTGACAAAGTGAATCAGAATGCATTCAATAGTCCCACAATGGGGACATTTGCCTTGAAGCAAATGAAGCCTTTATTATTATTTTTAAACATTTTTGGTATTTTCCATTTGACCTGCTATATAAAATACATAAGGGGGGGGGGGGGGGGGGGGGGTCAAAAGTGCATGACCTTTCCCTTACCTAACGTGATATGTGGTGCTATCGGTGGCGGGTGTGCAGTGCCTGGAGTACTGTGTTGTTGTTGCTCAGAACTTTGGGGCCGCTGTGGGTGCACGAGGACATCACGCCCAAAAACCCCAATTCGAAGAGCACCGACCAGCTCTCCAACTTCTTACGCCACGTCATCTCCGTCTTCAAGGAGTCGAAGTCAGGTGAGGCTAGCCGTCTTTTTAAGTCATTTGTTGCCATTCCCGAATTTGTTCAGGTTTGGGTTTTTCTTGCGGGTGGTGCTGATAAAGCGCTGGTCAAACCTCTGGCAATGTTTTTCCCTTCCACGAGGGGGCAGAATTTACCTTTTGTCCCTGCTAGCACTTTGTGAAAGCTTTAGCTGTTGTTTAAAGCGCTATATAAATCAATATGGATTGTATTGTATTGTATTTTATACAGCCGCCCCATTTCAAGCTCTGATAACTCCGGAGGATCCATATAACTTAGGAATTAACTCTTTTTTTTCTGATGAAAGAAGATCGCCTAAGGTTTGTTTAGCTAAATTGAATGTTTATGTAGTCCTAAAACTCAATATTCTGTGGGTCCTGCAATTTGAGTGAAAATGACAAAAACCCTGGCACTGGAGTGGACACATTTTTGCACATTGTCTGGCACTGAATGAGTTAATGTCACAATTGCAATCCATCCTCGCGTTGAAAGCAATGTTGAGTAAAAAGGAAATAAGATATCCCCTTATAAGTTTAAAAATTGGTCCATGTAAACATTTGAGAGACTCCAAGCATTGAGCAGGCATAAGAATAATTATTGATTTATTGATTTACTGATTTATTTATGCGTTTATTTATTTATGCATTTATTAATGCATCTACAGAATTTATTTATGTATTATTCGTTTATTTGTTCATTCATTAATTTACTTATTTATTTATATTTATATTATATATAATATAATATTTATATTAAATATATTTATATTTTTATTTCTATATTCATTTATTTTTGGTGCAGATTTCCACCTGGAGCAGCAACTTAGCGACGTGGCGTTGCAGACGGCGTTGTGCAGCTCATCTCGTCACTACGCCGGCCGCTCTTTCCAAATCTTCCGGGCACTCAAGCAACCCATCAACAACCACGCCGTGTCCGATTTGGTCTCTCGCCTCGTGGAGGTGGTGGGCGAGCACGGCGACGAGGTGCAGGTAAGGTTATTTCCACTCCATGGAAGAAAGAAAAAGACTTTGCATGGCGTTTCTTTTTTTTTTTTTTCACGAGGTGTTTTGTGTCAGGGTTACGTGATGGAGGTTCTGCTTACGTTGGAATCGGTGGTGGTTAACCTGGCGGAGTGTCTGAAGAACAGCGACCTTATGGCGGCGCTAACCAGGTGAGCATCTGCTTTATACACCTTATGGACAAAATCATCACGCGCTAACCATGCGTATGGTAAATTCTAAAATCGACAAATAGGTCTGTATATGTATCTAAAACGCAATCTAACAAAAGAAATAGCTAATGAAATTCCCTCATATAGTCTGCTATTATTTTGAAAAGACTTTCCAAAATGCTTCCATGCTAACAGTTGTCACGCTATTTATAATCCATCTAGAACACAGGTGTCAAAGTCAAGGCCCGCGGGCCATATCCGGCCCGCCACATCATTTTTTTCGGCCCGCGAAAGCAAATTAAACTTGTTAAATTCCATGATGATTGCTAAAATCTGAGCCAAAATTTCATATTTTTGGATGTCAACCACAATAAAAGTCATTATTCTTGACTGCAGATTTGAAAACGAGTTATTCATTAATTTGCTGTGTGCTCTATATGTAATATTTGAAGGGATTTAAACATTCTAATGGGTTCCCCAAATTCATAACGGCCCTCGAGAGGAACCATAACTACAATGTGGCCCGCAGCAAAAAATGACTGACATCCCTGATCTAGAACATCATCACCTGACTTTGTGCTGAGCGACAAGTTGATGAACCGGAAGAGCACGGGCCAACTAAACTTTCCCGGTCCGGGTTTGGCGGGACTGTCGTCTCAGCGGCACCAACGCTCCTACTCGGTACCCAAGAAATTCGGCGAGTGCGGTTACCAGTCCAGTGACCCCCCTCGCAGTGCCACGCTGGACCGTATTCAGGTAAGAATGTTTGTTAAATTGTAAAAAAAGCTCATGAACATCGATCACATCATCATGTTTCGATAGGCCTGCAACAGTCACGGCCTAGCACGACTGGGGAGGAGCCCAGGATCCTGCACCTCGTCAACCAATCGCATCGATCCAAGCGTCCTGTCCGACCCCGCCCATGTTTCGCACCCGTCCTCCATACTGGCCACCGTTTTCTGGGTGGCTGTCTCACTCATGGAGTCGGACTTTGAATTCGAGTATCAGATGTCGCTACGCCTCGTGCACAAGCTCTTGTCCAAGGTAAGACAATGAAATATTAAAAATATATGGCAGCAAAAGAGTTTATATCACTGTTTTTTTTTCTTTTAAATAGAAACACAATTTCATAGAGTATCAAAAAGACTTGTTCGGTTTTCACTGACAATGTGTAAAAATGTGTCCACTCCAGTGCCAGGGTTTTTGTCATTTTTCACTCAAATTGCAGAACCCACAGAATATTGAGTTTTAGGACGACATAAACATTAAATGCAGCGCAAGAAACCTTAGACGCTCTGCTTTCATCGGAAAATTCATCGGAATTTTCATCGGAAAAAATAGATAATGCCTAAATTATATGGGTCTGGAGTTATCTGAGCTTGAAATGGGGGAGGCTGTACAAAATACAATACATACATATTGATTTATATAGTGCTTTAACAATAGCTGAAGCTGGAACAAAGCGCTAACATGGTCTAATGCTGCCCCTTTGTCGGAGGTAAAGCCAGATGTATAACAAGCGCTTTATCGGCACCCAAGCATGAAAAACCGAAACCCGAACAAATTCGGGAATGGCGCTCCACGTCATGCGTTTCAATTACATTTGGCGGTGAATGAGTTAAGAAACTTATATAAAAAAACAACTCTTCAATTGGCATCTAAATCAATAAAAAAATCTGTACATATTTTGAATGTATTTATTTTTTGGCTCTATATTAACCCATTTTCCCAGGTGCCTTTGGACCGGGCGGAGAACCGCGAGCGTTTGGAGAAACTCCAGGCTCAGCTGCGATGGAGCGGCTTCTCTGGGATCCAACAACTCTTACTGAAGGGCTTCACCTCCCAAGCCACCTCCGACCTCACCCTGCAGCTCTTCTGTCAGCTCACGCCCGTCTCTCGCGTACCCGTGGTGGACAGTTCGCAATCTTTGGGTAGGACTAAAACTGATAACCTGACAGTTTTTCTTCATGGTGGCACTAACCAGCGTTCGTTCGGTAGGTTTCCCACTCAACGTGCTGTGTCTGCTACCACACCTGGTGCAGCACTTTGGGCACCCAACGCAGTTCTGTAAGGAGAGTGCAGAGAGGATCGCACAGGTGAAGTCTACTATAAAAATGTTTTTTTTTAAAAGTCCTCAATTTTTACCAGTTTGCGTTTAGTCAGCATTTAATTAGTTTAGCTACCTATTTGCTGTCTATTAGCTGTCTAACTAGCTATCTGGCTATCTATGAGCTAGTTAGCTAACTTGATCTATTTGAGTTATTCCCGGTTGCTCACCGTTGCTGGCTACCTAGCTAGCTATCTATTTGCTGTCTAACTAGCTCGCTAGCTTTCTATTAGTCATCTATTAGCTAGCTAGCTAACTTAATCTATTTGAGTTACTCTCAATTGAGTGAACGCTGGCGCATGTGGCTGCCGCTGCTCACCCGCAGAAAAACGGATCCTGGGACTGTAAAGTGACCTTGAGAGTTTTGATAGGCGCTGATAAATATAATGTATTACAGTAAAGTCTCGTTATATCGATATTCAAGGGAATCCGAAAAAATATCGATATAACCGGGACTATCGATATATCCGACCCTGTTTGCATGTAATATTCTCCGTGCGTGCATAGAAATAGTATCGATATAACCGGGACTATCGTTATATCCGATATCGATATAACGAGACTTTACTGTATTATTATTATTATTATTATTATTATTATTATTATTATTATTATTATTACTATTATTATTACTATTATTATTATTATTGTTATGAAAATGACAGTTTAACAGTCTGTGTCTGTTCACCTCACATTGAACCCAGATTTTTCTGTGTTATGGGCCTTCTAAGCATGAAACTTTTAAATATAATAATGTCTATTATGTCTATTTTCTATCAGTTTATTTAAATAAGATTTGTTCTGTCATTTTTTTTCAAGAAAAGAAGTTCATTGAATGAATATTATTTCTGGTCCATCCTTTTTTGTCAGGTGTGTTTAGTAGAAAAGAACACCAAACTGTCCCACCTTGCCCACGTGATGACGTTATACAAGACACGTTCGTACACGCGGGACCCTTTCTCCTGGGTCAGCGTGGTGTGCCGCTATCTCCACGAAGCCTTTTCCGACATCACGCTCAACATGGTTACGTACATGGCGGAGGTGCGGTGCTCCTGTTTTTAAACGTGTGCTGCCGACCAATGACAAAATAATAATTTCACAATCATGTGTTGGGGCAGTTGTTGGATAAAGGCCTTCCCAGCATGCAACAGTCTCTCCTGCAGATCATCTACTGCTTGCTAAGCCACATGGACCTGAGTGCCGTGCATGTCAAGCAGTTCAACGCCGACGTCACCAAGACCATCGAAAAGTTTGTACAAGTGAGTGTTATTTTTTTTATTGAATTGATGAGTAAAAAAAATCATACAATATACTTGATTTTTTTCTGTATTACTGAAATTTTTAACTCATCTGTCTGTTGGAAATTATAAAATCATTTAACTCATTCACTGCCAAACAGTGTGCAAAAATGTGTCCACTTCAGTGCCAGGGTTTTTGTCATTTTCACTCAAATTGCAGGACCCACAGAATATTGAGTTTGAGGACTACTGTACATAAACATTCAATTCAGCAAAAAAAGAAAACCTTAGACTTTCGTCTTTCATCATAAAAAAAGACTTAATTCCTAAGTTATATGGGTCTGGAGTTATCTGAGGTTGAAATGGGGGTGTCTGTACAAAATACAAAAAAAGAGTTAATTCCTAAATTATATGGGTCTGGAGTTATATGAGCTTGAAATGAGGGCGGATGTCCAAAATACAATGCAATAGCATACAAAAGAGTTAATTCCTAAGTTATATGGATCTGGAGTTATCTGAGCTTGAAATGGTGGCGTCTATACAAAATACAATACAATATTGATTTATTTAGCGCTGTAACAACAGCTGAGGCTGTCACAAAGTGCTAACATGGACAAAAGGCAAATGCTGCCCCCCAGTGGAAGGGAAAAACATTGCCAGAGGTCTGACCAGTGTTTTATCGGCACCCTCCCGCAAGAAAAATCAAAACCCGAATAAATTCGGGAATGGCAGTGAATGAGTTCAAATATTTTAATAAGTATATTTCTTCTTTATTTTTACATTTTATAATCAGTCAAATTGACCAGCAACTTAACAGGAAAATTATTACACCGTATGTGGGGTTTCACACATAAAAAAAAAATCATAAAAAATTACAAAATCATAAAAAAGAAGTAAAAAAGTAAAAACAAAACCAGTACAAGTTTGTATCTAAAAAGTGTCTTTCTCGACAGACTGTGCATTGGAAGGACGCCCTAAACATCCTGAAGCTTGTTGTGTCCCGCTCAGCCAGCCTTGTACACCCAGTGTACGGGCAGGCTCACGGCGACATCTCCAACCTGGAGGTCAGCCGAGTATGGGATGGCTCGGCGAAGGCGCTACCTGGGAAAACCCTGGACTTCACTTTTGATATTTCTGAGGTAAGACCGGAACTACTTTTGGGATATTATTGTGTAACCATGACGCCCCACCCCTGAATATTACACGCTTCTTTTCCTCGCAGACGCCGGTGATCGGACGGCGCTTTGACGCCTTACAGGGCTCTGCCGTCAGGGAGGGCAAAGCCAGAGCCATGGCTGTGACCCGTAGTACTTCCTCCACCTCATCAGGATCCAATTCCAATACCATCCTGGTTCCCGTCAGCTGGAGGCAACCGCAGTCTTCTCAGGTAGTGAAATGTGCAAATAGTGAAGTAAAAAAAAATCAATTACAAGTTAAACAGTAATTTTTTTCTCTCCCAGGAAAATAATTGTATTTATCGGCACAAAAGTAGGGATTTTTTTCAAGAATCACATAGAAATGTTCAAAGTAGTCAAGTAAAAAAGTCAATTCACTAATAATAATAATAATAAGTCTTAAAACTGAATATTATGCGGGTCCTGGAATTTGAGTAAATAATAATAATAATAATAATAATAATAATAATAATAATAATTAATAATAATGCCTTTCCAGCAGCTCATGTATTTTGTTTTTCTACTTTCATTCCTTTCATCACTTTGCTGCTGTGAAATGTAAATTTCTCCACTGCGAGACTAATAAAGGCAAATCCAATCCAATAATAATAATAATTATTATTATTATTATTATTATTATTATTATTATTTCCACTCAAATTCCAGGACCCGCATAATATTCAGTTTTAAGACTACATAAACATTCAACTTAGACTATCTTCTTTCATCAGAAAAAAAAAGAGTTAATTCCTAAGTTATATGGGTCGGGAGTTACCTGAGCTTGAAATGGGGGTGGCTCTACCAAAGGCAATACATACATATTGATGTATGTAGCGCTTTGACAATAGCTGAATCTGTAACAAAGCGCTAATATGGAAAAAAGGGAAATGCTGTCCCCTCGTGGGAGGGAAAACATTGCCAGAGGTCTGACCAGCGCTTTATCACACCGCCGCAAGAACACCCAAAACCCGAACAAATTCACGAATGGCGCTCCACGTCATGCTTTGCAACTCCCGAATAAATTCGGGAATGGCAGTGAATGAGTTAAATTAGTCACTTTTTCTATCGTTCTGTATTTGTTTATGCACCTTTTTCGAGTGCTTGACTGTGATGTTTTTTTTTTTTTTTTTGTTTCCATCCCTCCATTAGAAACGGACCAGAGAAAAGCTGGTTAATGTTCTTTCTCTGTGTGGTCAAGAAGTTGGACTAACAAAGAACCCGTCGGTAAGAACCTTCACGTGAAGTTCCTCTGAATGATCAGATGAGACCATTGACATTTCTGTGAACAAAATCTCCCCTTTTTCTTTTTGACACCAGGTGATCTTCTCATCCTGTGGCGACCTGGACATGATGATGGAAGTACGCGAAAGCGGCGTGTCGTCCGAGGAAGGCGGCACCCGGGAGGACACGCTGGATGACACTGCCAGCGAGCAGCAGTTCAGAGTTTTCAGAGATTTTGACTTCCTGGATGTGGAGCTGGAAGACGGAGAGGTAAGGCTTCCTCGTCGGCTTTGGTGCGTGTCAACTTCTGTCATTTTCTCATCAATTCAATCTATTTACTCATTTACTGCCAGACATATTCGAAAAATGTGTCCACTCCAGTGCCAGGGTTTTTGTCATTTTCACTCAAATTCCAGGACCCACACAATATTGAGTTTTAGGACTACATAAACATTCAATACAGCATGAGAAGCCTTAGACTCTCTTCTTTCATCAGAAAAAAAAGCGTTAATTCCTAAATTTTACGGGTCTGGAGTTATATGAGATTGAATTGAGGGCGGTTGTCCAAAATGCAATGCAATACATACAAATTGGTTTATATAGCTCTTTAACAACAGCTGAAGCTGTAACAAAGTGCTAACATGAAAAAAAAAATGGAAATATGCCGCCTTGTGGAACAGAAAAAAACATTGCCAGAAGCCATAACCTTCGCTTTATCGGCACCCAAACAAGAAAAAAACTAATTCGGGAATGGCGCTATATGTCATATTTTCAATTCACGAATAAATTCCTGAATGGCAGTGAATGAGTTTAATACAGTCTATTAAGAAAGTCAATATTTTTTTAACAACAACAAAAAATATAATCATACAAAAATGTCCAATATTCCAAGAGTAAATTGTTGACACGTAAAAAAATATTTTTTTAGTCGTCACATGATTTCAGTGTTGCCAATACAGTAAAGTCTCGTTATATCGATATTCAAGGGAGTCCGAAAAAATATCGATATAACCGGGACTATCGATATATTCGACCCTGTTTGCATGTAATTTTCTATGTGCGTGCATAGAAATAGTATCGATATAACCGGGACTATCGATATATCCGATATCGATATAACGAGACTTTACTGTATAATGATTTGTACATTCGATTATTCCTCATATTTTTATTTAGACACCCCCTTTTAACGTATTTTACAACATAAACACTGTGTTTTCCTGCATATCTTAGAGATGTTTGCGTATCTCTCTCTCTCTCTCCCCCCCCCCCTTCTAACTGAATGTCTCTTTTTCTCCTCCCCCTGTGCCTCCCAGGAGCTCCAGGTAAGTTTTTCTTGCATTCGGCGTCTGCATTAGCTTGTCATCTCATAGCTGTGGTGGTCTTTCTGCCTTTTTTTGCCAGTGTGGTTGTGGTTCAGAGGTGTGGGAACGTGTGTCATGTCAGTGTTATTCTGAAACTTATGAAACTTCTACTTGAACTACAATACAGTCGTTTCACAGGAGTGAATACACCCTGAATATATTTGTAAACATTAGATTCTATCTTTTGATGGGGCAATATGAGAGAAATGACTACAGCACAGGTGTCAAAGTCAAGGCCCGGGGGCCAAATCCGGCCCGCCACATCATTTTTTTCGGCCCATGAAAGCAAATCAAACTTGTGAAATTCCATGATGCTTGCTACAATCCTCACCAAAATGTCATATTTTTGGATGTAAACCACAATAACAGTCATTATTCGTGACTTCAGATTTGAAAACTACTTATTAATTAATATGTTGTATGCGCTCTAAATGTAATACAGTGAGACCTCAACTTACAAACTTAATTGGTTCCCAGACAGAGTGTGTAAGGCGAAAAGTGTGTATCTCAAAAAAACATTTCCCATAGGAAACCATTAAAATGGGAATAATCCGTTCCCGGGTTTCCATAAAATATACTTCTCAACTAAGTAAGCCTTAAAACTACACACAACATGCCTTATTCTATGTATAATAAATGTGCTATTGTATTGTAATGAAAGAAATACACTGCATTGTATCATAAAGTCACTTTATTTACATTTGTGATGGTCATTGATGGCTTGATGGAATGGCATTGGAGGTCAAAGGGAATTTCTGTTTGGAAAGAGAGGATCACTCCGCCAGCCGTGGTGGGTGTGTATTATGAAAATAGTGCTTATTATAAGGTTTAATTTTCAGAAATTTGACGTGTGTAAAACGAAAGGTTTGTAATATAAGGTGTTTGTAAGTTGAGGTCTTACTGTATGTGCAAGGGATTAAACATTCTAATGGCTTCCCCAAATTCATAATGGCCCTCGAGAGGAAATAACTACAATGTGGCCCACGGCAAAAAAATGACTTTGACACCCCTGGGCTACAGTGTAGTCAGTGTCAATCTACCATTCCCATCCAAGTAACTCTACATACATACTACTTTTTAGAATTTCAAAAGCATTGAAAATACAAATAAGTATACCCAAAAGTGAAACTGGCTAAATTGGGCCCAATTGTGTCCCATGTGACTCATTCGGGGGTTCCAAATCTTGCGACATGCTTACAATGTTCTCATTTGTGACTTGCTTCCACCTTCGTCAATGTTGTCGGCTGACGTTTGACCAAACCAGGCATCGTGAACACAAATCCGAAAAAAAAAAAAAAAAAACGCTTTTCATCCGGCGCACATTGACATAACACATTGAAAAAAATTCACCGCCATCACCGCTCTATATCCCCCCCCCCCCACTCCCTCTCCCTGCTGCTGTTTTTATATACGTTCCCTCCAGGGCGAGACAATGGACAACTTTAACTGGGGTGTGCGACGACGATCCCTGGACAGCACCGAACTAGGTGACCTCCTGGAAGAGAGTCAGCACTCAGGCAGTACGCCCAGTTTGGGACACGAAGACCCTCATGATTCGGAGGAGTCCTCTGAGGAAGAGGAGTCGTCCACCAGCCAGAGCCTGTCACATTCCCAACTGGTGTGTATGGACTCATTACCATAATCTCAAACATTTAAAGTACAACCGACATCACTTTTTTGTTTTTTAACTGACATCAGAAAAACGTTTTATAGCATCTAAAATACCCAAAACACGCAGTATGATATTTTTATTCAAATGCAAAACACCAATAAAAATGACTTCAAGTGTCCAAAATCTGCAAAAAAAATTGAGCTGCGAATTGGGCATTTTCAGAAAGTCCCGCCCCCAGTTCGTGACGTCACGCCAAGACGTCTTGCATTTCTGGAGAATCAAAACAATGGCTTCAGATTCGGATAATATGCTTTCTTGTTACACCTCCAGTTATGAATATGATTCAAATAGTTCTGAAGAGGAAAGCATACATGTTTGCAATCGATTAAAGAAAGTATTCCATGCCATTTTGAGGCACCATTGGGGAGAAACGGATGACCAAAAAAGAGGCACAAAATGGCGACCTCCTGTGGCCACCTCCGTTACCACAGGCTGATAAATTCCTTATATGGAGTTGGACACCCTCTTCTGGCGGCTTTTGGGTGCAACACAAGGTTTTCAGACCAAACAATTCAGCAAAATACATTGACGTGATGGAAGGACTGCTACAATGTGTCTTTTTTTTCGGTGTGGGGTGTTCCTTTAGTGACGTCACGTACGGACTGAATATTCAGCAGAGTTAATTAAGTAATGAATTAAGTAATTAATTAATCAACCAAATCTGCTGGGTGCTGCAATGTTACAAGATTATTATTATTATGATTATTATTATTATTATTATTTTTCATCATCTACCACTAACTGACCCATTTTAAATGTTTTTTCAATCTAAAACCAACTGCCTTCATTTGACTAATACCCGTCCGGTGTTTTCCCTTCCAGACAAATCCATCCCCATCGGATGATACCAACCACACGGATTCTCTCTCCACGTCTTATGACACGTCTGCTGACCCGCAGTCCTTTGGTGCCACCACCCCGGGCCAGGGGGCGCTGTTGCGTGACCACCTCAGCGGCCTACACGTAAGAATCCGCGCAAACGCATTAATTTTATTTATTTTTATTTTTTTAACATGGCCTGAGAACTACCGTCACAGCGTAACTTAAGTTTCTTTGTATACACTAATGGTGCGTTTGTCGTGATGGGCAGGCGAGGGGTTGTGGCGACGACGAGGACACTCAAGGTCAGGACGATGACTTGTCTCTAAGCACCAATGAGCTTGCAGCTGGCTCGGACTGCGGCGAGAGTTTCACCCTGGAGCTGCCGGGCCCTGCGCAAATCCGAACGCCACATCTGGCACGTCGGCATGACTATGGCCAACCTCCGTTGGACTTTCTCGATCCTAACAGTCTACCCAGGTGAGGATGAGGTTTCAAGATTAACGCATTCATTGCCAGACATGTGCAAAAATGTGTCCACTCCAGTGCCAGGGTTTTTGTCATTGTCACTCAAATTCCAGGACCCACATAATTATTGAGTTTTAGGACTACATAAACATTCAATTCTGCGTAAGAAACTTAGACTTTCTTCTTTCATCAGAAAAAAAAAGAGTTAATTCCTAAGTTTTACAGGTTTGGAGTTATATGACCTTGAAATGAGGGTATCTGTCCAAAATACAATGCAATATATACATGTATTGGTTTATATAGCGCTTTAGCAACAGCTGAAGCTGTTACAAAGTGCTAACATGAAAAAAAAGGAAATATGCCCCCTTGTGGAACAGAAAAAAACATTGCCAGAGGCCATGGCCATCGCTTTATCGGCGCCCAAGCATGAAAAAAACAAAACCTGACAAAATTCACTCGACGTCATATGTTAAATTCTTGAGTAAATTTGTGAATGGCAGTGAATGAGTTAAACTACATTTGTTGACATTCTTTAGTTTGCTGTGTTTTGTTAGCGTTTAAATTCATTTGATGCCTTTTATAAAAAAAAATCTGGGAACAAAAAAAAAATATATGTATAACACAAGTAGTATTAAATCTCACCACGGCAACAGATTACGTGACGATGTGGATGACCTGGAGGACTTGGGTTTCCCTCCACCGCCATCTCCGTTTTTCTCCGCCATCTTGGCCGCGTTCCAACCGGCGGTGTGCGACGATGCCGAGGAGGCATGGCGTTGTCACGTCAACCAATTGGTGACCGACTCGGACGGCTCGTGCGCCGTCTACACCTTCCAGGTCTTCTCGTCACTCTTCAGGGTGAGGCTTCTGGAATGTTCCTCAGGATTTTCCTGAGGCTCAAATTTGGTACTACAGTGATACCTTGGCTTACGAACTTAATTGGTTCCCAGACATAGTGTGTAAGGTGAAAAGTGTGTATCCCAAAAAATAATTTCCCATAGGAAACCATTAAAATGAGAATAATCCATTCCCATGTCCCCATAAAACACACTTTTTCTACTTTCTAATTTTCTAAGCCTTAAAACTACACATAATACACCTTATTTTATGTATAATACATGTGTATAATAAATTTTAACCTTGCAGTCTACACTCTGCCTTTGAACTATCAAAGTTGAAACCAAATTTCACAGTTTTTTATTCATTTTGTCACTCTCTCTCTGTCCTCTGCCTCTCTTTAATGTTTAAACCACCTCCCCTCACTGCTGCGTTCTTGACCAATCACGTAGCTTGAACCAAAGACTGGGGGCAGGGAATAGAGGACAAAAAAAAATATCGGCAGCCATTTTCTTTTTGGGAGAATGGCTTCAATCTCTCTCTGTCTGTCTGTTAAGCCCACCCCCTCACTGCTGCGTTTTTGACCAATCACGTGGCTTTAACCGACGACTGGGGGCGGGGAATAGAGCACCAAAACAAGCCGGCTGCCATTTTCTTTGAGGAGAACGGGCTCGTTCGCGAAAGACACATTACTCATTGTGGCAGCTCCGTGTGTATCCCGAAAAATAGTTCGTATGCCAAGGTAAAATGTTCATAAATTTAACGTTCGTAAAGCGAAAAGTTCGTCAGCCAAGGGATTTGTAAACCGAGGTATCACTGTATTCGAGAAAAAAAATATATGTATATATATCTTCCGCCATTTGCTTTGTCGCCATTTGAGTTTCACCTCACCTCTTGTTTTCAGAACCTTCAAGGAAAATTCTGCACCTTGACCACCGATGCGGCCTCCTATCTAGGCGAGGGCTTGAGGGGGATTGGTTCAAAGTTCCTCAAGTCCTCCCAAATGTTGACCACCTGCTCCGACTGCCCAACCATATACATCGATGCCGACACCGTGAGTTCAATGCGAGCGAGTGACCCAATCGGCTCCGGTAGTGGACTTTGGCTTTACCTCTGCATTTTTTTTTTTTTAGATCATGTCTTACGGTCTTCTGGAGAAAATGAAATTCAGTGCTTTGGAGCTACAGGAATACCTAGACACCTATAACACAAGAGAGGATGCGGCTGTCACGGTAAACATCGCAAGGAACTTTAGGGAGTAGCATTGTGTTTGGCCTTTGGGAACTTCTGTTGAAATGTCCTAAGGGTCCCCCAAAAAATGATCTCATACCTATGATGAATGTTGTGGCCAAAAATTGCCGGAAAAAAAATTAAATGAACAAATTAAATACAGGAAAATCGCTCTATGCTCTAAAAACGAAAATGTACCATGTTTTCCGGAACCAAAAAGCCTACAATTTTTTTCAAAAATTCCTGATTTATTTATCTCGCTATCCAGCTCTTTAGCTAGTTATCTCGCTAGCTAGCTATTTGGTATCTATTTGCAATCCAGCTCCCTGGCCGGCTATCTAGCTAGCTATCTATTGGCTATAATATCTATCTAGCTGGCTGTCTAGCTATCTAGCTAGCTAGTTATTAGCTATCTATTAGCTAGCTAGCTATCTTTCTATCTATTTGAGTTACTTCCGGGTTGAGTGAACGCTGGCACGTATGGCTGCCGCTGCTCACCCACAGAAGAATCCTGTGACTGTAAAGTGACCTTAAGAGTTTTGAAAGGCGCTTAGAAATCAAATGTATTATTATTATTATTATTATTATTATTATTATTATAGATCCAGAAACTCCTTAAGCAGGTACAGATCCTAACTAATTTCAAACCTTTAATAGTAATAATAATAATAATAATAACAATAATAATACATTTGCTTTCTAAGCGTCTTTCAAAACTCTCAAGGTCACTTTACAGTAACAGGATCAGTTTTTCTGTGGGTGAGCAGCGGCAGCCACACGCGCCAGCGTTCACTCAACTCGCAAGTAACTCAAATAGATCGAAAGCTAGCTAGCTAGCTAATACATAGCTAATACAGTAGATAGCTAACTACAGCTAATTTTGTAGATAGCGAGCTGAATAGCCAGCGAGCTAGATAGATAGCAAATAGATAGCAAGCTAGATAGCCAGCTAGATAGCTAATAGACAGCTTAATAGCTAGCCAGTAGAAGAAGTCTTATTTAGGTCAAGCAACATCTCATGAAACATATCTAGCGTATAGTGTAAATATGAGACGATAGAGGAAGATCCTGGGAACTATGACCAGAAAGTACCAAGAACTCCAAAAGTACCAAGAACTCCCCAAAACTCAAAATTGCTGCTGTGGACTGCAAAGTTCCCCATTGTGGGTGGGACTATGAAAGGCTTTCTGATTCTGCTTTTGATTCCCTGAACTGCAAGTATAGAGAATGAAAAGTGTTAAGTCAAAAGAAGGTTGGTTAAATGTTCTGTAAATATTCAAATCCCGGTGGTTTACTTTGTCCTTCAGTGGCTGCGCAGCTGTAAAGACACATTTCCCAGGTGCCCCGGTGAAAACGTGGTCACCTACCAGCCCGGAGACTCCGAGGAGAAAGTAGGGAACCCATACTTGTTTACTTTCTGTTCCTGTTTCCTGTTGGCTTCATTCGGTGACTTTATAAGACATATTGTGCATTTTATTTGTCATCATTAAAGACCTCTCAGGTGTATCTGTTCAGCAAATGATCAATAATTAATTATAAACCTATTTTTGTTGTTGTTATCACATGGAATTTGTAATCATTAAATTAGAAATGTCGTGATGTGATTCATGACATATAAATTCAAATAATCCCTTCCAAATATTATTATTATTATTATTATTATTATTAGGCGGAAGCTAATGCTAATCAGCGCTAACACTGCAGGGATGAACTCGTACAAATAAACCTGACTGTGATGTCACTGTAAAAAAAAATGCATAATATGTCTTTTATTAACTCATTCACTGCCATTCACATTTTTGAAAATTGAAATTTAATTGAAAATATGACATAGAGCGCCATTGCCGAATTTGTTCGGGTTTTGTTTTTTTCATTCTTGGGTGTTGATAAAGCGCTTGCCATGGCCTCTCGCAATGTTTTTTTTTCCTTTCCACAAGGGGGCAGCATTTCCTTTTTTTCATTTTAACGCTTTGTTCCAGCTTCAGTTAAAGCGCTATATAAACCAATATGTATGTATTGCATTGTATTTTGGACAGGCGCCCACATTTCAAGCTCATATAACTCTAGACCAATATAATTCTATTCTATTCTATTGAATATTTATGTAGTCCTAAAACTCAATATTAGGAAGGAATGGCGTCTTTAAAATTAACTCATTCGCTGCCATTCCTGAATTTGTTCTTTTTTTTATTTTGCCGATAAAGCGCTGATCAGACCTCTGGCAATGTTTTTCCCTTCCCGAGGGGGCAGCATTTACCTTTTGTCCATGTTAGTGCTTTGTTACAGCTTCAGCTGTTGTTAAAGCGCTATATAAATCAATATATATGTCTTGTATTTTGTATAGCCTCCCCCATTTCAAGCTCAGATAACTTCAGACCCATATAACTTAGGAATTAACTCTTTTATTCTGATAAAAGAAGAGAGTCTAGGGTTTCTTACGCTGAATTGAATGTTTATGTCATCCTAAAACTCAAAATTCTGTGTGTCCTGGAATTTGAGTGACAATGACAAAAACCCTGGCACTCGAGTGGACACAATTTTGCACATGGCTGGCAGTGAAGGAGTTAAGAGCTCAACAACAAAGTTGGCACAGTACACGCTAGTCGTTTATATTGGCATGTCTGACTGATGCTATTTTCTTCCTCTAACACGCCCTCACGCTCTAGCAAATGGAATCTCTGGCCGTAAGTTCTTCTCTTCGCTCCCTCCTAATCAAAATGCTAATTAATTCTGCACGCACGCACGTCGCAATCCCGTCTTGATGCCGCCGCTGCCAATGTCGTCGTGGCCGTGGTGTCCGTCAAGCCCACGAACTGATGTTCTTTCTCCATTTTTTTACAGCAACTGGAGCTGTGCCAGAGGCTTTACAAGCTGCACTTTCAGCTCCTGCTGCTCTTCCAGTCCTACTGCTCGCTTATCGGTCAGGTTCACGCCATCAGCTCCGTACCCGAGGTGAGCATTTCCACGACTAGAAACTCGAACAGCTATTTTTTAGGACATCTAGAGGAAGTGAACATCAATCATGTTCCTATGTCAGTTTCCAAAAACTATAAATATTACTTTAAATAAGCCGCAGCTGTTGTTAAAGCGCTGTATAAATCAATATGTATTGTATTGTATTGTATTGTATTGTATTGTATTAAATTAACTCAGCCGCTGCCATTGCAGAATAAAAGCGTGACTTGAGTGCCTTTCCCGAATTTGTTCAGGGTTTTGGTTTTTCATGCGGAGGGTACCTTATAAAGCGCTGGTCAGACCTCTGGCAATATGTTTTCCTTTCCACGAAGGGGCAGGATTTGAACACATATTTGCACATCGTCTGGCAGTGAATGAGTTAAAAAAAATATATCATGTTTCCACCGTTGTTCTTTTAGCTGCTGAATATGTCTCGGGAGCTGAGCGACCTTCGCGGCAGCCTGCAAGCGGCGGAGGCGGCGGTGGCCAGGGATCTGGAGCATGAACACTCGGCCCACTCGGTCCACCCGCTCGCCTCCCACATGGCCGCCATGGTGGTACCGAGCTTCCCATCGTCGGAGGCGGCAGTCCAGGCCATACTGGACTGTCTCAAGAACCACGAGTTCACCAAAGCCGTCCGCTATATTCAAGAGTGCAGGTACAGTGATAGCTCGGTTTACGAATCCCTTGGCTTACAAACTTTTCGGTTTACGAACGTTAAATTGATGAAAATGTTACCTTGGCACACAAACTATTTTTCGGGATACACACAAAGCTGCCACAATGAGTGATGTGTCGTTCGCGAACGAGCCCGTTCTCCTAACAACAAAATGGCAGCCGACTGTTTTTGTCCTCTATTACCCGCCCCCAGTCTTCGGTTAAAGCCACGTGATTGGTCAAGAACGCAGCAGTGAGGGGTGGGGCTTACAGACAGAGAGAGAGTGAGAAAATGGATAGCAAACAGTAACATTTGGACTCGTTTCAACTATGGTAGTTCAAAGGCAGAGTGTAGACTGCAAGGTTAAGACAAGCCACCTGTACACTTGATGCAAAAAGCTATCAACCCAGCTAAACATGACACAAGTGAAGAGGAACAAGGTAAAATTATTGCGGAGAAAGCACCTACAAGGGATCATTCCTCAAGATGGTGAAAGAAGAAAGCTACGTTCCTCATCAAGTGTTTAATGCCACTCCATTCCATCAAGCCATCAACGACCATCACAAAGGTAAATAAAACGACTTTATTATTATATAGTACAGTTTATTTCTTTAATTATAATACCATAAAAAATTATTATATATAAAATAATATATATTTTGAGTAGGCTTAGAAAATTAGAAAGTAGAAAATTATGTTTTATGGGGACCTGGAAACGGATTATTCTCATTTTAATGGTTTCCTATGGGAAATTATTTTTTGGGATACACACTTTTCGCCTTACACACTCTGTCTGGTAACCAATTAAGTTCGTAAGCCAAGGTATCACTGTATAGGAAAAATGTAATGGAGGACACTGTACAAAAACAACATCCGAAATCTGAATTCATTCCAGGCGTCGATGGCCTCACGCCGTGTTTGGCGGCGGCTCGGAGAAGGAGGTCCAGACTCTTCTCAACGTGTACTTCCGCCACCAGACTTTAGGCCAGACGGGTACCATCGCCCTAGTGGGCTCCCGTCAAGACCTGAGCTTGATCTGCTCCAAACTACTGGAGCTGAACGGCGAGATTCGCGACATGATCCGCCGCGCTCAGGGCTACCGGGTGGTCACCTCTTACCTCCCCGACTCCAGCGCCTCCGGGACCAGCCTCTGACAGTAGCACCCCGGGAGGACCCCGAGGCGGCGTACCGAGGAGCCGCCTCCAGTATGCCTCCGAACGACAACTACCTTCCCCAACCGATTCTTGACTCGCCTCCCCTTGTTCATTTCTCTGGGCGACATTTGGATTCCTTTGGACGACGTCCACCACCGGTTACCCACGGCAACAAACGGGACGTCCTCCCAACTGTAGCCGCGCAACCACATCCGCTAACTTACTACAACGTCCCGTCCGATGTCCCTCGCCGCCAGCACCTCCCCCGACCGCCTCCCCCATACTCATACCGTGTCATCACTCGCCCTCCCATCCCAGCGTCTCGGACTCCCACTTCACCGCTCCCTGAGGGTTCGGGTGAGGAATCCTCATGGGGTTGTTGCTGCTCCCTAGTGACCTTTGACACACCGTTATCTCGCTATCTGGGCAAAGTGGGGCATAACGCCCTCCCCCTCCTGAAAACTGGGGGATTCTTGAACGCCAAACCTTCAGACGTCCAAACCTGAATTCCCCTACAGCTTAATGTTGTACTAGTCAGCCAAAAGTGGAACTAATAGACGAAAAAAAAACATCTCCCGTATTTTCCGGCGTATAAGGCGCACTCCCAAATATAATACAGGTAACATCTGACTTACGACCAGCTCGACTTACGACCACCCGTACTTACGACCGCAACCTCCAGACCCTATTTTTAACATTTTAATTCTACGCCTGGCACCGCAACGGAAACGCGTCTGACAATTTTGGCTAGCCAGCCAGCATCACACTCTCGCCACAGCAATCGTGCACTTTCTGTACCCTCTTTGTGACATGAAGCAGTTCTAGATGAAAGAGAGGTTCAAAGTTTCCTTTTCAGCAGTGGATCAGGGACGTCATGGTAGAATGTGCACGTCTACAACAAGCTAAATGTTGAAAGCAAACACGTAGCTGTAGCAGCCGTTGACATCTCCTGTCGCACATAAATCCGCTTCAATTCCAAGCCGCGACAGTTCCACATCCACATAATATATACTGTATAAGCCTGTATAAGGTGCAGGGTTATCATTTGAAGAAAATCAAGGCTTTTAGGTGCGCCTTATCTACCTGAAAATACGCTGAATTTCTTACCAGCGTGGACAAATAGCGTACTAGTACATGGACCTAAAACCGGATCTCGAAGGAATCTAATCAATTCACAAATAACTCCCACCCGATCACGCCTTCGTCACCCATATATCCCCGTTTCTTCTTCTACACCATGACCTCCAAGGGCAATCTAGGATACGTCCCGGATTGTCCCATATTGCACTAAACGGACCTACAAAGGAGGAAGTGTTACGAACTATTACGAGACGCCAAATGCTGGAATAACTTGAACCGAGATGACTGAAACATCAAAGACACGTCAGCTATCCTTCTTCGCCGCCGCCGCTAACGGCGCCTCCGTGACCCTGTAGCACCTTGGCACTGTCACCCCACCCACTTCCCGCCCCCAAGTCCGTATTTCGCCTGGATGTTAAAACCGTAGCAATTTGTGTGTTTGTATATAGAAAATAATAAGTGTGCGAGTATATGAGAGAGTAGGTAAGTATGCGAGTGCGTGCTGACATTCAGCACTGACAAAAAGTAGGCGACTATTAATCACTTCCCGCCCACCCCCTCCATCAGTCATGTGACCTGCATGCGTACTATAGGGAGTGTCTGAAATATTTATTATGATCAATCTGAAAGATGCTAACATTCGTCTGCGCTACTGAAGGAGCTCAAAGCTCACAAATGGGGCTGGAGGGGTATGTTTTCTTGGTGTGTGTGTGTGTGTGTGTGAGTGAAGGTGCGTGCATGCCGAAGAATGAGAAATTGCACATTTTTAATAGAAAAGGGGGAAAAAAAGCTTTTTAGATTGTAACTGTAGTTGTTTTTGTGCAACTTGTAAATACTTTTACAGCCTTTCACGTGACGTCCTTTTCAGTTCTGTCCATTTTGGTGTTTAAAGTAAAAGTGGAAACAAACATGACATTTTCGATAACGCCTTATTCGAATTGCGAGCTGGGGACAGAAAGTCTCCGAAAAGGCTTTAGAAACACCTACAATTGACGTCCCTGATCCACTGCTGAAAATGATGCTTTGATCTCTCCTCTTTCATCTAGAACTGCTTCATGTCACAAAGACGGTACAGAAAGTGCTGAAGAATGAATGACTGTGTCTTTGTGTTGTCATATTTGTTATTTAGTTTTTTTTTACTTCGTTACTTCCGGGTTGAGTGAACGCTGGCACATGTTGCTGCCGCTGCTCACCCGCGGAAAAAAATATCCTGTGACTGTAAAGTGTCCTTGAGTTTTGAAAGGTGCTTATAAATGAAATGTATTATTATAAAATGGATTGGATTAGCATTTATTAGTATCACGGTAGAGAAATTTACATTTCACAGCAGCAAAGTTATGGCAGGAAAGGAAAGGAAGAAGTAGAAAAACAATACAGGGGCTGCTGGAAAGGCAAGTACTCTCGCCACGCCATCTTGAAGTCAAAAGAACAAAAAATATATGACAAAGACAGTCATTCAATCTTAAGCACTTTCTGCACGCTCTTTGTTGTATAAAGTAGTTCAAGATGAAAGATCAAATCATTCTTTTCATCAGTGGATCAGGGACGTGGTGGTGGAATGTGCACATCTGCTACAAGCTAAATGTTGAAAGCAAACACGAAGCTGTAGCATCCATTGCCGAAATAGATTGTCCCAGGTAAATCCGCTTCAATTCCAAGCCGCGACATTTCCACATACGCATCGGCGCGATGACAGTCAAATGGCACAGACATTCCTCCCGATCAAAAACAGTGCTGGCATATTCGTGTTGCTGTAAAGGTGCAAGTCGTGGCCAAAAATGCAGAATGATCCGTTCCACATGACCCACAACGACACAAAGTGGCAAACGATATCACAAAAACAAAAAAAAAAAATGCTGAACGACACGTCTTCTGATGGGTCATCAAAACATATCCAGGGTCAAATTGACCCAATAAGTAAGACGGGAGTCCACACTTGAGATGCACTTCATTTATTCTATAGAAAAAAACATATCTGGGGAGGGAGGCATGGAGTGCTAATGACATGATGATTACAGCATCAGACAATATATTTGAAGCTATAGGTGGCGTCGCAGGAGAGCTTCATGCCTCGGCATCGGCAACACAGATCCTGGCGGTGAGGCCTGGTCATGTTGATGTGCCTCTGCTTCTTATCGCAGCTGCAGCACGTCTCGGAGCAGCCCTGAAACGCGACAATGGAGAAGATGTGTCATCTGAGATTTCTTCTGCTTTCAACTGTCAATCAAAAAAGTCAAATTAACTCATTCTCTGCCATTCCTGAGTGAGTATCTGACTATTTGCTATTTATTAGCGGGCTAGCTAGCTATCTAGGTAGCTAGCTGGCTGGCTGGCTTTCTATTAACTATTAAGCTAGCTTTCTAGCTAGCTAGCTATTAACTATCTATTAGCTAGCTAGCTAGCTAGCTTTCTATCTGTTTGACTTACTCCCGGGTAGAGTGAGCGCTGTCGTGTGTGGCTGCCGCTGCTCACCCACAGAAAACCTTATCCTGAGACTGTAAAGTAACCTTGAGAGTTTTGAAAGGCGCTTATAAATTAAATTTATTATTATTATTCCTGAATGTATTAGGGAATCGGTGTGACAAAAGTGTGACATGGAGCGGCGATCCCGAATTTGTTTTGGGTTTTCTTGTGGGAGGTGCGATAAAGCACTGATCAGACCTCAGGCAATGTTTTTCCCTTCCGCAAGGGGGCAAAAATTTCACTTTTGTCCATGTTAATGCTTTGTTACAGTGTTAGCTGTTGTTAAAGCGCTATATAAATCAATATGTATTGTATTTTGTACAGCCGCCCCCATTTCAAGCTCAGATAACTCCTGACCCATATAACTTAGCAATTAACTTTTTTTTCTAATGAAAGAAGAGAAGATAATGTTTCTAATGCTTTATTGAATATTTATGTAGTCCTAAAACTCAATATTCTGTGGGTCCAGGAATTTAAATGACTATGACAAAAACCCTGGCACTGGAGTGGACACATTTTTTTACACATCCTTCTGGCAGTAAATGAGTTCAACTATATATTTTGAAATGCAGCTCTTCCTACCTTGCAAATGATGGACTCCACTTTGTAAGGGTTGAAACCCACCTGACACTTCCGGCAGAGCTGCTTGTAGTAGACCTACGGCGATATTGTCACAATAAAAATATTTTCACGAGATAATTAATCAATCATATTCAATTTTGAGCCCAATATGGGTTGCCAGTCAAATGTGTTTTTTTATTATGTCACTTGCATTTGTACATGTGTGTGTGTAGACTTTTTAACTAACCTTGTTGGTTCCAGAGATGCACCACACGTAAGCACTCTCCCACCGGATGTTACACTTTTTGCAGTGAAAGAAGCCGTACCTCTGCTCCAGGAACTACATAACACAGAGACACATGCATCATTGATAGCTTTTTGCATCAAGTGTACAGATGGCTTGTGCGGGTTGTTTGTGGAGCCTGATTGATGGGATATTTTAACCTTGCAGTCTACACTCTGCCTTTCAACTATCAAAGTTGAAACTCTCACTGTCGTCTGCCTGTCTCTTTCATGTTTAAACCACCCCCCCCCCCTCACTGCTGCATTCTTGACCAATCACGTGGCTTTAACCGAAGACTGGGGGCGGGGAATAGAGGGCAAAAACAGTCGGCTGCCATTTTGTTGTTAGAAGAACGGGCTTGTTCGCGAACGACACATCACTCATTAAGGCAGCGCCGTGTACGAAAAGTACGTATGCCAAGGTAAAGTTTGTATCCCTAGGTAAAATTTTCATAAATGTAACATTCGTAAACCGAAAAGTTCGTAAGCCAATGGGTTTGTAAATAGATAGTACAGTAAAGTCTCGTTATATCGATATCGGATATATCGATACTATTTCTATGCACGCACGGAGAAAATTACGTGCAAACAGGGTCGGATATATCGATAGTCCCGGTTATATCGATATTTTTTCGGACTCCCTTGAATATCGATATAACGAGACTTTACTGTATTTTATTTTATTTTATATTAGAACACAATGAATAAATCAAACTGACCCAACCGGTATGACACTTGTTTTGATGCCTTTTTTGTTTTAATTTGTTTATTTTAGATAAAATGTCTTCATGGGCGAAAATGTAATAAAAGCCCACCTGTAAATTGGATCCCCTGCTTGGACGACTACCGGGGGACTTGTTGACATCATCCAAATGGGTGCTCCCGTCCTCCTCCCCCTCTTCGGGCTCTCCCTCGTCTCGAGTCACCGAAAAATGGCGCTCGAACACCGGCGAGTAGATGGACACCGGCCGGGTGAAGAACCGCTGGCTCACCAAAGGCGTACGGGGCGCCTGACCGCATCCGTCCTCCTCATTCTCGCCCTCCCCAGCGGGCTGCGGGTGATCGACTTCCCCCTGGCCGAGCAGCGTCTTTGGCCCCAAGGAGCATTGCACCGTTTTGTCCACTTTGGCGTTCACCTGCACGCCGCACTCCCGGGTTCGGGCGGCGGGGGGCGGCCCCGCTTGAGCCAGGATGGCCTTGCAAAGCTCCAGGTAGTTGAGGCCGTGCGGTGTGACGAAGCGCGTCTCCCGTTTAGCCCAGCAAAAGCCCCCCGGGGCTGGGCCTGCAGCGGGGGTGCACACCACGCTGTAGGGCGGAGGGAAGGTGGACGGAAAGCCCTCCATCCTGGAGCCAGAGACTGAAACCGGCGCCACGCGTGGACTCTCGCGTTTTTACCACGTGATTGGACGGTAGGGACGCCAATTAGCTGATTGGTAACAGGGCCAAGGTTCGAAAGTTCTTTTTGGGTGGATTTTTTTTAATATAAATTCATGATTGTAAATATAACTCCGTAATCAAACCTAATGAACTACTGTGAACATACAGAAAGGATATTAATCATTCTAAAAATGGCGGAGTTCTCACCAACACTTTTTATGTGGTGAGTAACATTTATAAAAACGTTTATTTTCATTGAACAAGTACTCTCAAACCCATTCACTGGCTATCTTTTAGCTATCTGGCTAACTATTAGCTAGCTATTATTGATAGCTGATGTTGATGATGTTGTGGGTCATTTTTACCTGTATGTAAAGATCCACAAAAAACGGTCAAATAATAGGTGACATCTGCAGCTATCTAGCTGGCTAGCTTTTAGCTATCTGGTTAGCTTGCTAGCTATCTATTATTGATAGCTGACGTTGATTATGTTGTGGGTCATTTTTACCTGTGTGTAAAAATCCACACAAAACCGCCAAATTATAGGCGACATCTGCGGCTATCTAGCTGGCTTTTAGCTATTTGGCTAGCTAGCTAGCTATTTGCTATCAATTATTGATAGCTGACGATTTTGTTGTGGGTCATTTTTACCTGTATGTAAAAATCCACACAAAACCGTCAAATTATAGGCGACATCTGCGGCTATCTAGCTTGCTGGCTTTTAGCTCGCTAGTTAGCTAGCTATTAGCTATCTATTATTGAAAGCTGACGTTGATTATGTTGTGGGTCACTTTTACCTGTATGTAAAAATCCACACAAAACAGTCAAATAATAGGTAACATCTCTGCCTAGCGAGTTGGCTATCTATCAGCTATCTATTAGCTACTCAAATAAATAGAAAGCTAGTTGGCTAGCTAATAGATAGTTAATGGCTAGCCAGCTGGCTGGCCAGATAGCTAATTGATAGCTAGCTAGCTTTCTATCTATTTGAGTTACTTCTGGGTTGAGTGAACGCCGGCGCGTGTGGCTGCCTTTGCTCACCCACAGAATAACGGATCCAGTGACTGTAAAGTTACCTTGAGAGTTTTGAAAGGCGCTTATAAATGATATATATTATTTTTTTTAAATTAGCTTTCGGTGTTGGTTATTTGTTTTTCGTTTTATGACTACTTTGTTTATTAAAATGCACCCATGTTGTGTTTTTATTTTCTTTTAATTGCGGTTCAGATAATAAATGGATCGAAGTGATTAATACGTCTTTGGGGAAGCCTCCATGGTGCAGAAACGCCCCTGCCTGCAATACCGAGCATCACCTTTGGGTGGCACTGCTTACCCAGCCGGCGATGCGGTGAACGTTCTGATATTGGCGCCATTTTGGAGCCAGGAGGGGGGAAAAGAGAGCTGCAGAGGAGGACGGCGACCGTGCACAATTCCACACAAACAGGTAGCGAAATACCACCATTAATCGCTCGCATTTCACTCCAATTAAATAGGTTCAGTTGAGGCAACGTGGCCGCACGCTAAGCAGGAGAAAAACCCACGGAAGGTGGGCGAGACATCGGCTGAGACGCCCCCACTTTCCGTGGTTGTGAGCCGGAGCGCAGCCTGCTTGGCTCGGCTGCCGTGTCCGAACCTTCGCGTCGGTAGCTCATCTAAACATGGTGGTCTTCATTTTGAATAAATGTTCGGTCGTCGTGTGCGTGTCCCACCGAGTCTCCCCGGTAGTGAAACAGCGGTCGTTTTGTGGTGTTTTTAGCGAGGATATAGCGGCTACCCGTGGGGGTGTTTTGTTAGTGGCCGTCCGTCCGCCCTCTCTGTCATCACGGAGCTTGGCGCCGCTAGCCGCGTTAGCTCATCGGCTAGCTACGGCAAGCTAGCTAGATTAGTTTAAGGTACTCGATTCCTCGCGTAAAATGACAATGATGATTTATTTACTGAACATGTATATGATATTACATTTTTCGAATCATAAAATTCACCGTGGGTGAAATTGACTCACTTAACAGAGCTGGAGGCTAATGTTTTCTAGCTCTGCCATTATGGTACAGAATTGGGCGATGTTTATTTGTAGATATATTGGGACTATATTGATAAAACATTGTCTTGTCACAGCAGTATTATTTTGAACATGTATGGCTAAGATAAAACGAATCAGTAAGAACAAATAAAAACGACACGATTGAGGAGGAGGATTTGCAAAAAACGTCAATTTAATCTGCATCGGAACAATACAGTTTAAAATGTTTCAAATGCATGTAAGCACAATGAGAGTGCAACGACGCAACATGAATTCGTCCAATAAAAACTAACACCACTGAGGAGGAAAAAAAATGTCAATTTAATCTACACCAGAAAAACGACTTTAAAATGGTGCATGTAAATCAGTTTTAATCTAATGATGCGAGCAAGCCCTTTTAGGGTTCAGTGCCTTGCCCAAGAACACTTTTGTAGCAAACAGTTTGTCCGACTTGATGATGAAATGCTGCTGTCGCTGGTGATAACGCTATAGAATAAGTCCTTATTTGGCTTCTTCCAAACTGAACTGGCCTCATTGCCGCATGTTGGGTCAGTGGTGTTTTATTTGGAAAAATGTTTGCATGTCTTCTTTAATTAGCATCCCTTCTTAAAACTTGTGCAGCTTCATAAATATTTTTATTGTTACACTTTGCATTTTCTGTCCATGGTTAGTGTTTTCTTATTGTGTTCCAATACTTTTGTCCTGTGGATTTATTTTGATATGAAGATGAGAAGGTTTCTTCAGCCGTCATCTGTACTTCTTTGAAGGTATCGGACGTTTCGCTTCTTATCCAAAAGGCTTCGTCAGCTAACTCAAATCTTTTTGCTGGTAGTTTTGGCCCTATATATATCCCTACTGTCCAGACGTGAAAGGGGAGTAAAAATAAGCTATTTTCATAAAACAGCAAAACCCTTCACTAAATCCTCATGGTGGGGATTCAATTTGGATCATTCCTACAACCGACTTCTTCGGCAACATAGGGTTAGTTATGCTGATGAGGTGATACCAGATCAAATGGGGCAATCAGGCCAGTTCTAGACCCATACTCAGGCAGGACAATAGAGGTAGTCAGTCAGGACAATAGAAGTAATCAGTGTAGCCGCAGGGAGTAGTCCTCTGCTCCCCACAACCTGAGGGACCAATCATATCAGAGTCTGGTACCGCTACATCTGGACAATAGGGTTATATATATATATATATATATATATATATATATATATATATATATATATATATATATATATATATATATATATATATATATAATGATTTTAGTTTGTTGGCGAAGCATCTTGGATAAGAAGCGAAACGTCCGACACCTTCAAAGAAGTACAGATGACGGCTGAAGAAACCTTTTCATCGATGGATCACTCCTGTACGACTGAGAGCTTACACAGACGTTTGATATGAAGAGTTTCTATCCAATTTCAATATTTTTAGTTTGTCCCATAAATTCAGTCCCTTTTTAGTGTTCTTTTTTATGACCACCCGGTCTGACAGCAGTGCTATAAATGTGGGAGAGCCGTAAATACGACATCATGGAGTTACAATAGTGGCCTGGCAAGCCAATAATATTAATGCCATTACAAATAAAATTGTAATTTTATCTAATAAATAAATATGGAGATGTTATTTTTCCAGATTGTGTGTTAGTTGTCACTGTAAATTTGAATTGTATTGTCCTTGTATGAGTTCTCCGTGCCAAGGAAAATAAAAACACGTGGATTCCGGTTGCTTATTAGTCAATGGTTTAATTGTTGTTTGTGTAAATAGTGCAACAGAGATGACAACTATAGAACCGACAAAAAAAGATATTCCTGATATTCATGTTGGACAACTTTATACCTGACTGCCAACGTCATTGTGTTTACAGAATCCATGTTTTCAGTCAGGCGCTAGCGCATACGTGCCTACAGTGATACCTCGGTTTACGAACATTAAATGTATGAAAATTTTACCTTGACTTACGAACTATTTTTCGGGATACACACGGAGCGCCACAATGAGAAATGTGTCGTTCGCGAATGAGCCCGTTCTCCTCAAAGAAAATGGCAGCCGGCTTATTTTGGTCCTCTATTCCCCACCCCCAGTCGTCCGTTAAAGCCATGTGATTGGTCAATAACGCAGCAGTGAGGGGAGGTGGTTTAAACATTAACGAGACAGGCAGACGACAGAGAGAGAATGACAAAATGGATAGAAAACAGTGACATTTGGACTAGTTTCAACTTTGATAGTTAAAAGGCAGAGTGTAGACTGCAAGGTTAAAATTTCCATCAAACAGGCTCCACAAATAACCAAATAGGCATCAGTTCAATTTGAAATGAAAAGACAAGCAAGGGAACCAGCTATTAATGATGTTTCGAGTGTGTCTGCTTGCATCTGTTGCTGTTGTGATATCACAACTTCCAAGTTCTACAACCCAGAGCTCCTTGAGTCACTTTATGCAAAAAGCTATCCATTACATCAAGCCATCAACGACCATCACAAATGTAAATAAAATGACTTTATTATACAGTACAGTTTATTTCTTTAATTATAATACCATAGCACATTTATTATACATAAATAAGGTCTATTTTGTGGAGTTTTAAGGCTTCGAAAAGTAGCAAATTATGTTTTATGGGGACCTAGGAATGGATTATTCTCATTTTAATGGTTTCCTATGGGAAATTAATTTTTGGGATACACACTTTTTGCCTTAGACACACTGTCTGGGAACCAATTAAGTTCGTAAGCCAAGGTATCACTGTATTTTTTTATGTCTGTTGATGTGCATTTGTTTGTGTTCAGGCAGTGAAGAGCTCCAGAGGATGGCTCACTCTAAAGCTCGAGCCACTGACGGGAAGGTCACCTACCCCCTGGGGGTGAAGGAGATCTCCGACAAGATCTCCAAGGAGGAGATGGTCCGCCGCCTCAAGGTGAGCAAGCCCACCTGCTCTCCCTTTTCCTGTTTATTTTGACTCCATTACCACTCCCATCGTCATCTCTCGACAGATGGTGGTGAAGACCTTCATGGACATGGACCAAGACTCCGAGGAGGAGAAAGAGCTCTACCTGAACCTGGCCTTGCACCTGGCTTCTGACTTTTTCCTCAAGCACCCCGACAAGGACGTACGTCTACTCGTGGCGTGCTGCCTGGCCGACATTTTCCGCATCTACGCTCCCGAGGCGCCCTACACCTCCCCTGACAAACTTAAGGTACCAAAGCTAGCCGTTCATGCGCTACTTTTTTCCTACCTTATCATTTTTTTTCCAAATGTGGAGTTGTCGTGGCTTGGAATTGAAGCGGATTTACTGTACGTGGGGCAGTACTGTACTGTACTTTGTGTCGTTGTGGGTCATGTGGAGCGGATCTGGATTGTTTTTCTGCATCTTTGGCCACGACTGTGCTGAGCGGTTGCACCTTTACAGCAGTACGTATTTGCCAGCACTGTTTTTGATCGGGAGGAATGTCTGTGCCATTTGACTGTCATGCGTATGTGGAACTGTTGCGGTTTGGAATTGAGGCGGATTAATAATAATAATCCATTTCATTTATAAGCGCCTTTCCAAACTCTCAAGGTCATTTTACAGTCAGGTTAAGTTTTCTGTGGGTGAGCAGCGGCAGCCACACACGCCAGCTTTCACGCAACCCTGAATAACTCAAATCGATAGAATTACCTGGGACAGTCTCTTTTCGTCAATGGATGCTATAGCTTCGTGTTTGATTTCAACATTTGGCTTGTAGCAGACGTACATATTCCACCATGACGTCTCTGATCCACTGGTGAAAAGGATGCTTTGATCTTGCTCTTTTTCATCTAGAACTACTTCATACATGTCTTTTGTGTTGTCACATTGCTTGTTATTTATTTTTTTTTGTTTGTGTTTTTGACTTCAAGATGGCGCCGCAAGAGTGGCTGCCTTTACAGCAGCTCCTGTATTTTGTTTTTTATACTTCTTTCTTTCCTTTCCTCGTATATTCATCACTTTGTTGCTGCGAAATGTCAATTTCTCCGCTGCGAGACTAATAAAGGCTAATTCTTTGTGCTCCCTGCAGGATATTTTCATGTTCATCACCAGGCAGCTAAAAGGTCTGGAGGACACAAAGAGCGCACAGTTCAACAGATACTTCTACCTGCTGGAGGTGCGTGTTTAACTTGTTGGCACCACTTTTCAATGACAGTACAGTGATACATTGGCTTACGAATTTAATTGGTTCCCAGACAGTGTGTTAGGCGAAAAGTGTGTATCCCAAAAAATAATCTCCCATAGGAAACCATTAAAATGAGAATAATCCGTTCCCAGGTCCCCATAAGACATATTTTCTAATTTTCTAAGCCTTAAAACTACACAAAATATACCTTATTTTTATGTATAATAAATGTGCTATAGTATTATAATTGAAGAAATAAACTGTACTGTATAATAAAGTTGTTTTATTTACCTTTGTGATGGTCGTTGATGGCTTGATGGAATGGATAGCTTTTTGCATAAAGTGCAACAGATGGAAGCAGACACACTAAAACATCGTTAATAGCTGGTTCCCTTGCGTGTCTTTTAATTTCAAATTGGAACTGAGGGCTCGCACGGGTTATTTGTGGAGCCTGATTGATGGGAATTTTAACCTTGCAGTCTACACTCTGCCTTTGAACTATCAAAGTTGAAACGAGTCCAAATTTCACTGTTTTCCATGCATTTTGTCACTCTCTCTCTGTTGTCTGCCTGTTTCTTTAATGTTTAAACCACCTCCCCTGACTGCTGCGTTCTTGACCAATCACATGGCTTTAACCGATGACTGGGGGCGGGGAATAGAGGACCAAAACAAGCCGGCTGCCATTTTCTTGTTAGGAGAACGGGCTTGTTCGCGAACGACACATCACTCATTGTGGCAGCTCCGTGTGTATACCAAAAAATAGTTCGTATGCCAAGGAAAAATTTTCCTAAATTTAATATTCGTAAACCGAAAAGTTCGTAAGCCAAGGGATTCGTAAACCGAGGTATCACTATATAGGTGACAAAATGAGCGCTTCTTTGTGTTTCATTGTTTTTCAAGCATATTGAATCTAGGGTTTCACCCAAAAAAAAGTGCCCTATGAAAAATTTGAAAAATGAAGCCCCACCCACTCGTTTGACATCAAAATGGTTTCCAAATCCATGTATTTACACGTCTCCTCGCCATCTTCTGCCCAGAACATCGCCTGGGTCAAGTCGTACAACATCTGCTTCGAGCTGGAGGACAGCAACGAGATCTTCACCCAGTTGTACCGCACCCTCTTCCAGGTCATCAAGTAAGTCCTCTTGTCCCAACTCCTGCCACCCTTCCATTCAGGATACTTTTCTCATCAGTACGGCACTAGTTTATTGTTCAGAACTATCTTTGCGATGCTATTTTGTGTTTTCATAGTCATCCAATTTTTGCCAGTTTTGAGGTGTTATATGTCTGGCTTAGAAAGTGGGGTTACTACTAACATCTCAATTACTCTCTGATCTCATCAGTACGGCACTAGTTAATTGTTCAGAAGTATTTTTGCGATGGCCATTTTATATTTGAGTTAGTAGCGTACATTTCCGGGTTGAGTGAACGCTGGCACGTCTGGCTGCCCCTGCTCACCCGCAGAAAAACTTATCTTGTGCCTGTACAGTGCCCTTGAGAGTTTTGAAAGGCGCTTATAAATGCAATGTATTATTATTATTACTTTTATAAATGGACACCCCCCCCCCTGTTGTCTCCTTTTGTTGCCATAGCAACGGCCACAACCAGAAGGTGCACATGCATATGGTGGACCTGATGAGCTCCATCATCTGCGAGGGTGACACCGTGTCCCAGGAACTGCTGGACACGGTTCTCGTCAACTTGGTGCCAGCCCACAAGGTGTGTGGGTCTTACATTTAAATGATGCCATATTTAATTTGACTTTTTACGTCTTATTTGTCTTTTTCTTTGCGTGCAGAATTTGAACAAGCAAGCGTACGACCTAGCCAAAGCCTTGCTAAAGAGGACGGCGCAGGCCATTGAGCCTTACATCACCAACGTGAGACCAATTTGAAATTCCGATCACCCACAAAAAGTGTCAATATGTACCCAATACGTGTTCGCCGTTCAGTTCTTCAACCAGGTGCTGATGCTGGGCAAGACGTCGGTGAGCGACCTATCTGAGCACGTGTTTGACTTGATCCTGGAGCTCTACAACATTGACAGCCACCTGCTACTTTCCGTGCTGCCACAACTGGAGTTCAAGCTGAAGGTAGAAGAAAAAACAAAATGGCTTCATACGCTCATTTCATTTGTTTTCGGCCTTTAAAGTTCATTTATTATCATAATAATAATAATATAATGATACTAATAATAATACTAATACTAATACGAATAATAATACTACTACTACTAATAATAATAAAAATAATTAGAAAAATAAATAATAATAATAATAATTGATATTAATAATAAAATAATGAAATAATAAAATAATAATCATAATAATAATCATAATACATTTTCATTTACATAATACATTCAGATGGCCTTTCAAAACTCCCATGGTCACTTTACAGTCGCAGGATAAGTTTCTTTCTGTTGGCCAGCAGCGGCAGCCACACGCGCCAGCTTTCCCTCAACCCGGAAGTAACTAACTAAACTAAATAGATAGCAAGCTAGCTAGAGAAAAGATAATAGATAGAAAATAGAAAGCTAATAGCTAGCGAATAGATGGCCAATAGCTTGCGAATAGATGGCCAATAGCTAGAGAATAGATGGCCAAAAGCTAGCGAATAGATGGCCAAAAGCTAGCGAATAGATAGCCAAAAGCTAGCGAATAGATAGCTAAAAGCTAGCACATAGATAGCTAATAGCTAGTGAATAGATAGCGAATAGATAGCTAATAGCTAGCGAATAGATGGCCAATAGCTCGCGAATAGATGGCCAAAAGCTAGCAAATAGATGGCTAAAAGCTAGCTAATTGATTTTCAAGACGTCCTGAAAATCTGTCATCTTGTCAGTCAATGTGTTTCCGCGTCTTTAGAGTCCAATTTCTTGCTATTTTTTTTTTTTTTAAGCATCAGAGATGCTAATAATTGCTATGAAGGCTAGACTGTGGTTCTGTTGCGTTTTGGAATAAACTTGAGCTAAGAGTGGCATTAAAAGCAAAAACTAGAAGAAAAAGTCGGGTCATTTATTGTTAAAAAATTCAATACAGGATCAATATTTGTAACACGGTCTGAATTTCATCATCAAAATGGCCTCAGAGGGAAGCCACATTTTTGTTCTTCGTCTCCGAAAAATTACAGCTGCGATAACCACCTTTGCAAATTGCACTTAACTTCCCTTTAGTTTCCTTCACAATAAAAGGATTTCTACGTCTTTGTGTGCAGAGTAACGATAACGACGAGAGGCTACAGGTGGTCAAGCTGCTAGCCAAGATGTTTGGCGCTAAGGATTCTGAGTTAGCGGCGCAGAATAAACCGTTGTGGCAGTGCTATTTGGGCAGGTAGATTCCCGCAAGTTGATTCTATTGTTATTTATTTTTCGTATAATCCCGTCTGACATGAACTCTGTCGCCATCTTGGGAAGGTTCAACGACATCCACGTGCCCATCCGACTGGAATGCGTCAAGTTTGCCAGTCATTGCCTCATGAACCATCCCGACCTGGCCAAAGACCTCACAGGTATTTGACATCCATTTTCTGCTCCATGACGAATGTAACCATGTCAATCTTCTAGAACTGCTAGCTAATAATAGCTAATAAATAGCTATATAGCTAATAGATAGCAAGCTAGATAGATAGCTAATGTTTCCCGACTCAAACAGCCAGGTAGATAGCTACATAGCCAACAGATAGCAAGGTAGATAGACAGATGACTAATAGCTAGCTAGCTAGCTAGCTAGCTAACCTGCTAATATATTTCCTGACTCAAACTGCCAGGCAGCTAGCCACACAGCCAACAGATAGCAAGCCAGCGTTCACTCACCCTGGAAGTTACTCAAATAGACAGAAAGCTAGCTAACTAGCCAATAGCCAGCTAGTAGCTAGGCAGAAAGCTAGCCAGCTATATAGCCAACAGATACACAGGTAGATAAATAGCTTATGAGCCAGCCAAAAATCCATAATAAAAATATTTTTTATAGCTAATGTACATGTTTATTCATTCAATTGTATCAATTTATTTGAATGTACACTGTATATATGCTGCTTCATGTCACAAAGAGGGTACAGCAAGTGATGAAGAAAGGGACCTTTGTGATGGGTGTTGATGTAGTTGCCTCTTGTTATCCGAGTGAAGTTGCCGTGCTTTCTCTGCGATCATACCCTCACTCACACTGTCCCATGCTAGCTGCTTTTCATGAATCCAAATCAACAGAAGTTTTTCAACCTCTTCTATTGCCTGAGACCGTTGCTCAGACAACACGGAAACACCCTTAGCCGCACCTAGCAATGGTCGACTTAGCATACTGGTACAGGGATGCTAAGTCACACAAACGCACACCTCATTCGTGTTTTTTGATGATCTCCTTCTTCTGCCCGACCGTAATTTTCTTTTGTGTCTTCTTCGACTTAATACTAGCCTGTGGTGGGGTCTTTTTCGGTCCCATAATAGTACACTCGATAACAAACCACATCAGCACTTAAAGAAAGGGGATGTGGAAAACTAGTCCGCCAGCCACCGTGGCGCAGTGTGGTTTGGTTCGGCCGCCAAAAACTAGTTCGTCAGCCAAGACTGTATGCTCGCAAATGTAAAGTTCGTGAGCTAAAGCTAAGGCTAAAGCTATCACTGTATTTATTGATTTGTTTATTTACACTCACTTTGAAATAATCTCCCCATTGGCTCTGCCAGAAATTCGGATTTTCAAATTCCTCCCTTTTAGCCACGATTCACTAGCTAGCTAAAATTTATCTCATGTTTTTCTGCCCGTGTGTTCATTTTTTGGCAGAATTTTTAAGGGTGCGTTCGCACGACCCGGAGGAGGCCATTCGCCACGACGTCATTGTCTCCATTGTCACGGCAGCCAAGAAAGACCTCTCTCTGGTCAACGACGCCTTGCTCAATTTTGTCAAAGAGCGTACTTTGGATAAGAGGGTAAGGCATCACTAGCCGAGTACCGATAATGCCTTTTTCAACAGATTTTGAACATCTCAATGTTTTTTTTCCTCCCCCCTGTTTGCTCTCTCAGTGGCGTGTACGTAAGGAGGCCATGATGGGCCTGGCATCCATCTACAGGAAGTACTCACTTCAGGGCGAGGGCGGGCGGGAGGCATCCAAGCAGATCTCCTGGATCAAAGACAAGCTCCTGCACATCTACTACCAGAACAGTATTGACGACAGGTGTGCCATTTGCGAACTGATTTTCAATCATTCACGCGCATCAGAGCGACCGTTCACTTTCCTGGCTTTGCACAGGTTACTAGTGGAACGTGTCTTTGCCCAGTACATGGTTCCTCACAACCTGGAGACGGCTGAGAGGATGAAGTGTCTCTACTACCTCTACGCCACTTTGGATACCAACGCCGTCAAGTGAGTCATAATAATAATAATAATAATAATAATAATAATAATAATAATAAAAGTCAGCTTTATTGTCAAATATATTTACTAATATAATTACTGTCCTCTCAGACCCACCGTGTAATGCACTTATAATGACTTTACCAAACATAATAAACAGGAAAACGCCAATTTGCCGGGATAATAACAATAATAATAATTAATAATAATACATTTCATTTCTAAGAGCCTTTCAAAATTCTCCAGGTCACTTTTCCAGTCACGGGATAAGTTTTTCTGTGGGTGAGCAGCGGCAGCCACGCGCTGGCGCGTTCACTCAACCTGGAAGTAATTCAAATAGATATAAAACTAGCTACCTAGCTAATGGATATCTAATAAATAGCTAATAGCTAGCCAGACAGCTAACAGCCAGTCGGCTAGACAGCTAATAGCTAGCCAGCTAGCTAAAGGATGGCTCAACCCGGAAAAACTCAAATAGATAGAAAGCTACCTAGCTAATAGGTAGCTAATAGCTGGCTAGCCAGCTATGTAGCTAATAGATAGCTAGATGGATAGCTTACGAGCTGGCGAATAGATAGCTACTGTAGTGGAAATATGCTCGAAAACAGTCATGAGTTTTTGTGTGACTCGGGTGGCTTTTGATAATAATAATAATAATAATACAGTAAAGTCTCGTTATATCGATATTGGATATATCGATAGTCCCGGTTATATCGATACTATTTCTATGCACGCACGGAGAAAATTACATGCAAACAGGGTCTGATATATCGATAGTCCCGGTTATATCGATATTTTTTCAGACTCCCTTGAATATCGATATAACGAGACTTTACTGTACATTTTTTATTTATAAGTGCCTTTCAAAACTCTCAAGGTCACTTTACAGTCACAGGATAAGTTATTTTGTGGGTGAGCAGCGGCAGCCACAATCGCCAGCGTTCACTCAACCCGGAAGTAATTCAAATAGATAGAAAACTAGTCGACAGCTAACAGCTAGACAGCTAATAGCTAGCTAGCTAAAGGATAGCTCAACCCGGAATAACTTTTCTCCTTGCAGAGCCCTGAATGAAATGTGGAAGTGTCAAAATCTGCTTCGGCATAATGTCAAAGACCTTCTGGACCTGGTCAAGAAACCCAAGGTAGCTTCTCCAAAAGCCTACAAGTTACCGGTTTAGCCAAACATATTTCCAGCGTGTTTATTTGTCTTCTAACAGTCGGAATCATCCAGCAAGGCTGTTTTCGCCAAAGTCATGGTCATCACCAGTAAGTGTCCTCCTCACTGTGCCAGAAAACAATTTTAAACATCTCCAAACAATTCAAAAGACAAATTTCCATCATATGTCGTCTTTAGCGTTGTATATATATGCGCTCTCAGAAAACCTTCCAGATCCGGGCAAGGCTCAAGACTTTGTCAAGAAGTTGGCTCAGGTCCTGGAAGATGACGAACGAATCCGGGACCAACTGGAGACGCTGGTCAGCCCCTCTTGCTCCTGTAAGCAGGCCGAGGTGTGCGTGGTGAGTATTCCTTCATTTTAGTCTCTCTTTCTAACATGTTTTTTTTTTTTTCATTAAGGGTTTTGATACAGTATAGAAGTTATCATATTTAAAAATGTCATGCCGCCAAACACAAGGCCCACAATGGAAGCACAGAAAAATCTGGGGTCAATCTGAGGTTACATTGTCATCATTATGTAGGTGATCTGGCCTTGGACTAATTTAGGACTTGGTACACTCCTTCACAGGAAGAGATCATTAGGTTACAAATCTATCAGTTCATGGAAAGGACAACCCATTAAAATGTCTATGTACTGTTGGTTGATGTATTTTGGTGCTTGTACCATGGGATGTCCAGGGGTGTGGTATTCAAATCAGGAAGACTATGTTTTACTAATCTATCACTTAAATTTGCATATACTCTCAATAAATAGCTTAGCAAAGGGATGCAGAAATTGGGCGTCGGTCATGAATGGCTGCGTCCCCTGCCAGCAGTAAAAGACAAGTCAAGTCAAAGTCAGCTTTATTGTCAAATATGCTGATATGCACGACATACATCACAGATGAAATTACTGTCCTCTCGGACCCAGCGTGCAAGGCACTTATAATGACTTTAACAAACATAATAAACACGAAAACGCTAATTTGGGCGAGAGAGGGGAGCCGCTGCGTGTTCACGCGCCGCCATCTTGGAAAAAAAAAACAAAATAACAAATAATATGACAACACAAAGACACAGAGTCATTCGTTCTTCACCACTTGCTGTACCCTTTTTGTGATATGAAGCAGTTCGAGATGAAAAAGGAGAGGATCAAAGCATCCTTTTCAGCAGTGGATTAGGGACGTCATGGTGGAATGTGCGCGTCTACTACAAGCTAAATGTTGAAAGCAAACATCTCTGACAGGTTGACAGAATACTAAAAGCAGTTTGTTTTTTCTTTTCTTTCCCTTCTTCAAATGCAGAAGGACATCACAAAGAAACTGGGCAGTCCCAAACAGCCCAGCAATCCATTCCTGGAGATGGTCAAGTTCCTCTTGGAGAGAATCGCTCCCGTCCACATCGACACCGAGTCCATCAGGTACCCGCCGAGTGACTTTTTAGCACAAGTTAGCGCCAAAAGCTAATTTTATGCTTTCGTCAGCGCTTTGATAAAACAGGTCAACAAATCCATCGAAGGCACAGCCGATGACGAAGAGGAGGGCGTTCCCACTGACAGCGCCATCAGAGCCGGTCTGGAACTACTCAAGGTATAAAACCCCTTCTCAGAAGCCACGCCCACCTCGCCATGATCTAATTTGAAATAGCCTTCTGGTGTTTCGTAGGTGTTATCTTTCACTCACCCGGTGTCCTTCCACTCGGCGGAGACTTTCGAATCCCTGCTGGGCTGCCTGAAAATGGACGACGAGAAGGTGGCCGAGGCGGCGTTGCAGATCTTCAAGAACACGGGCAGCAAAATGGAGGAAAGCTTCCCGCACATCAAATCGTATGTTCCGCTCTTGTTCTTCACCCATTGAATTCGCTCCCGAAGCTATTTTCATGAAACAGCAAAACCCTTCACCAAATCGCCATGGTGGGGTGTGGTTTAATTTGGATCGTGCTTACAACACACTCCTGAGATCGTCACCACACAGGCTTAGTTATGCTTATGAGGTGATAACCAGAGCAAATTGGGCAATCAGGCCAGTCGTAGACCATAATCAGTCAGGACAATAGAAGTAATCAATGTAGCCTTCGGAAATGGTCCTCTGCTCCCCCCAACTTTAGAGCAGGCACCTATCATAGCAGAGGTCTGGGACCGCCACCTCTGGACAGTAGGGATAGAGCTACCAGAAAATTTTAGTTCGCTGACGAAGCATCTTGGATAAGAAGCGAAACGTCTGACACCTTCAAAGAAATACGATGACCGCTGAAGAAACCTTTTCATCGATGGACCACTCCTGTATAACTAAGAGCTTATACAGACCTCCCGTTCATGCTTGTCATTGTCTCCTCTCTCTCTCGCCCTCCTTTTCTCTAGTGTCTTGTTGCCGGTCCTGCAGTCCAAAGCCAGACGGGGGCCCCCTCGTCAGGCCAAGTACGCCATCCACTGCATCAATGCCATGTTCACCAATAGAGACACACATTTTGCACAGATCTTTGAGGTCAGTCCGTATTCTGAATCGGGTCGCAATATCCGGAGAAAAGGGGGTTTTACTTACCGTTTCCACGTGCGTAGCCTCTTCACAAGGGTCTGGACCCAGCTAACCTGGAGCAGCTCATCACCCCGCTGACCACACTCGGTCACCTGGCCCAGCTGGCCCCGGAGCAGTTTGCAGCTCCCTTGAAGTCGCTGGTGGCGAACTTCATCGTCAAGGATTTGCTCATGAACGACAGGGTAGGATGAGTCAAGGAACAAATTCACATGAGTTACGTTTAGCGGTGACCAGACTATGAAAAAAAACATCTTTTCTATATTTTTTTTTGGTGCAGCTTCCGGGTAAGAAGACCACCAAACTTTGGGTTCCTGATGATGAAGTTTCTCCTGAGACCATGGCCAAGGTCAGCCCAAGTTTCTCAAACGTGGACACGATGACAATCTAAAATAAAAACGATGAACATTTGATTTCTTGATTAGCTTAAATTAGCTTTCGCCCGCCCCGTTTTGTGCTGGTCCGATAGTGGGTGTGGCCTAAATCATAAGGACGGCTTTAATAATAATAATACATTTCCTTTATAAGCACCTTTCAAAACTCTAAGATCACTTTTCAGTCACAGGATAGAGTTTTTTCTGCGGGTGAGCAGCGGCAGCCACACGCGCCACCGTTCACTCAACCCATAAGTAACTCAAATAGATAGAAAGCTAGCTAGCGAATAGATAGCTAATAGATAGCTAGCTAGCTAGCTATATCAGTAATAGCTAGCTAGCTAGAGAGCTAATATATAGCAAAAAGATAGCTAGCACTTTATTTGCTATCTAATAGCTGTCTGGCTGGCTCGTTAGCTATCGAGCTAGCTATCTTGCTAGCTCTTTAGCTATCGAGCTAGCTATCTAGCTGGCTATCTATTAGCTGTCTGGTTGGCTGGTTTGTTATCCAGCTAGCTATCTAGTAGCTATATAGCTGGGTATTAGCTATCTCTTAGCTAGCTAGCTAGCTTTCTATCTAATTGAGCTATTCCGGGTTGAGTGAACGCTGGCGATTGTGGCTGCCGCTGCTCACCCACAAAATCACTTGTCCTGTGACTGTAAAGTGACCTTGAGAGTTTTGTAAGGCGCTTATAAATGACATGTATTATTATTATTATTATTATTAAATAGATAGCGAGTGAGGTAGCTAGCTAGTAGCCGTGTATTGTATTGGATTATGCGCCTTCTTTAAAAGTCATTTTCGTCGTGACCTTATTGATCAGATTCAGGGCATCAAGCTAATGGTCCGCTGGCTCTTGGGCGTGAAGAACAACCAGAGCAAGTCGGGCAACTCCACCTTGCGCATGTTGACGGCCATCTTGCACAGCGACGGAGATCTCACCGAGCAAGGAAAGATGGGGTACATACATGCAAGTTGGATTTGAACCGATCTCCCCCTCCCCTTGAATCCTTCTTTACGTATGTCATTGGTATCATTCTCAGAAAACCCGACATGTCAAGGCTCCGCCTGGCCGCCGCCTGCGCTCTGCTGAAGCTAGCTCAGGAGCCGTGTTACCACGAGATCATCACGCTGGAGCAATACCAGCTATGCGCGCTCGTCATTAACGTACGTCGACTCGTTTTCACCAAATCTTCCTCCCTTTCCTCTTTCCCGTTCGCCTCATCGACTATCTTCTCCGCACTTTTCAGGACGAGTGCTACCAGGTGCGTCAAGGCTTCTCGCAAAAACTACACCAGGGCCTGTGTCGGGTGCGTCTGCCTCTGGAATACATGGCCGTTTTCGCCCTATGCGCCAAAGACCCCGTTAAGGAACGACGGGCGCACGCGCGGCAATGCCTGGTCAAGAACGTCAACATACGACGCGAGTATCTCAAGCAGCACGCCGCCATCAGCGGTAAACCGCCGGACGGACGCCGCCGCTCGATTTGTATTTTCGATCGGATTGAATGTGAAATTTCCCGATGCTTTTTTTTTTACGTGATCAAACAGACAAACTGTTCTCGCTGCTGCCGGAGTACGTGGTACCGTACGCCATCCACCTGCTGGCACATGACCCGGACTACGTCAAAGTGCAGGACATTGAGCAGCTCAAAGACATCAAAGAGTGAGTCAAATGGATTGAATTAGTTTTTATTAGTCTCGTGCGGGAAATTTACATTTCACAGCAGCAAAGTTCTAAAAGGAAAAGGTAAGGAAGAAGTAGAAAAACAAAATACAGGTGCGGTTGTAATGGCAGACACTCTCGCGGCGCCATCTTGAAGTCAAACTAACAACAAAAAAACTAAATAACAAATAAAATGACAAAGTCCAGTCGTTCAATTTTAAGCATTTTCTGCACCCTCTTTGTTGTATGACGCAGTTCGAGATGAAAAGGGGAGAGGATGAAAGCATCCTTTTCACCAGTGGATCAGGGACGTCATGGTGAAATGTGCTAAGTTTTGAAAGCAAACACAGTTTTGGCATCCATCTTGAAGTAATAAAATAATAATGTAACAATCTTAAGCAATTTCTGCACCCTCTATGTTGTATGAAGCAGTTTGAAATGAAAGAGGAGAGGATCAAAGCATCCTTTTCACCAATAAAATCAGGAAAAAAGACAGGTACATAAATAAAATTAATAAAATCACTAAAGTAAATAAATAGTCCTTGAGAGCTTTGAAAGGCGCTTAAAATGTAATGTATTATTTATTATTATTATTATTATTATTATTAAATGGAATAGTTACATAAGTAAATCAATAAATACATTAATAAACACTTAAATAAATAAATAAATATAAATACATTTTCTAGATTATAATAATACTAATCCATTTAATTTCTAAGCGCCTTTCAAAACTCTCAAGGACACTTCACAGTCACGGGGTAATAACTTTTTTTTGTGTGCGGGTGAGCAGCGGCAGCCATTCGCGCCAGTAAGTAAGTACATATATACCCGGAAGTAACAGAGCGGCAAAGTTATGAAAGGAAGAGGAAAGGAAAGAAAGAAGTAGAAAACAATGGATCAGAGACGTCATGGTGAAATGTGCACGTCTTTTGCAAGCTAATTGTTGAAAGCAAACACGAAGCTTTAGCATCCATTGATAAAAAGAAATCTCCTGTCCCACGTAAATCCGCTTCAATTCCAAACTAATTCTAACCATCCATTTCCCCATCCAGGGCGCTTTGGTTTGTACTGGAGATCATAATGGCCAAGAACGAGAACAACAGCCACGCCTTCATCAGGAAAATGGTGGAGAATATTAAACAGACCAAGGACGCTCAGTCACCTACGGACTCCAAAACTAACGAGGTAGACGTTGCCGCATCTTCGACCTCACTTCCTTGTCTCTCACCGACCATGTCCTAAACAATTTCCCTCCGCAGAAACTGTACACGGTGTGCGACGTGGCCATGCACATCATCACGTCCAAGAGCACCACCTATAGCCTGGAGTCGCCCAAAGACCCCGTCCTACCCACTACGTTATTCACCAAGCCTGATAAGGTTCCTCCCGCCATGTTCCATTTACTCATTCACTGCCACACAATATGCAAAAAAAAGGTGTCCGCTCCAATGCCAGGGTTGTTGTCATTTTCACTCAAATTTCAGGACCCACAGAATATTGAGTTTTAGGACGACATAAGCATTAAATTCAGCGAAAGAAACATTAGATTCTCTTCTTTCATCAGAAAAAAAAAAGAGTTAATTCCTAAGTTATCTGGATCTGGACTTATCTGATCTTGAAATGGGGGCGGCTTTACAAAATACAATACGTATTGATTTATATAGCGCTTGAACAAGAGCCGAAGCTGTAACAAAGCGCTAACATGGACAAAAGGCAAATACCGCCCCCTCGCGGAAGGGAAAAACATTGCGAGAGGTCTGACCAGCGCTTTTTTTAGTGAGTTGTGACGACAATTATTATGATGATTAATATTATTATCATTTATTTAATTAGTGACATTCAGTGTATTCGCTAACTAGCTATCTAGCTAGCAGCTATAGAGCTATCTAAGTGGCTGGCTATCTAGCTAGCTATCTGTTGGCTATCTATTAGCTATCTGCTAGCTAGCCAGCGAGGAGATATCTAGATCTATAATAATAATAATACATTTTATTTCTAAGCGCCTTTCAAAACTCTCAAGGTCACTTTACAGTCATAGGATAATTTTTTTTCTGTGGGTGAGCAGCGGCAGCCACACGCGCCAGCGTTCACTCAACCCGGAATAACTCAGATAAAAAGCTAGCTAGCCAGCCAACAGCTAGCTAGCCAGCTAATAGCCAGTCAGCAAGCTAGCTCTTATTTGTATTACATCATAGCACTGTAACAACAGCTGAAGCTGTAACAAAGCGCTAACATGGACAAAAGGCAAATGCTACCCCCTCGTGGAAGAGAAAAAACATTGCCAGAGGTCAGACCAGCGCTTTATCAGCTCACCCCGCAAGAAAAACCAAAACACATACGAATTCTGGAATGGCGCTATATGTCATATTTCTATCTGTATTTAGTAGTGACATTCAGTGTATTAGCTAACTAACTATATAGCTAGCTATTAGCTATAGCGCTATCTAGGTGGCTAGCTATATAGCTAGCTATCTTTTGTCTATCTAGCTATCTGTTTAGCTAGCTAGCTATCTATTAGCTATCTACTAGCTGGCAAGCTAGCGTATCAACTTAGGGGTTGAGTGAACGCTGGCGCGTGTTGCTGCCGCTGATCACCCACAGAAAAACTTATCCCGTGACTGTAAAGTGACCTTGAGAGTTTTGAAAGGCGCTTAGAAATGAAATGGCAGGGAATGAGCGAATGTAACCGTTTTGGTTATCTCGTTTCAGAATTTTAGCAACACAAAAAATTATCTACCAGCAGAAATGAAATTGTTCTTCACAGCAGGAAAGGTGAGTGTGTCTTTTTGTGGCGTTTGTTGTTGTTGTTGTTTTTTTTTTTTTGTTTGTTTGTTGTCACCTGTCATTCCTTTCAGCCCAAGTCAGCCAACGTCCTGGGTGCCGTCAACAAACCGCTATCATCTGCCGGCAAGCAGATTCAAAGCAAAGCGTCCCGCATGGAGACGGCAAGCAACGACGAGTCCTCGTCCAATCCCGGCTCGCCACAGCGGGGCAAGACCAGGTAGTTACTTGAGTCATAACTTCGAAATTGAGTCTTAGAAATTAAATGAGTCGTTCTAATTTATTTTTATTTGTTTTTATATTTATATTTATATTTATTTGTTATCATCTCAGACACGACAGCACCGAAATGGACCACAGTGAAAACGAAGACTTTAACCGAAAGCGAGCGGATAGCGCGGATAAGGTGCCGCCATCTTCTTTTCTTTGGGGTCGGGATAATAATAATAATAATAATAATACATTTAATTTCTAAGCGCCTTTCAAAACTTTCAAGGACACTTTACAGTTACAGGAAAAGAACCTTTTTTTTGTGTGGGTGAGCAGCGGCAGCCATTATCGCCAGCGTTCACTCTATTCGGAAGTAACACAGCAGTAAAGTTATGAAAGCAAAAGGATAGGAAAGAAAGAAGTAGAAAAACAAAATACAGGAGCTGCTGGATAATAGTACATTTCATTTATAAGCGCCTTTCAAAACTCTCAAGGACATTTTACAGTCACAGGATAAGTTTTTTCTGCGGGTGAGCAGCGGCAGCCACACGCGCCACCGTTCACTCAACCCATAAGTAACTCAAATAGATAGAAAGCTAGCTAGCGAATAGATAGCTAATAGATAGCTAGCTAGCTAGCTATATCAGTAATGGATAGCTCGATAGCTAGCAGAGCAACAATAAAACATCTTCTATATTAGCTATCTATTAGCTAGCTACCTATCTATTTGCTCTCTGTTAGCTATCGATTAGCTATCTATCTAGCTATTAGCTGTCTATTAGCTAGCTACCTTTCGATCTATTTGGGTTACTTCCGGGTTGAGTGAACGCTGCCGCTGCTCACCCACAGAAAAAAACTTAACCCGTGACCATAAAGTGACCTTGAGAGTTTTGAAAGGCGCTTAGAAATGAAATGTATTATTATTATTATTATTATTATTATTATTATTATTATTAAAAGAAAAAAAAACAAAAAAAAGCCTGTTAGTTTTTATCTGACTTTTATTGTATTCACAGGAGAGCGACAAGCCTCGCGGTCGCAAACGCGGCTTGACGTCCAGCGACGACAGCGACATGAAACCCAAACGCGGCCGTAAAAAAGCCGCGGCCGTTAGCGCCTCAATGGAGTCCGAAGACCAGTGGGGGGACGAGGACAACGGACCCGAGGACGAACAAAACAGTCCGCCCAAGAAGGCACGCAGAGGGAGGCCGCCCAAAGCGGCTGCGCAAGCTAACCAGGACGCTGCGCCCGCCAAAGGGAAGAGGGGGCGAAAGAAGGCGGCGCCTCCTCCGGAGGACGAGGACGAAGAAGAAGATGAGGACAGGCCAGAGGAGGAAGTGGAGGACAACGAGGAAGAAGACGACGCGGGAGCTGAAAACGTAGAAGTCAAGACCAGGGCGGGACGACAAGCCAGGACGCCTCGACGATCGCAAAGGTGACGCAACGCAACACCAACAAACGCATTGGCGCCCGTCGAAAAAATGTGTATCTCAAAATATTGTGCCCCATTCAAATGATTGGAAATGACTTTAATCTGTTCCACACCCTCAACAAACATCTTTAATTGAAAAAAAAGACATGACAATATTTCATAATTATAAAACAATGCAACAAAATAATTAACTCATTCACTGCCAGACGATTTGCAAAAATGTGTCTACTCCAATGCCAGGGTTTTTGTCATTTTATGCTCTTCTTAACAGTTCCGATGTGTCAGAGTCGACGCCGCAGAAAAGGAGAGGACGGCCGCCCAAGTCCGCTCAACCTCCCCCCAAAAAACCAACGTAAGATAACACTTTGGGAATCTTTATAATAATAATAATAATAATAATAATAATAATAATAATAATAATAATAATAATAATGGTGATGGTGATAATAACCGTAATAATAATAGTAGTAGTAGAGGTAATAGTATTGATAGTAGTTGTAGTGATGGTAGTAGTGGTGGTAGTAGTAGCAGTAATAGTATTAGTAATGATAATAGTCGGAGTAATAATAGTAGTAGTAGAGGTAATAGTATTGATAGTAGTGATAGTGATGGTAGTAATGGTGGTAGTAGTAGTAATAATAGTAATAATAATAGCAATAATATTAGTAGTAGAGCGATGAGAAGGTTTCTTCAGCCGTCATCTGTACAAAAGTGAAGGTTTCGGACGTTTCGCCTCCTATCCAAGAGGCTTCGTCAGCGAACTAAAGTCTGACTGGTCGTATCGGCCCCATTTATATATCCCTAATGTCCAGACCTGGTGGCGGCGGACACAGCTATGATAGGTCCCTACTCTCAGGTTGGGGGGGGCGCGGGACCCCCCCCTGTGGCCCCACTGATTGTTCCTACATTCCTGACTAACGATTGGCCTATTACACCCACTCCCCCCGGTATCACCATCTATGTGAACATAGATGGTTTGAAAAGGGGGGTAAAAGAGGCGATTCTTATAAAACAACAAAATCCTTCACTAAACCGGTCGGGTGGTGTGAGGTTCAATTTGGATCGTTCATACAATAGCCTGCTCAGGCAAAACAGGTTAGGCAACTTTCGCAATGCTGATGAGGGTCGTTATGCTGATGAGGTGATACCGGGGGGAGTGGGTGTAATAGGCCAATCGTTAGTCAGGAATGTAGGAACAATCAGTGGGGCCACAGGGGGGGGGTCCCGCGCCCCCCCCAACCTGAGAGTAGGGACCTATCATAGCTGTGTCCGCCGCCACCAGGTCTGGACATTAGGGATATATAAATGGGGCCGATACGACCAGTCAGACTTTAGTTCGCTGACGAAGCCTCTTGGATAGGAGGCGAAACGTCCGAAACCTTCACTTTTGTACAGATGACGGCTGAAGAAACCTTCTCATCGATGGACCACTCCTGTACGACTGAGAGCTTACACAGACGTATTAGTAGTAGAGGTAATAGTATTGATAGTGATGGTAGTAATTGTAATGGTGGTAGTAGTAGTAATAGTAGTAGTAATAATAATAATAATAGAAATAATAATAGCAATAATATTAGTAGTAGAGGTAATAGTATTGATAGTAATGATAATAGTAGGAGTAATAATAGTAGTAGTAGAGGTAATAGTATTGATAGTAGTGATAGTGATGCTAGTAATGGTGGTAGTAGTAATAATAGTAATAATAATAGCAATAATATTAGTAGTAGAGGTAATAGTATTGATAGTAATGATAGTGATGGTAGTAATTGTAATGGTGGTAGTAGTAGTAATAGTAGTAGTAATAATAATAATAGAAATAATAATAGCAATAATATTAGTAGTAGAGGTAATAGTATTGATGGTAGTAATTGTGGTAGTAGTAGTAATAGTAGTAGTAATAATAATAATAGAAATAATAATAGTAATAATAATAATCGCCTTTATCTCGTAAAGGGCTGGCTGGGGGTATTCAAATGATTCTGTTGCCAAAAATGCAAAACAAAATCTCAGCTGATATGTATCATTTTTTTTAAAATATAAAATTCTGGATTTCTAATTTTTCCCAGGCGCGGAGGACGGTCGAGGGCAGCCGCCACCAAAGACGACTCTGAAAATGAGGAGGACGACGAGGACGAGGAGGAACAGGAAGAGGAGTCTACACCGAAGGTATGCAAAAAAAAACACCACTCCGTACCCACTGCGCTAACAAAGGACGGACGGTACAGTTACAATCCTGGGTGATGCTAAAATACTTCTTATATAATATAATAATAATAAATTCCCGTTATAAGAACTCTCAAGGTCACTTTATAGTTACAGGATATTTTTTTCCTATGGGTGAGTAGCGGCAGCCACACGCGCCAGCGTTCACTCAAATAAACAGAAAGCTCGCTAGCAAGCTAATAGCTCGCTAATAGATAGTTAAGCTAGTCAAGATGTCAAACAAAATATTATAATATACTGTCCAAAGCTAACCGAAATGCATTTAAATCTGCTGAAATACTTTTTTGAAATAGCAACCCAAATACTGATTAAATCTACTAAATTACACCCTTAAAGTTACCTAGTCTAAAAGGTATTAACTCATTCATTGCCATTCATGAATTAATATAATAATAATAATAGATTTGATTTCTTAGCGCCTTTCAAAACTCTCAAGGTCACTTTACAGTCACAGAATCAGTTTTTCTGTGGATGAGCAGCGGCAGCCACGTGCGCCAGCGTTCACTCAACCCGGAAGTAACTCAAATAGATAGACAGTTATCTAGCTAGCTAATAGATAATATATAGCTCGACCGACGTTCAATGTATTTTCCGAACACGCTCACGGCGGTGCTTCACTGAGTCCACATTTCTCAAGCCTTCCATCAATTTTCTTCGACTGATTGCAAGCAAAATGGCATCCTAAAAAGACTTTTCCGACTCCCTCGTGATACGAAGTAAGTGCATCACGTATGTTACACATGCTGTTGTCATTAATACTGTGATACCTCTGTTTACGAACCCCTTGGCTTACGAACTTTTCGGTTGACGAACGTTAAATTGATGAAAATTTTACCTTGGCACACAAACTATTTTTCGGGATACACACGGAAACACAACACAATTGATGAGGAACTAGGTAAAATTATCGCAGATGAAGCACCTACAAGGGATCATTCCTCAAGATGGTGAAAGAAGAAGGCTACGTTCCTCATTAAGTGTTTAATGCTGATGAAACCGGCCACTCCATTCCATCAAGCCATCAACGACCACCATAAAGGTAAATAAAACGACTTTATTATATAGTACAGTTTATTTCTTTAATTATAGTACTATAGCACATTTATTATACATAAAATGAGGTATAGTTTGTGTAGTTTTTAGGCTTATTTAGTAGAAAATTATGTTTTATGGGCACCTGGGAACGGATTATTCTCATTTTAATGGTTTCCTATGGGAAATTAATTTTTGGGATACACACTTTTCACCTTACACAGTCTGTCTGGAAACCAATTAAGTTCATAAGCCACGGTATCACTGTACACAGTTTCCAAGGCCTAACGAACTGGGTATTTTTTTCTTCCCCCATTCAGGGTCGTAAGAAGCCGGCGGGACGAAGAAGATGAGCCGGCGTGCGCAATCCAGAGCCAAGTACTGAAATCTGAAGTATGGACAAACCACATGAACTTTTTCCCACTTTTCATACACGGATCGCCCGCCATTGTTACACCGGCCCACACGGGCACACAACTTGGTCCTACGTACCGTTTCCTAATACCTGTGTTCTTGCCGCCCGTGTTAGCTAGACGTTCACTTTTAACAGGAGAAGGGAAAAAAAAAAGGAAGTTGGCTTGTAAATATTATTTTTTTTTGTGCATTTCATATGTTCATGTTTGTCGTATTGAGTGCTGACTACAGGGAGCGCTCACCTTGTTATTGTTATAATTATTATTATTATTATTGTTCTTAAAAAAAGGAAAAACGACTGTTCCTGCCACCATCGCCCTCCCCTAAGAAATTATTTGCCTGTTCTTGTGCTGTCCCTCTTTGAAACATGAATTTTTGTTTACAGCCTGTACATTAATAAGACCTTTTTTTACCGTGGATTAAAAAAAAAACTGTACAAATGATGACTTCAGTAATATTTTCATGTTTTTTTAAGTGTTGTATTTTGTTTTTATATTTTATATTACTATTATTGCTATATATAAAGGACAACCGACACCATTTTTTTTTTTGTTTCCTAACTGACATCAGAAAAACTTTTATAGCATCTAAAATAACCCAAAACACGCAGGCTGATATTTTTAGTTAAATGCAAAACACCAATAAAAATGACTTAAAGTGTCCCAAAACTGCCACAAAATGAGCTCGGAACTGGGCAGTTTCAGGAAGTCCCGCCCCCTTGTTCGTGACATAACTATTTGTCACACACTGCCGTGCTCCAGAATCAAAACAATGGCTTCAGAGAGTTCAGATTCGGAGAAGATGCTTTCTTGTTACTCATCCAGTTATGAATATGATTCAAATACAGTAAAGTCTCGTTATATTGATATTCAAGGGAGTCTGAAAAAATATCGATATAACCGGGACTATCGATATATCCGACCCTGTTTGCATGTAATTTTCTCCGTGCGTGCATAGAAATAGTATTGATATAACCGGGACTATCGATATATCCGATATCGATATAATGAGACTTTACTGTAGTTCTGAAGAGGAAAGCATAAATGTTTGTAACCGATTAAAGAAGTACATGCGTATCAATTTGAGCTGTCAGGCCTCCATTGTAGTGTCCTAGAAAATGCACAAGATGGCGCCCAAGCTCAGTTGAAAATGGGCTGATTTGTCTGCTGGGAATTTGTGTCAACTAGTATCAAATAGTAGTCTTGGTGCAACACACAGCGATTCACCATTGCGTTATTGTTTGTTGCAAACAAATGAAACAGGAGTGTGTAAAAGTGATTGACAACTTTGTCACACAAGTACAAGTTTGCTTGCAACGAAATGATGGACAATTTTAACACATTTTAGGAAAGCCATAAATTAACAACAAATTGACCGAAATAGCTGAAACTCTAGTGAATGGTCTTCCATAAACTGAATAATGCGTGGTTGTAATTTGAAATAAATAGCTTTTTAATCAAAGCCGCAATAGAAATTTTCATGGGTATGCATCTTTTTGGGTCACCTTGTACCTTGGTGTAACTGCAATTCCCTTTTTTTTTTTTTGTCCGCCATTTTAGCTTGTATGCTCAACGGTAATAAAATGTTAATGGCCATTTATTGCCATTGTGTAAACATACAGATGTAGCGCTCACTTGCGCTAGCGCGTGTGTTTTATGGCCGGAAAGAGGTTGCCGTTGGCAACGAAAACGATGTGACCGTGGCAGCCTTGATTTTTGCCACTACTCGCCACCAATCATCCTTGAATGGCAAATTTGTAAATTTGCTTATGGATGACTGACATAATGACACCTTTCCCCCTTACACCAGCTGCGTCATGCCAAACAAGGTACTGTACATTAAATATGTATTTTATCATTTTAATGCATAACCAACATAGTTTATGGCCCCACGGTCCATTTTATTATTCGGGTTTGTACAAATGGAACTTTTCATTTTAAAGGACAACCGGCGCCTTCTCACAAGTTGTCCATAATTTGTAAAATCACTTGAAATGACTTCGACTGAGCGTATTTTACAAAGATTTCACGGCATATAGCTATATTTTACCTTTTAAGACTCGCGCTGAATATTCAGGAAGTCTTGTTTTTGAGTTGATGACGATCCCTTAAGTGACGTCACGGAGGGAACGCTCCTGACCGAGAAAGCGACACACAATGCATTTTGGGTACTTTGTTTGGTCTGAAAACTTCGTGTTGATGGCAAAATTAGAAGGAAAACACATAAATAACGCGATGGTGAATCGTTGTGTGTTGCACCAAGACTACTATTTGATACGAGTTGACACAAATTCCCAGCAGACAAATCAGCCCATTTCTAACGGAGCTTGGGCGCCATCTTGTGCACTTTCTGGAGTCCAGACGCCGCAAAATGAGACGCAAGGACTTTGTTAATCGATTGCAAACATTTATGCTTTCCTCTTCAGTACTATTTGAATCATATTCATAACTTGATGAGTCATTGTTTTGATTCTCGAACAAGGCAAGATGTCCTGGCGTGACGTCACGAACAAGGGGACGGGACCTTTGAAACTGAAACTGAGGTTATTTTGAAGTAGTTTTGGGACACTTCAAGTCATTTTTATTGGTGTTTTGCATTTGACTAAAAATGTCAGCCTGTGTTTTGTGTATTTTAGATGCTATAAAACGTTTTTCTGATGTCAGTTAGGAAAAAATGGTGTCGGTTTTTAAGTGAAAGAGGTCTTTACTCTGTTTCAGCAGTAATAAACAAAGGCCCTGCTAGCTAACAATTAGCCGATGGCACAAAAATGCGTTTTGGATTTACATGTACAACGACCCCCCCCTATAAAGGCCCATTGCACATGGATGACTGACATAATGACACCCTTACCCCAGCTGCGTCGTGCCAAACAAGGTACAGTACATGAAATATGTATATTTTTTTTAATGCCAAACCAATGTAGAGTTGCTGGCCGCGTTCATATAAATAACCACAGTCCATTTTTTAATTAAGGTTTGTACAAATGGAACTTTTCATTTTAAGTGAAAGATGTCTTTACTCTGTTTCAGCTAGCTAACAATTAGCGTATAGCACCAAAATGCGTTTTGGGTTTACATGTACGACCCCCGTAAACCACATATAGAAGCCTTTTGCACCACCTGTGACACACCGAACATTGATATTAATGTATTTTTATTTAAAAAATGCCTTTTTGTTTTGTAGGAAAGCATACTTTGTGTGTGTGTTCGTTGGCGGCCATAAAATGGCCACCAACCAGCCTGTCAATTTGATGCAAATGTGCTCACGGACTCTCGTCCACCTGTGTCCCATCAAACATTAGAATAATTCAGTAATCATGATAAATAATAACAAAAAAAAAGCTTCACAGGCACCCTGCTGGATATTTTGCCTCCTCGTCAGCCGCTCTGCAAATGATTGACCGACCAAAAGGGGCCACTTCAATCGGCCTCTTCCACCTCCACACCTGGAGGGGCTCAAACGTCAAAGCGTCCCCGGGAATGGCGCGCCGCAATCCGGCCCCGAGAGTCATCCCATGCCGCTGGGTGCTTGTGACCGCATGGCTCGCCGCTTGCCCGGTGTGTCCTTCCGCCAAGCCCGGCGCGGGCATTCGGACGTGGGGGCGCTTTATTAAGCTCCCTTACCCGAGCGACAAGGCCTTTCTACACGGCACCTTCCCGCCGGGCTTCGTGTGGGCGGTCGGCACCGCCGCCTACCAGGTGGAGGGCGCCTTCGATAAAGACGGCAAAGGTCCATCCATTTGGGACACGTTCACGCGGGACGGGAACCGAATGGCGACGGGGGACGTGGGCAGCGACAGTTACCACAACGCCGCGGCGGACGTGCGGGCTATCCGCCAGCTGGGCGTCAGCCACTACCGGTTCTCGCTGTCGTGGCCGCGAATCTTCCCCAACGGTACCCGGGGGAGCCTCAACGAAGCGGGCGTGCGCTACTACCGCGGACTGTTAGCCCGGCTCAAGGAGGCTCGCGTGGAACCGGTGGTGACCCTTTACCACTGGGACCTGCCCGACGCGTTGCAGCGGCGGCTGGGCGGCTGGAGCAACCCGGACATGGTGGAGGTGTTCCGTGACTACGCCGACTACTGCTTCCGGGAGTTCGGCGACGACGTCCGCTGGTGGATCACTATCGACAACCCGTTCGTGGTGGCTCGACACGGCTACGGCACCGGGGTGGTTGCCCCGGGCGTCAAGGGTGACCCCGACCTGCCCTACCGGGTGGCCCACGTGCTTCTCAAGGTCAGAAGAAACACATTTGAATTTGTTATGATGGTTTTATATGGTTTATAAAGGGGACTAATTTCCAATGAGGGGGTTATTTGTCTTGAAGTTTTAACACAGGCTCAAAACCATCATTTGGAATCCGGAGTCATAAAATCATAATATTGATAAGAAAACTTTTATTTGTCCTGCCATGCTGAAATGTGCACTTTACAGCAGCAAAAAAATTAAGGGGCGGAGGTGAAAGGAAAAATTAAAAATTATTTCATGCATAGCATAAATGTAAAAAATGAATGCAATATAACATATACAATAATCCCTCGTTTTTCGTGGTTAATGGGGACCATAACCACGAAAATTCTGCAAAGTATTTATATAATAAAAAGCCACGTGATAAAACAGATTGGTGGTGCTGGTCGTGGCCAAAAAGATGGAAAAAAAATCCGCGATAAGTGGATTGCAAAGTAGCAGACGGATCACTGTAGATATAAGCATAACACACTAGCTAGCTGGCTAGCTCTCTAGCTGGCTACCTTGCTCCATATCGATTTGATATCTATTTGCTAACTAGCTATCTCGCTGGCTACCAAACTAGCTATCTATAGGATATCCATTAGCTAGCTAGCTAGCTATCTATGAGTTATCTATTAGCTAGCTAATCTTTCTATCTAGCTGGCGATCTCGCTATCTATATAGCTGGCTACCTTGCTACATATCTATTTGATATCTATTTGCTAACTAGCTATTTAGCTGGCTACCTAACTGGCTATATATTAACTAGCTAGCTATGAGTTATCTATTAGCTAGCTAATCTTGCTATCTAGCTGGCTACCTTGCTCCATATCTATTTGATGTCTATTTGCTAACTAGCTATCTAGCTGGCTACCTAACTAGCTATGTATTTGCTATCTATTATCTATCTATTAGTTATCTATTAGCCAGCTAGCTAGCTTTCTATCTATTTGAGTTACTTCACCATTGTCTGTTGTGCAGGCTAACGCGGCTGCCTGGCACACGTACGACCGCGACTACCGTCGCCGGCAAGGTGGCCGCGTCTCCATGGCGCTGGCCTCCCACTGGGTGCGTCCTAGACGGACTCGCGCTGAAAGCCTCCGAGAGTGCCAATGCTCTCTGGAACACGTGCTAGGCTGGTTCGCCGGGCCGCTGTTCGGCGACGGCGACTACCCGCCCTGCATGAAGGCCCGTCTCGGCGCCAGATTGCCTGCAATGAGTGACGAGGAGCGACGTCACCTGCGAGGCACTGCCGACTTCTTCGCTCTGTCTCACGGCGCCACACTTAGCTTCCAGCTCATCAACGACAGCCTCAAATTCGGCCAGCAGGAGGAATTGGACCTGCGAATGCTCCTTTACTGGGTCAGCGCCGAGTACAACTGGCCTGACATCTTCGTGGTGCAGAGCGGATGGTAAACTAAGACGCCGGCTATCGATAAAATAACAATTAAAGGACAACCGACACCATTTTTTTTTCATCAGAAAAACGTTTTATAGCATCTAAAATACCCAAAACACACAGGCTGATATTTTTAGTCAAATGTAAAACACCAATAAAAATGACTTAGTGTCCCAAAACTGCCACAAAATGAGCTCGGAACTGGCGAGATTCAGAAAGTCCCCACCCCCTTGTTTATGACGTCACGCCAGGATACTCATTCACAAACTGCCTTGCTCCAGAATCAAAACAATGGCTTCAGAGAGTTCAGATTCGGAGAAGATGCTTTCTTGTTACTCATCCGGTTATGAATATGATTCACATAGTTCTGAAGAAGAAAGCGTAAATGTTTGCAATCGATTTAAGGGTTATTTATGTAGTTTTCCTTCAAATTTCGCCATCAACACTGTCTTTTCAGATGAAAAAAAGTACCCAAAATGCATTGTGTGTCACTTTCTCGGTCAGGAGCGTTCCTTCCGTGACGTCACTTAGGGCATCGTCATCAACTTGAAAACAAGACTTCCTGAATATTCATATATTCTTAATATATATTATGATTAATATTATTTTACAAATTATGGACGCAACTTGTCCGGAGGTGTCGGTTGTCCTTTAAAGTCATTTATTTCGTACGTGTGTTCAGGTATGTATCAAGCAGTACCAAGACTCAAGACCCCAAGCACATGTACTACCTCAAGAGGTTCATCGCCGAGGCTCTGAAATGTAAGTACCGGACCGCCGCCGCCGCCGCGTCTTAGGCGTCTCATCATCACACATACGCGCCGGGTGACGCGCGCTAGCCATCGTTGTGGATGGGGTGAAGGTGTTGGGCTACACAGCCTGGTCGCTAATGGATGGCTTCGAGTGGCACCGCGAATACGGCATCCGGCGGGGACTCTACTACGTCGACTCCAACACTCCTGAGATGAAACGAGAACCCAAGACCTCGGCCATTTTCTACAAGTATGTGTGTGTATGGGTGTGTTTGTATAACTGGTCTTGTGAGGACCACTAACATTTTATACCATACGTAATGAGGACATTTTAGCCGGTCCTCACAAGTTTTTCATTCTAAAAGCTTCTAGAGGGTCCATATATGCATCTGTTAAAGTTTCAGAGAGGTCCTCACAAATTCACCCAAAATGATTTTTTTGGTGTGTATTTTCATTTCACTTGGATACACACACTTTTTACTCACTGTGTGTGTTTATGTGTGTGTGTGTGCGTGGTTAATGAGAGGAAAAAGTTCAAACGACAAAAAGTAAAACGATATTTTAACCAAATTCATACAGGGGTGAGGACTTTGAATGTACCCATTCAGAAACCTCACTCTTGCTGTTATTTCAGTTTCAAGCCCACTTTTTATTTCTTTGTTTTTAAAGAAGTTCAAGTGGGAAATGGGGTTACATGAAATGTAACACTCGTTCTTCTCTAAACTTATCAGCAACGGTGGTCCTCACTCCTTATCTGGAGTTATCTGGACCTCACAAAACCATTGAAACAGGAATTTGTGTGTGCGTGTGTGCGCACACGTGTTTTTGTATCTACGTAGAACTGAGAACTTGACACCAGAATCGCCAAGTCAGCAAATCGGACGTTGTTTCTTTTGGTCAGCACTACATCTCATTAAACATTCACATTCTAGTTCGTGACCTTCTTCGATTACTTATTTACTATTCTCCGGTTGTCTTGTAGTGTGTGTTACGTTTGTCTTCTAAGCCTTCTCGTTAGCATTAATGCTAGTCAATTTCTAACAGAAACGTAATCCAGAAAAACGGATTTCCGGAGCTTCCGGAGCACCGACCTGCTCAAGGAGTTTTCCCGTGTGACTTTGCTTGGGGGGTCTCGGCCAATTCCATCCAGGTTAGCGGGTTCATCATTTCCTGAATCAGCGTTGAATATTAACTCATTCACTGCCATACGATGTGCAAAAATATGTCCATTCCGGTGCCAGGGTTTTTGTCATTGTCACTTGAATTCCAGAATATTGAGTTTTAGGACGGCATAAACATTTATTTCAGGGTAAGTAACCTTAGAGTCTCTTCTTTCATCACAAAAAAAGAGTAAATTCCTAAATGATATGCGTCTGGAGTTATATGAGCTTGAAATGAGGGCGGCTATCCAAAATACAATGCAATACATACATATTGGTTTATATAGCGCTTTAACAACAGCTGAAGCTGGAACAAATGGCTAACATGGAAAAAAGGGAAATGGAGAAAGATTGCTAGAGGTCTGATCAGTGCTTTATCTGCACCCAAACAAGAAAAAACAAAACCCAAACAAATTCACAAATGGCGCTCTACGCCATCATTTTTAATTCCTGAATAAATTTGTGAAAGGCAGTGAATGAGTTAACATTTGTTAGTTTGTTTATACAAGTTTTTTTTTTAAATAATGGCGAACACACCAAGTCGTTTTCTGACATTTTTTTTTGTTGTTACTATGAGAAACGCAACTATTTCCTGTTTTTATATTCAATCCAAAGCCCCGTGTACAGTAATGTCGTTTTTCTGGATTAATGGGGACCGAGACCGGCCACGATAGACAAAAATCTTATATTGTGCTATCATTGGGTGACGTTAGCGCTTGGAACCAATCAAGCTACAGCCATGTACAAAAACCTCTGAGTCATTCGGCATTGTTTAAAATTCTGAATGTTTTTTCCCCCTGAAAAAAAAACATCCACAATGCACTGCAAGTGAACCGCGGCGAAGTAGCGAGGGATCACTGTAATATGAAAGTAGTGCTTTGCCGCCATCTTGGTCCAACTTTTACCACTGCAGAGTCAGAAAATTTCTAGACTGCCATCTTTAGCATCTCCATATAGTCAGTTCTATGGGTACACCATGTGCCAATACTGTAGATAGCAAGCTATATAGCTAGCTAGATAGACAGCTAATAGCCAGCTTGATAGCTCAGATAGCAAATCGATGTAGCTATGTAGATAGCTAATACTGTAGATAGCAAGCTAGCTAGATGGATAATAGATAGACAGCTAATAACTTGCTAGCTAGATAGCTCATACACAGCAAATAGATGTAGCGAATAGCCTGCTAGCTAGCTAATACTGTAGATAGTGAGCTATATAGCTAGCTAGATAGACTGTTAATAGCTAGCTAGCTAGATAGCCAGCTAGATATCTCATAGATAGCAAATCTATGTAGCTAACAGCTAGCTAGATAGCTAATACTGTAGCGAGAGAGCTAGATAGTGAGCTAGATAGATAGACAGCTAATAAATTGCTAGCTAAATAGCTCATATATAGCAAATAAATGTAGCTAATAGCTAGCTAGCTAATACTGTAGATAGCGAGCTAGACAACTATCTATATAAAGTCAGTCAGTTCTATGGGTACACCATGTGAAGGCGCACCACAGGGCTCCATCCTAATCCCCCTGCAAATTATGCATGTGTGTTTTTTCTGCATTGATTGGGATAGGTGGAAAGCTCCCCCAGTCAGTTTGCGGACCCCAACGTGTACGTATGGAACATGATCAATGGCGGGCTGACCCGACTGGAAGGTCAAGTGGCGCCACCTACCCATCGCAACGCTCACTGCGCCGACTACATCAGCATCAGACAACAGGTGATGCGCAACCAGTTTAGTGCTCCATAACGATAAATTTTAAAATCCATTCAAGACAAACCATCAACTGTTTTTTTTTGTATCAGGTGGATGAAATCCAGGCAGTGGGTGTGACCCATTTCCATTTCGCCCTCAACTGGTCCGCGTTGGTACCGTCGGGCGACGTAGCGCAACCCAACGCCACCCTCCTGGGTTACTACCGTTGCTTCAGCCATCAGTTGCTACGTGCCAACGTCACGCCCGTGGTCACACTCTGGCACCACACGCGCCAAGGCAGCAGTCTACCGGCGGCCCTCGATACCGCCAACAGGTGGCTCAATAGGTAACCGACGAATTCCCGTGAGCTAAATGGTACTGTTGGATTGGATTGGATTAGCTTTTACTGGTCTCGCAGTGGAGAAATTTACATTTCACAGCAGCAAAGTGATGAAAGTAAGAGAAAAGGAAAGGAAGAAGTAGAGAAACAAAATACAGGAGGTGCTGTAAAGGCAGCCACTCTCGCGGCGCCATCTTGAAGTCAAAAGAATAAAAAATAATAATTATATGACAACACAAAGACACAGTCATTAAATTTTAAACACGTTCTCTTTGTTGTATGAAGCAGTTCTAGATGAAAGAGGAGATGATCAAAGCCTCCTTTTCACCAGTGGGTCAGGGATGTCATGGTGAAATGTGCACGTCTGCTACAAAAGCTAAATGTTGAAAGCAAACACGAAGCTGTAGCATCCATTGACGAAAAAATATTTTTTTTCTCCTGTCCCATGTAAATCCGCTTCAATTCCAAGCCGCGACAATTCCACATAAAAGAGACTGTCTCCCATCTGCTGTCCCACGTAAATCCACTTGAATTCCAAGCTGTGACAGTTCCACGTAAGAGACTGTCTCCCATCTTCTGTCCCACGTAAATCCACTTCAATTCCAAGCTGTGACAGTTCCACATAAGAGACTGTCTCCCATCTTCTGTCCCACGTAAATCCACTTCAATTCCAATCCGCGACAATTCCACATAAAAGAGACTATAAAAGAGACTGCCTCACAATCCAATGTCCAACGTAAATCCACTTCAATTCCAAGCCGCGACAATTCCACATAAAAGAGACTGTCTCACATCACGTGCCCAACGTAAATCCACTTCAATTCCAAGCCGCAAACTGTCCAACAGCACCAACCTGGGAAAATGCTGTCCATTACCGGCCCCAAAAAAGCACAATCGCCCCAGAGCTGTCCAGCGATGACGGACAAATTGCACCGACATTCCTCTCAATCAAAAACGGTGCTGGCACATTCGTGCTGCCGAAAACAACGAAAAAAGCAAGGCTTGCGATAGCACTTGCTAACGGCTGCCTACTCAGGCGCCATCTTGGACTTCTTCTCTGTCTTTCCGCTCAGGGAGACTCTGAACTTTTTCGCCGACTACGCTCGCTTGTGCTTCCGCGAGCTGGGCCATCACGTGAAGATGTGGATCACCCTCAACGAACCCAACGACGAGATGGTGAGCTACCAGGAAGCTCATCAGATGCTACGAGCCCACGCGCTAGCCTGGCGGGCCTACGACCGTGAATTCCGGACTGCTCAGGGTGGTCAGGTCAGTCAGTGCCTCTTCCAGGCCCGTCTAGGCCCGTAACCGTTCCAGAGTCTTTACGTGTCTATCTATTGCCGTCAGGTGTCTCTCGCCTTGCACATGGACTGGGTGGAACCGGCCTTCTCCTTTAGCCGCGACGACGTGGAACCTGCCAAGAGGGTTCTTGACTTCCGGGTGGGATGGTTCGCCGAGCCGATCTTTGGTAGCGGAGATTATCCTCTGGGAATGCGGAGCTGGCTGCGACAACTCAACTCACTCGAGTATACATTAGCATGCAAATTAGCATGCTATACATGGTCGTTTTTTTTTCAGTCAAAAAGGAAAAGATTTACCGAGCTATCTAGCTAGCTTCTTGCTAGCTACCTATTTGCTATCTAGCTCCTTGGCCGGCTTTCTAGCTAGCTATGTATTAGCTATATAGCTATCTAACTAGCTTTCTATCTATACGCTGCCGTGTGTGGTGGTCACCGTTGCTGGCTATCTAGCTAGCTATCTATTTGCTATCTATTAGCTGTCTAACTAGCTAGCTATCTAGCTATTAGTCATCTATTAGTAGCTAGATAACTGGATCTATTTGAGTTATTCCCGGTTGAACGGGGTCACCGTTGCTGGCTACCTAGCTAGCTATCTATTAGCTGCCTAACTAGCTAGCTAGCTGGCTACCTATCAGTTGTCTAACTAGCTGGCTAGCTATTAGTTATCTGTTAGCTCGCTGGCTAACTTGATCCATTTGAGTTATTCCCAGTTGAGTGAACGCTGGCGCGTGTGGCTGCCGCTGCTCACCCACAGAAAAACTTATCCTGTGACTGTAAAGTGACCTTGAGAGTTTTGAAAGGCGCTTAGAAATAAAATGTTTTATTATTATTATTATTATTATTATTATTAAAACAACAACAAAATAAACTAAATAACAAATAATGTGACAACACAAAAGTCACAGTCATTCGATTTAAGCACACCCTCTTTGTTGCATGCTATCTGACTAGCTATCTGGCGAGCTACCTAGCGAGCACTTTATTTGCTAGCTATTTGCTATATATTAGCTATGGAGCTGGCTCGCTAGCTATCTATGAGATATCCTTATCCTGTAACTGTAAAGTGACCTTGAGAGTTTTGAAAGGCGCTTAGAAATGACATGTATTATTATTATTATTATTATTATTATTATTTTGTGAAGATTTTCAAGGACAAACTTGCGACCAAAATTTGAATTTTACAGCATAGACCGGGTAGCTACGTGCTTTCTTTTCCAGACTTCCCGTGTTCAACAAAGTCGATCGTCATCTCGTGAGGGGCACGTACGATTTCTTTGCCATTAGCCACTTTAGCACCGAGTTGGTGACGCACGCCAAGGAAGATCCGTAAGAGCGAACGCGGCGCCGTTTGGCTAGCCACCCCCCACTTTTTTTTTTTTGTAATACCCGTCTACTGCGTCTACAGGTACACATACACGTCCGAGCTGGAGGTGCAGCACATGGTCGACACCACGTGGATCAAGTCACCCCGGCCCGTGGTCCCGTGCGGTCTGAGGAAGGCGCTTAACTGGGTGAGGCGGCCCCCCACCCCTCCCTCTTTGAACCGCCCCTCTCTCGCCATGTTCGTTAACTCATTCGCTGCCATTCGCGAATTGATTCGGGAATTTAAAATATGAGATTGAGCGCCATTCCTGAATTTGCTCGTTTTTTTTTTTTTTTTTTTTGCAGGCGGGTGCCGATAAAGGACTGGTCAGACCTCTTGCTATGTTCCCTTCCACAAGGGGGCAACATTTCCCTTTTTGTCACGTTAGCGCTTTTGTTCCAGCTTCAGCTGTTGTTAAAGCGCTATATCAATCAATATGTATGTATTGTATTGTCCTTTGGGACATCTGCCCTCATTTCAATCTCAGATAACTCCAGACCCATGTAACTTAGGAATTAATTACACATTTTTTTTTTCACGTCTGGCAGTGAATGAGTTAATTGGGCCAAACGATTGTTTTACATGAGCGATGTTTTTGTCTCCATTTTGTCAACCTTAGAGTCTCTTCTTTCATCATAAAAAAGAGTTAATTCCTAAATTATATGGGTCTGGAGTTATCTGAGATTGAAATGGGGGCGGATGTACAAAATACAACGCAATACATACATATTGATTTATATAGCGTTTTAACAACAGCTGAAGCTGGAACAAAGCGCTAACATGGAAAAAAAGGGAAATGCTGCCCCCTTGTGGAAGGGGGAAACATTGCCAGTGATTTGACCAGCGCTTTATCGGCACCCAAGCAAGAAAAAAAAACCAAAACCCAAACTAATTCGACAATGGCGCTCTACATCATATTTTCAATTCCCGAATAAATTCAGGAATGGCAGTGAATGAGTGAATAATATAATAAATACACCATTACAGGTCAAGGAGCACTACCCCCGCGTTCCAGTCTACGTGATGGCCAACGGCGTGCAGGAGGACCCGGCTCGCTTTAAAGATAGCCTGAGGGTCTTCTACTTGTACAACTACATCAACGAGGCACTCAAAGGTGACGTCGCCGAGCCGTCTAATGATTACACTGGATCGAGGTCACCGGGCCGTGGACGCTAACGTAAACACGTAGGCGTCGTTGGACTCTGGTCGACCGAGCGTGTTGAGCCATGGCTGTATTTTTATTTGTCCAATTAGTCGCCAAAAAAAATGTGGTTTATGGGGCGGGGGATAATTAGGTCTTTACCTTACCTTAGCTATTAGCTATTTTATAGCTAATGGATAGCTAGATAGATAATAGATAGCTGGATGGTTAATAGATAGCTAATAAATAGCTAGATGGCTAATAGATAGCTAGATGGCTAATAGACAGCTAGGTGGCTAATAGATAACTAATATATAGCTAGATGGCTAATAGATTGCTAGTTGGCTAATAGATGGATAATAGATTGCTAGTTGGCTCATAGATGGATAATAGATAGCTAGATGGCTCATAGACAGCTAGATGGATAATAGATAGCTAGATGGGTGCTAGATGCTAATAGATAGTTAGATGGCTAATAGATAGCTAGATGGATAATAGATAGCTATTTGGCTAATAGATAGCTAGATGGCTAATAGATAGCTAGATGGATAATAGATTGCCAGATGGCTAACGGATAGCTACATAGCTAATAGATAGCTAGACGGCTAATATAGATGGTTAATCGATAGCTAGATGGCTAATAGATAGCTAGATGGCTAATAAACTGCTAGATGGCTAATTGACTGCTAGATGGCTAATAGACAGCTAGATGGCTAATAGACAGCTCGATGGCTAATAGATAGCTAGATAGCTAATAGCCAGCTAGCTCCATTGAGTAAATAAATGGTGAATCGGTCACGAATATCTGATTTTGCCGGCAGCGTTCACCCTGGACGGCGTCAATCTGAAAGGCTACTTCGCGTACGCCCTGAGCGACCAACGCGACCCGGGTTTCGGCTTGTACGGCCACGTGCACCAGGAAGCGGTGGTGAAGGCGTCGCTGGCCAATTATCGTAACCTCATCCGCCACAACGGCTTCCCCGTGCAGGGGGCGCCCGCCGCCCAGCGATGCCCACCCGCCAAACGGCCCTGCCCGGGTTGTCAAGCTCTGGCCAAGCGGCCCGTGGTGGGCTTCCTGACGCTGCTGGGCTCGGCTATGCTAATCACGCTAGCTCTTGTTGTCTACTACGCTTCCAGGAGGCACAAAGATGCTTACTAACCATTTATTTTTGCATTTAGTTGCTTCTAGAAGCACTTTTTTTGTGTATGTGACCTAAAGTTTAGCGCAGTAATCTTGTGTTTTTATGCACTTTTTCACGTTGTGCTTTATGAAGTTACCCAAGGTACCAAAGTAAATCTTATTTTTGATAGCCGACAGTTGTACAGCTGAAATAATTTATGACCAATTTTTGATACCTTAACTCATTCACTGCCATTCCCGAATTTATTCGGGAATTGAAAATATGACGTAGAGCGCTATTCCCAAATTTATAATTATAATACATTAAATTTATAAGGGCCTTTCAAAACTCTCAACGTCACTTTGGTCACAGGATAAGTTTTTTTCTGCTGGTGAGCAGCGCCAGCCACATGCGCCAGCGTTCACTCAACCTGGAATAACTCAAATAGAAAGCTAGCCAGCTTGCTAATAGCTAGTTAACAGATAGCTAGCTAGATAGCTACCCAGCTAGATAGTAGAAAATGTTATCTAGCTGGCTATCTATTAGCTATCTACCTATTAGTTATCTATTCGCTAGCTAATAGCCATCTATTTGTTAGCTATTAGCTATCTATTCACTAGCTAGCTGCTATCTATTTGAGTTACTTCCGGGTTGAGTGAACGCTGGCGCATGTGTGTAAAGTGACCTTGAGAGTTTTGAAAGGCGCTTATAAATGAAATGTATTATTATTATTATGTGGATCCTGGAATTCAAGTGACAATGACAAAAACCCTGGCATAGGAGTGGACACATTTTTACATGTCTGGCAGTGAATGAGTTAAAAAGCAGCACCTGTCATCTTTTGAAGAAAATTAAGGCTTTTGAATGCCGGAAAATACGGTACTGTTTAATTGACTGACTTGCGTTGTCCAAATACAGGTAACATCCGACTTACGACCGAGTTCCATTCCGATCAAACGGTCGTAAGTCAAAATGGTCGTAAGTCGAAATCCACTCAAAATGTTGAATAGAGACCCTGAGGCTAAATGACTTGCAAACTCCCCCTGTTAAAATGTTAAAAATAGGTGGTCGTAAGTACGGGTGGTCGTAAGTCGGGCTGGTCGTAAGTCGAATGTTACCTGTATATTAATAGATACAAGTTTCCCAAATACAAAGCACACCACATTCTACGGCGCAGCTGTCATCTTTTGAAGAAAATTAAGGCTTTTGAATGCGCCTTATGCACCGGAAATTACGGTACTATTGAATTGACTGACTTACGTTGTCATGCAAAGTTACAAATAAGTTACTACTTTGTTTTGGTTTGTTTGTAGCCTTTCCCATTTATTTAAACTCACTTATCAAGGTCAATTTGCACAAACACAACGGGGAGCGTTGGCCCCCGGTGCTGGAATGTAACATGATTAGCATAACTAGCTAATAAGCAAATGGTGATTGTTAGCATTGTATATGTTGTGTATTGGTGTCAAGTAAATAAAACAAAAAAAATCCAAACAATTGAATAACGACAAGTCCTTTTTAACGTTGACAGCGTCCACCCATCAGAACATCATGCCGTCCAAGCCGTCCTCCATGAAGTTCTTGTAGACGGCCATGAATTTGGCGATGAAGGCCTCCAGGTGGTAGATGGCTTTGCTGCCCAGCTGTAGCCGATGCTCGTAATACGCCGCCATGTGCGTCACCTCCGGCTTCAGGTGCCCGTCGCAGTTGTTCAGGAGTTCCCTCACCAAACCCTACGAAGGAGCGGAAAAGCTCATTTAGCTCCGACGGGTTAATTATTTATTCGTTTTTTTTAGACAAATATTTGCATTTAAACCACTGCTACTTCTAATAATACTACGACTACTACTACTACTAAAAATAATATTATTAATAATAATACATTTCATTTATAAGCACCTTTCAAAACTCTCAAGCTCACTTTCCAGTCACAGGATATGTTTTTCCGTGGGCAAGCAGCGGCAGCCACACGCACAAAGCTAGCTAGCTAATAAATAGCTAATGGATAGGTAGCTAGGTAGCTAGCTAGATAGCCAGCTTGATAGCTCAGATAGCAAATCGATGTAGCTATGTAGATAGCTAATACTGTAGATAGCAAGCTAGCTAGATGGATAATAGATAGACAGCTAATAACTTGCTAGCTTGATAGCTCATACACAGCAAATAGATGTAGCGAATAGCCTGCTAGCTAGCTAATACTGTAGATAGCGAGCTATATAGCTAGCTAGATAGACTGCTAATAGCTATCTAGCTAGATAGCCAGCTAGATATCTCATAGATAGCAAATCTATGTAGCTAACAGCCAGCTAGATAGCTAATACTGTAGCGAGAGAGCTAGATAGTGAGCTAGATAGATAGACAGCTAATAAATTGCTAGCTAGATAGCTCATATATAGCAAATAAATGTAGCTAATAGCTAGCTAGCTAATACTGTAGATAGCGAGCTAGACAACTGTCTATATAAACAGCTAATAGCTAGCTATCTAGCTAGCCAGCTAGATAGCTCATAGATAGCAAATTGATTGAGCTAATAGCTAGCTAGCTAATACTGTAGATAGCGAGCTGGCTAGATAGCTAATAAATAGCTAGCTAGATAACAAATAAATATCTAGCTTAGCTAGACATATATAAACATGGCGGGTCCTTGGCTTTCTGGCTAATTTAAGCCAAAAATAATAATAATAATACAGGAAATTTCAAAGGGCTCACATATTATTTTCTGGTGTGTGTAAGTATGATACCGACCTTCATGATGATGTCAGCAGGGATGCAGTGAGTCAGCAGCTCGTACAAGCGGCCCCGCACCTCCAACAATCTGTTCCAAACGGGATGAAGGTTGAACTTTGGATTGTTTACAAAAGTACTTAAATATTTAGTTTGTTCGTTTGTTTGCCCTTGTACATTACCCAGTAACAAAATAACCAAGCTATGTCATATCACCTGCTATGAAATATTAATCTAATATAATTCTAGGACGCTAATTTTTCTTTTTAGGTTCATAGCTGAACAAAATGTCCGCCTCCTACCTCTGAGGAGTCTGCTGGCTAACAATGCAGTTAGCAGTTTCCCGGAGAAAAACCTCCCAGTCAGGTTCTACGACGTCCTGGTCCGGCGAGAATGGGTACCTGGGTTACAGTATATGTTGCAGATATAGAAGACACGTCACATAAAATAATAGCTAACTTATAAAGTCGGACATCTGAGACACAAAAGAATGAATATTTGTATTCTCTTGACTTTATTCTTATTTCTTTTTACTGCTCTTCACTTGTTTTTATTTATCTAACTATCCAGCTAGCTATCTAGCTGGCGAGCTAGCTATCAAATAGCTATATAACTATCTTTCTGGCTATCTATTAGCGAACTGGCTAGCTTTCTATCTATTTGAGTTACTTCTGGGTTGAGTGAACGCTGGCGCGTGTGGCTGCCGCTGCTCACCCACAGAAAAACTTATCCTGTGACTGTAAAGTGACCTTGAGAATTTTGTTAGGCGCTTATAAATTAAATGTATTATATTATTATTATTATTATTATAAGGCTAAATGTGTGTGTGGTTTTTGAACGTCTTAGTTCTCTAATTCGGTTTTCAAACAAAAAAAGCGTTTTTTTTATGGCCTAGTATACAAAACAAGTCTGTATTGTTCAATCACGATTAAAGAAAAGCAGATGTGTCGGACTGAATGTTAGTTAATGTTAAAATTGGTGATAAAAATAAAACATAACCGTTTGTTTTTATAGTATTTTACAAATAACCTGCTCTAGTATGATAATAATAATAATACATTTCATTTTAAGCGCCTTTCAAAACTTTCAAGGTCACTTTACAGTCACAGATATGCGTTTATCCAGTTTATGCTGTAAAATAGTTAAAAAGTATTTGACTTGGAACGGATCATTTCTTTTTACATTGATTATAATGGAAAGTGCTGCTTTGGTTTTCGAACAAATCCATTTTTTAACTGGTTTCTGCAACCGATTATGGTCAAAAACTGAGCTATCACTATATGTACAAGGACAACCATTTGTGCGACTCACTGCTGCACCCTGCAGGCCTCGCACATCAGCAGCGCTTTGCGGAGGTTACGCTCGGACTTGTCGCTGATCCGTTTGGCTAACTCGGGAGGCAGGAGGAGACCTTCTTTCTTACACACTGACGTGAGCACCTGACACACCTGAGGTAAAAGATGGCGGGTGTTCGTTCGCATTTCTTCATATTTTGCTGTTTGTATTACGCTTAAAGGACAACCGACACCATTTTTTTTTTTTTTTTTTCAGAAAAATGCTTTATAGCATCTAAAATACCCAAAACACGCAGGCTGATATTTTTAGTCAAATGCAAAACACCAATAAAAATGACTTAAAGTGTCCAAAATCTGCAAAAAAAATAGAAGAACCCGGAAGTGGCCAGTTTCACAAGGTCCCGCCCCCTTGTTCGTGATGTCACCCCAAGACGTCTAAGCCTTGCTGGAGAATCAAAACAATGGCTTCAGATTCAGATAATATGCTTTCTTGTTACTCATCCAGTTATGAATATGATTGAAATAGTTCTGAAGAGGAAAGCATAAATGTTTGCAATCGATTAAAGAATTTATTCCGTGTTATTTTGAGGCATCAGGGGCGCATGTCGCACCCAAAATGGGCAGAAAATGGCGACAAAGCCGTGTAAGGAATTAATCAGCCCGTTTCCACAGACTGAGTAATTCCTTACACGGAGCTTTGTCGTCATTTTCCGCCTCTTTCTGGTGCTACATTTCCCGCCCCTGATGCCTCAAAATAACACTGAATAAATTCTTTAATCGAATTTTAATTCATTTTTATTGGTGTTTTGCATTTGACTAAAAATATAAGCCTGCGTGTTTTGGGTATTTTAGATGCTATAAAACGTTTTTCTCATGTCAGTTAGGAAACAAAAAAGTGATGTCGCTTGTCCTTTAAATGCATCGTCTTAGCATAACTCGCAGCTTTCCTAAACCGATGTATGACACAAACTCTATCTCCATTGTTGTTTACCTCTTCCGTACTGGGCAGCGGAATGCGAACCGCCAAGCAGCGGCTGCGTATGGGCCCGATGACCTTGGAGATGGAGGTTGAGCAGAGTATCAGGCGGCAGGTAGTCATATATTTCTCCATGGTTCGTCGTAATGCGTGCTGGGCCTCCTTGGTCAAGTGGTCCACCTCGGTGAGTAACACCACTGATGAAAAATTAAAAAAAAAAAAAAAAACACACAAAAAACATGTCAAACGCACTGCGGGAGTCGAAAAATGCCTGCGACGTGTCACCTTTGAACTCTCGCTGCGTGCTGGTTTGGATCTGATGAGATTGAGCCATGGTTTTGATCAACTCCTGGATCACCACACGGTCATGGTTACCTGCCTCGCTGTATGACCATTAATTAACATGTAAGTAATAATAATAATAATAATAATAATAATAATAATAATACATTTCATTCATAAACGCCTTCCAAAACTCTCAAGGTGACTTTACAGTCACAGAAAAAGACTTTCTGCGGGTGAGCAGCGGCAGCCACACGCGCCAGCGTTCACTCAACCCGGAAGTGACTCAAATAGAAAGAAAGCTAGCTAGCCAACAGACAGCCAGCTAGATAGCTATATATATTAGCTTTCAAATTGCTGCTGTGGACTGCAAATTTCCCCATTGTGGGACGAATAAAGGTTTGCTGATTGTGATAGCTAGATAGATAGCTATCAGCTATATCATAGAAAATAGATATATTTGTTCATTTTTGCCGTCTCTTTTCCGACTTTCAATGGTAATCTAGATAGATAGATAGCTATTAGATAGTTAGCCAGATAGCTATATAGCTATTAGATAGCTAGCCAGGCAGCTAGATAGTAAATAGATACGTAGTAGTGTGTATTAGTGTATATTTACAGTTATACAAGCGGTACTCAATGTTACATTTTAGCATGAAGAAAATAATAATAATAATAATAATAAAGTAACTCAAATAGATAGAAAGCTAGGTCGCTAGCTAATAGATAGCCAGCGAGTTAGCAAATAGAGAGCTTATGTTTATATAATTATATGATTGTTAATGATATACTTCATAAGTATTAGTGTGTATTATTGTATGTTTGCAGTTATACAAGCAGTACTCAACGTTACATTTTAGCATGAAAAAATAATAATAATAATGAATTTCATTTATAAGCGCCTTTCAAAACATTACAGTCACAGGAAAAGTATTATTTATCTATGGGCTCATGTGGGGTAAAAAAAAAAGCTCGTCCATTCGTAAATACATTTTCAAGACACTATTTCTCCTTCTTAAAAAAAATTTCGATTACCTAGGGTTGACTTCCAAGTGGTAGTTGCTGGCGATGGTATTGATCTCAATCTTCTTTTTGGAAGGAGCCTACAACCAAGAACAACTTGCAAAGGTGAGCTCGCACTGTTGTATGTCTTCTACGGGGTCAGACACAATTTTCAAAATAAAATTATTAGATTAATTGATATTCTAACCACGATAGTCTGGTGCTCGATGCGAAGTTTCTCCACGCCGGCGCCGTACAACTCCCTGAGGAGGCACATGATGCGAGTTTTCTTGCCTGCTCCTGAAGGACCATAGACCAGCAAGTGGGGGAAATCGCCACATTGAACCTAAAAAAACCACACACACACACAAAGATACCGTACAGTTTATGCAGAATAATAACAGTTACAACACTATTGTAAACATGTCCGATTGTGTTAGCGGCTAAGCTATTACGCTAAAATCGAACTTGTGTTCATCTATTCGCCATCCTCACCAGGTTCTTGAGTTGAGATGCTTGTTCTTTGTGATAGTCGAGTTTTCCCAGGGACGTGGGTCGGTATTTGTCCACCCACAAGCTCATTTTTCGTGCTACTTTAGCGTCAGCGCTTCTTTGACAGCAAGCTGAAAAGTCTTCCCGCGAAATGTTTTGTTGTTTACAACGAGACTTCCGCTTCAGCTACGGAAAAGCAGAAGAGTCAAATATCTCACACAAAAAGCGAAAGCTAAATTGCCTATATACGAATAGTATTACGTATATAAATTTTATATGAGGCAGAAAAGCGTTTTAACCCAAATTTTGGCTTTGTTTGTGTACATTACATCCCGCCCCCTCACATGTAGTGACATTTATGTAGGTTTGGACAGCAATTGTCAGTACCGTATTTATAAACCGTTCGAACTTAATTCTCCGATACAGTATTTGGGACGTATGATTGTCGTCCATTGTTTAATCATATGTAATTAATAAATAATGAATAAAATCACTAATCGTTAGTATAGCTGCTTATAATGTTACACGTCCTGCAATAAAAGCAATAAAAAGTACTTTTTTAGTTGTAAAACCACAGCCTTTTAAAAAAAATTAGAACGAGGACCTACCACATGACTACATTTTAATATTGGTCAAATATACGTTTTTCTTTCAGTATTTAATGTATTGTCGGTTCACTTTAGTTTAAAATAACCTTGTTAATATTTCAACGTTATCCTCTCACAGTGTAATCCGCGTGTGTTAGAGTGTGAGTGTGTCTGACTGCGCTGAAACTAAAACCCATATCCCTGCATCTTCCCTGAAGGTTAAAAATAGCCCCCCAGAAGCTGCATGCAGCATGTGTGCAGGAATGTGAGCAGCACACAGGAAATATCTGGCCTGTTGTGACCCAAAGTGGTCGCCATGATGACTTGGGAAGCACAAGAAGAAGGGGGTGTTTATATTTATACGGTGCGTGTGTGTCCACAATGGGCGTCTGTGTGACGCTATCGGCCTCTGGGAGTCCCCAATTGGACCAAACAATGCAGTGTTCATTTCCTGAACAAAGGCCTCATAGTACGCCACCACTGGGTGGAGCGCCTTCAAATTCATAGCGCTCCGTTACTTTGGATTGTTGTCCTTCAGCATGGATCCTCTGTTTCATGTTAACTCTAATTATACTATTCATTATAGTCACAACCGTGACTGCTGTCAGTCATCACAAACAGACTCTTCCGGTTTGTTAAACGTGTTGTATTTCTTCTTGTTTTGTGTAAACGTTAAGGGCAACAGTTGTAAACCAGAAGCACAAAGAAAGTAATTTATTGATAAGATAAAGGAAGGAAAGTGAACTTCATTTGTATTATTATTTTTATTATTTGAACGGTATTGTGCCGATAACCGTTTTATATTTGAGCTACTTCCGGTTTGAGTGAAGCTGGCACGTCTGTTCCTCCGCAGAAAAAAATAGCCTGTAATTGTGTCCTTGAGAGTTCGAAAGGCGTTTATAAACGAAATGTATTATTATTATTATTATTATTAAATCATATGAACGAATTATAAATGAATTACTGTACTGTAAAGTACGTATTTTGTTCTTGCAGTTAGCCACCGTTTCACCAGAGGGCGCTGTGGCCTGGCCCGTAGTCTATTCGGGTTGTTAAGGTGTTTTTTGAATGTGGTTAATTAAAAGTAATGGCGAGCATGTTTTTCCTCCTTCTTGAAGCGTGTACGTCGATTATCCACCCAAAGTCTAAGAACCAAGGCGCGACGCTCAAACCGCGTCGTTTTAAAGGTTTGCTGCCCATTTTTTCCCCGTTTATGCTGAGCTCGTCAAATATGCGAACCTCAGCTCGCTCTTATATTGACCGCGCACCACACCGGGAAACCTCGTAAAATTCTATTAAATGTACTCGGCTCAAGGCCAACGACTGACTTGGTGGAGTTGGGGGGTGGTACAGAGCAGGGTGGGGGGCTATTTTTGTAGCACGTTTCGCATACTCGTTTATCAACGTGAATTTCGTGGTTGGGATGCTTGAGAACTTGTTTTGATTCTGACACAAAATGGCGCCCAGTAATTTGTGTTCGACTGTTTGCATTCCTACATTAGGATAAAAGTGTCTTTCTTGGGAACGTTTCTTAAAGGATTCTCAGCAAGCCAGGAGAGGGAGCCAATGTATGCGGATACGTCGGAGGGGACGACTGGTCGTGGTGGTGGTGGTGGGGGTCTTCATTCACATCTGGCTCTCCTTGTCACACGTCGAGCCTCCTTCACCATTTTGTGTTGGCGACTCAAGACGCCTTCGAACGGGACACCCCCAAGCAACAAAACACACCACCGAGTGGACATTTCAGTGGCAGGAAGAAGCCGGACTGCGGAGGAGGTGACGACTTGCCGCAGCGACAGAGGACACTCACTGCGGAGTGGACGATTTCAGGGGAGGGGTCATTCTCTTTCTTTTTTTTTTTATTTTGATATTTTTTGTAAGGAATGCCTCATCTTGGGGGTCGCTCAGATGCATGAGCCATGACGAGCCCGCGGAGGACGACTACGCTCCATCTCCGGCGGTCCATCAGCGAGCAGCTGAGGGAGTCCACGGCCAAAGCGTGGGATCTACTGTGGAGGAATGTGCGCGAGAGGCGACTGGCAGGTCAGCTGTGCATGTTCGACTCCATTTCGGGGTACTTTTCACTTGATTGACAGCTACCGCACTGGCTGGTGACGTCACATGTCATGCAGTCAAGTTGTTAGCGTGTGTTTTGAAGGTGAATGTCATATTTAGAATGTGTTTGGGGGTCATCCCGGGATTCACATGCGTGGTCCTTGGAATGCGCATGCGTGCGACGTTGTCAAGTATCCCCCCCCCCCCCCCCCCTCGTGCGTCAATGCACCAAGTTTAGGGTGTCGGGAGGCGGGGTACATTGTCGAGGGAATCGACGGCGCAAGTAGTGTAGTTTTTGTTCAATATTAGCATGATTTTAGTAATTCAGGTTTGGCATCATTATGTTCGAATACGAACGTGTACCTAATCAAGTGCCTGCAGTATTAATAATAATAATAATAATAATAATAATACATTTGATTTCTAAGCGCCTTTCAAAACTCAAGATCACTTTACAGTCACAGGATCAGTTTTTCTGTGGGTGAGCAGTGGCAGCCACACGCTCCGGCGTTCACTCAACCCGACATTAACTCAAATAGATAGAAAGCTAGCTAGCTAACTAATAAATAGCTAATAGATTGCCATTAGATAGCCAACTAGAAAGCTAATAGATAGCTAGCCAACTAGATAGCTAATAGATAGCTAGCCAACCAACTAGATAGCTAATAGATAGCTAGTCAGACAACTAGATAGCTAATAGATAGCTACCCAGCCAGCTAGATAGCTAATAGATAGCTAGCCAGCCAGCTAGATAGCTATTAGATAGCTAACCAGCCAGCTAGATAGCTAATAGATAGCTAGCCAGCCAGCTAGATCGCTAATAGATAGCTATCCAGCCAGATAGATACCTAGCCAGCCAGCTAGACAGCGAATAGATAGCCATTAGACAGCTATCCAAATAGCTAGCTAGATAGAGAATAGATAGCTAGCCAGATAGCCAGTCAGCCAATAGCTAGCTATTAGATAGCCATTAGACAGCCAATAGACAGCTGGCCAAATAGCTAACTAGGTAGCTAATAGACATTGAAGCACTCCTGTTATATTAGTAGAAAGGAAGACAACAAAAGACATCATCGCGAATCCATATGTTGTGACTTTGCCCACACATTCATTTCTTGCTTTTGTGGGTCAGTTGTTTATTTTTGTTTGAATATTGTTGGACGCTTAATTCATTCCTGCTGGTATATTTAGTGACACGACCACAAATTTACCACTAGAGGGCAAACTCTCCAAATTACATATTCAGGTGTGAGTGACTGTAAAAGTATGTGGAACGTCATATTCCAGGATGTGAAATACTGTATTGTTCATTTGGAAACAATGGCTGCATTCTTCACTCGGTTATACATGTATACAATCGTAGAACTAAATTTGCTGACTATTTAAAACTCAACTGGGCATGTGCTTTGAACCATGTTAGTGGAGCTATTTACAATAATAATAATAATAATAATAATAATAATAATAATAATAATAATAATAATAATAATAATACATTTCATTTCTAAGCGCCTTTCAAAACTCTCAAGGTCACTTTACAGTCACAGGATCAGTTTTTCTGTGGGTGAGCAGCGGCAGCCACACGCCCCAGCGTTCACTCCACCCGGAAACAACTCGGATAGAAAGCTAGCTAGCAAATAGATAGCTAACAGATAGCTAGCTAGGCCTTCACTGAACCCGGAAGTAACACAGATAGAAAGCTAGCTAGCTAATAGATAGCTAAGTAACTCGGATAGAAAGCTAGCTACCTAATAGATAGCTAACAGATAGCTAGCAAGGCCTTCACTCAACCCGGAAGTAACTCAGATAGTAAGCTAGCTAGCTAATAGATAGCTAGTAGATAGCTAGATATCAAGCTAGCTAGATCATAGATAGCTAATAGATTGCTAAGTAACTCGGATAGAAAGCTAGCTAGCTAATGGACTCTTTATGTGTTTATTTTTAAAAATGCAGACTATATTTCGGCAGCCACACGCGCCAGCGTTCACTGAACCCGGAAGTAACTCGGATAGAAAGCTAGCTAGCTAATAGATAGCTAAGTAACTCGGATAGAAAGCTAGCTACCTAACAGATAGCTAGCAAGGCCTTCACTCAACCCGGAAGTAACTCAGATAGTAAGCTAGCTAGCTAATAGATAGCTAGTAGATAGCTAGATATAAAGCTAGCTAGATCATAGATAGCTAATAGATTGCTAAGTAACTCGGATAGAAAGCTAGCTAGCTAATGGACTCTTTATGTGTTTATTTTTAAAAATGCAGACTGGATTTCGGCAGCCACACGCGCCAGCGTTCACTGAACCCGGAAGTAACTCGGATAGAAAGCTAGCTAGCTAATAGGTAGCTAACAGATAGCTAGCGTGGCCTTCACTCAATCCGGAAGTAACTCAGATAGAAAGCTATCTAGCTAATAGATAGCGAAGTAACTCAGACAGCTACCTAGCTAATAGATAGCTAACAGATAGCTAGCTAGGCCTTCACCCAACCCGGAAGTAACTCGGATAGAAAGCTACCTAGCTAATAGACAGCTAATAGATAGCTAAGTAACTCTGATAGAAAGCTAGGTAGCTAATAGATAGCTAATAGATAATAGACAGCGAGATAGAAAGCTAGCAAGATAATAAATAGCTAAGTAACTCGGATAGAAAGCTAGCTAACTTTGGCACACACAGACACTCATCATTGTTTTTTGTATCCTCTACCGGTCATGTGACCAAAAGGAATGGCATTTGCGGGAAGCTCGGAATAGCAGGTGAGAGACACCATCCAAGCAACGTGGTTGGTCGACAGGAAGTAGAGGGCGGGTGCTTGTGTTCCAAGTGAGGACATGTCAGAGGAATTCCTCAGAAGTGTTTAGACAGGAATCATCCCGACGAGTCGCTCTGTTCTGTTTGGGAATCCGCCATGGTGGAAGACGAGGTGGAAGCGGAGTGCGGGACGCCCAATAGCGGCGAGAGTGACAGCGATAGTGCCAATGAGGGGACGTGCCTGGAGGCCATGACGCCCGACGGCCAGGATCACTACCTGAGGCTTGGTCAGACCCCCCGACGCCGCTCTGCCCTACGCCTCTCGCGCATCATTGCCCGAAAGCAACTGCTTAGGAGGTTGGAGCAAGGTAGATCCTCCCCACGGGGAACCTAAAAGCTTTTTTGGGGATAGCGCATACTAGTCGTTAGATTCTATTTTGCTGCAGCTTATTCAGACCTGATAAAAATGTAAGCTGCCAAAACAGGCTGCTGTAGAATATGAAACAATGTAAACAATATTTTTAAAAGTCTGTCTAGACCAGGGGTGTCAAAGTCATTTTTTTTAGCCGCGGGCCACATTGTAGTTATGGTTTCCTCTCGAGGGCCGTTATGAATTTGGGCAACCCATTAGAATGTTTAAATCCCTTCAAATATTACATATAGAGCACACAGCAAATTAATGAATAACTCGTTTTCAAATCTGAAGTCAAGAATAATGACTTTTATTGTGGTTGACATCCAAAAATATGAAATTTTGGCTCCGATTTTAGCAATCATCATGGAATTTAACAAGTTAGATTTGCTTTCGCGGGCCGAAAAAAAATGATGTGGCGGGCCGGATTTGGCCCGCGGGCCTTGACTTTGACACCTGTGGTCTAGACATTAAAACTGAAATGCACCACCTAAACGGGCTGCGGTCGGAATCGAAAAAAACTGCCTTAACAGGCTGTCATGAAAATTGATACAGAGTGAAAGGAAGGGCAACAAAAAAAAGCTGCCTAGATGGGTTGCTGTAGGAATTGAAATGAGTTAAAAAAAAAAAATAAGGCTGCCTGAACACGCTGCTGCAGAATTGGGGTGACTTGTCGGGTATCTAAAAATCAAACCCTGAACAGTAATAGAACAAAGGCTGCTAGAAGAATAAAACCGGAATAGCAACGCATGCCTAAACAGGCTGCTGAAGAGTTAAAAAATAATCAGGATAAAAATAAAGAACATCAAGGCACGATACTGTAAAATTAAATCCATTAAAACCTGAAGTAAATGGGACCACAACAAATACACGTGCGCCTAAACGGGCTGCCGCTCATTGATTATTATCAATTGATTAAACACATGTGACTCTTCAGTCAGTGGCTGCAGCCATTGTTTCCATGGGCTCTCACTTCCTCTACTTCCTGTCACATGACGCCTCATTTTCCTCCAGATGTAAACACAATAGAGTGAAAAGTCAAAGCATCCCGACGTGCCTGATCTTGTCATATCGGGCAGCATATGAGGTGTCAATCAAAAAAAAAAAAAAAAGATGGCGACAGCTCTACAATGTGGCCTGCGTCGTCAACATGTTCTATCCTGCTGCTCAGCTGTCAATCAGGCTCTGCTTTGTTTATTTTATTCTCGTTGAATTTATTTATTTTTATTTGTTTTTGGGGGGCGTATTCTACACGAACGACCATTTCTTTACACTGTCCCGTAAATTAGACGCCCCCCACCCAAAGTAAAGCGAATATGTGTTATTTGGTCTCCGTTTTGATATCAATGAGAATGAGGTCGTCGGAGAAATGAAGTGTTTTTGGAGCCCTCTTCAGGTGGAAATGTATCACTACACCTCCCAAATGTTTTCACATTGTCTCCATCGGTTAATGTTGCCTTCAAAGACAGTTCGAAATCATAAATTTCTCTTCACAACGGAGAATTTTGCTCCCCATCTCGCTCGCTATTGATCTAGCTGCATTCAATCGCATTAGACAAGAGGAATATTTATTTTTATTTTCTTTTTATCTTTATTTTTCCTATATACACACGTTTTGCATGATTTCACAACCTCCCCCGTTGCTTTGATTAAACTCGTTTTTGATGGCAAAGGAAGAGAAAATACAAATTCCCAGGCTTTTCAGCTTTTGTTTTATTGACCAGGCGCCTGACCCCCCACCCCTCGTAAAAAAAGCGGGAAATGAAAAGCTTGCTGGGACATTGTCGGAGGAATTAACACACACACACACACACACACACACACACACACACACACACACACACACACACACACACGGCCCAGCAGGTGAGGTGATAGACGGGATTAGCCACCCCGTGTGTACATCCGCTGGCAATTTTGCAATGCTGGGGGAATAAATCAATGCTGGGGGAATAAATCAAAATTTGTTCACTCAAACACACACACACACAAATTTTGGGCATATCAAATGTTTAAAACATTTTTTTAGATTAGATTCAATAAGATTAGCCTTTATTAGTCTCACACTGGAGAAAATTTACATTTCACAACAGCAAAGTGATCAGAGGAAAGGAAAGGAAGAACTAGAAAAACAAAATACAGGAGCTGCTGTAAAGGCAGCCACTCTCGCGGCGCCATCTTGAAGTCAAACGAACAAAAAATGACAACTATGACAATACAAAAGACACAGACAGTCATTCAATCCTAAACACGTTATATTAGCTAGCTAGCCCGCTGGCTAGATAGATAGCTGTCAAGCGGGCTATATATTAGCTAGCTAGGTCGATGGATGGCTAGCCAGCTAGCTATTAGTTATCTAGCATTCTATTAGCTGGCTGGCTTTCTATCTCAGAATCAGAATCAGAATCAGAATCATCTTTATTGCCAAGTATGTAGAACACACAAGGAATTTGTTTCCGGTAGAACACGCTGCACTAGTATCGTTGTCAAAAAAAAAACTGCTAAGTGGCACTATACAGTTCCATTTTGGCTACTGTTGAATCTATTTGAGTTACTTCCGGGTTGAGTGAACGCTGGCGCGTGTGGCTGCCTCTGCTCACCCCCAGAAAAACTGATTCTATGACTGTAAAGTGACCTTGAGAGTTTTGAAAGGCGCTTCGAAATTAAATGGATTATTACTATTTGCTAGCTGATTTATAGCCCACCAGCTAGCTAGATAGCTGGCTAGTGGGCTATATATTAGCTAGCTAGCCCGCTGGCTAGATAGATATCTATCTAGTGGGCTATATATTAGCTAACTAGCTCGATAGATGGCTAGCTATTAGCTATTAATTACCTATCTGATAGCTAGCTTTCTATCTATTTGAGTTACTTCCAGCTTGAGTGAACACTGGCGCGTGTGGCTGCCGCTGCTCAGCCACAGAAAAACCGATCCTGTGACGGTAAAGTGACCTTGAGAGTTTTGAAAGGCGCTTAGAAATCAAATAGATTATTATTATTATTATTATTACTTTCTGCACCCTCTTTGTCGAATGAAGCATTTCTACATGAAGGAGGAGAGGATCAAAGTGTCCTTTTCACCAGTGGATCAGGGACGTAATGGTGACATGTGCATGTTTGCTAAAAGCTAAGTTTTGAAATCAAACGCAAAGCTGTTAACGAAAAGCGATTATCTCACATCTCCCATCCCACGTAAATCCACTTCAATTCCAAGCCGCGACAGTTCCTTTTACGGTTTACTTATGGGTTCATTTCCAGTTGGGGGCTGTGCCTCTTTGTTTGCGCTTTACAATCACAACAAGAGGAGTCCAACTGACCTCCGAGACAAAGTCAAGCCAAGTGTAGCGAGTCATTTCCTGTGCAGAGGCCACACGGGCTTTGGCGGCTGGGTCGTGGCGATGAACAAGAGGAGTTAGCGATAGCGTAGCGTCGAGGTAAGGGGGGGCACGAGGAGGAGGAAGAAGGGGGGCGGGGGGGGGTGAAGGGAAGTTCTTGAGGCTGCTTTGAGCTTTCAGAAGAGGTGTGAGGGAAAACTTGCGGCATGAAGACGCCATGAAGACATCAAGTAAGCTTTTTGTCTTTTTTTTTTCTGGCGCGTTGACGATAAGGATGAGGAGAGTGAATGACGGCTTTGAAAAGGTTGTGGGAACGCCGGGCTCTGGAATTCGGCATCATTAACGCCTTTGATGGAGATAAAACATTGACCTCTAATGGGGCAAGTCTGCTTTTAGTTGCTTTTGGTTGTTTTTTTTTTTTGTTTTTGGAAAGTGTTTTTGTTGCCGGGCAGAGTTTATTCATAGTCATTGTAGCCATTCCATTCATATTGTCTGTGATATCTATGCAAGCAATTTTACAATGATCTATAGTTATATATCTATATTAAATTTAATAATATATTTAACTAGGGTCAGCACAGTGCATTTGATTTTATTTTTTATAGTAGTCAAGTCAATAAAATGATACCTTGGCTTACTTAATACTTAATTGGTTCCCAGACAGAGTGTGTAAGGTGAAAAGTATGTATCCCAAAAATAAATTTCCCATAGGAAACCATTAAAATGAGAATATTCCGTTCCCAGGTCCCCATAAAACATAATTTTTACTCGCCTTAAAACTACTTCTTCTTTTCCTTTCGGCTTTTCACCACAGCGAATCAATGTCCTCCCAGTTTTGTAATGTAAAGTTTATTGTAATGAAGGAAATAAACTGTACTGTATAATAAAGTTGTTTTATTTACCTTTGTGATGGTCGTCGATGGCTCTTGGAATGGATAGCTTTTTGCATAAAGTGTCTGGCAGTTTTTTGCACATCGTCTGGCAGTGAATGAGTTAACGGCCAACTCTCGATGCTAGTTAGTTAGCCGCTACAATGCTGAGCCGTCTGGACTTCCGACCTTCCCGCTCGTGGAATCATTCTTGAAAATTCCCAGTGCGTCGCTGCGGAACGTTCCTCCCACGTCCATCCGCTTGGAATGCTGGGATGGGACTAGCAGACTGCAGTGTGTGTGTGTTTGTATGACTAGTCTTGTGAGGACCACTCACATTTTATACCACACGTAGTGAGGACATTTTTGACAAGTGAGGACCTTTTGGTCGGTCCTCACAAGTTTTTCATTCTAAAGTCTTCTAGAGGGTCTATATATGCATCTGTTAAAGTTTCAGAGAGGTCCTCACAAATTCACCCAAAATTATTTTTTTGTGTGTGTATTTTTTTCTCATTCGGATACACACACTTTTTACTCACAGTGTGTGTTTGTGTGTAATGAGAGGAAAAAGTTCATACCACAAAAAGTAAAATGGTATTTTAACCAAATTTACTACAGGGGTGTGGACTTTGAATGTACCCATTCAGAATCCTCACTCCTGCTGTTATTTCAGTTTCAAGTCCACTTTTTATTTCTTTGTTTTTAAAGAAGTTGAAGTGGGAAATGGGGTGACATTTAGTGTTGAAATGTAACAGTAATTCTTCTCTAAACTTATCAGCAAAGGTGGTCCTCACTCCTTATCTGGAATTATCCCGACCTCACAAAACCATTGAAACAGGAATGTGTGTGTGAATGTGTGTATTTGTGTGTGTGTGTGGTTCATCGGCGTATCATTCCGTTTGTCGTCATTTTTCGGGCTTGTTTGCGTGCGTACGTCTGTGTAAACCGGCTCGCTTTCCCGCCTCGCAGAACTGGAGGCCAAGGAGGCGTGCGATTGGCTGAGAGCTGCTGGCTTCCCTCAGTACGTGCAGCTGTACGAAGGTAACAGTCATGGCTTTTTTTTTCCACCATGCCTCCCGTCTGGTCCGCGCTTTCCACTTCCTGTCCGGAGAAAACGGGGTGGGAGGTGGGAGAGTGGAATGGTGGGCGGGTGTTGATGTATGTGCGGGGGTGGGGGGTCATGGGAAAGGCCTTGTCATCACAACTGGGACTCTCACGGTGTTCTTTTGCTTTTTGGTTTCCTGTCACTTTCATTGATGCCCTTATTTGTTATTTATTATTTTTGTTTATGTCGACATTAGTAAGAAATATTGTGCTAAGTCAATTCTCTTTATTATTTCTGTAATACTGTATACTAGCTATCTGGCTGACTAGCTAGCTATCTAGCTGGCTAGCTATTAGCTATCTATTGGCTTGCGAGCTAGCTTTCTAGCTATTTGACTTACTATTCTGCGATACTTCCGGGTTGAGTGAATAATGGCGCGTGTGGCTGCCGCTGCTCACCCACAGAAAAACTTATCCTGTGACTGTAAAGTGATCTTGAGAGTTTTGAAAGGGGCTTATGAATGAAATTTATTATTATTATTATTATTATTATTATTATTATTATTATTATTATTATTATTATTATTCATTTGTTACTTTTTGGGTGGGCATTTTGTGACGTTTTTAAAACATAAATAAACTCTCTCTCTCTCTCTTTCACAGACTCTCAGTTTCCCATTAACATTTCAGCGGTGAAAAGGGATCATGACTTCCTGGATAGAGACCTGGTGGAGCCATTGTCGCGGTAAGCTTCTTGCCTGCTTTTGAACTTCTCATCTGGACAATCAGCAAAGTATTTGAAGATAAAACTGTCCTTGAATGACTTGTGTGTGTGTGTGTGTGTGTGTGTGTGTGTGTGTGTGTGTGTGTGTGTGTGTGTGTGTGTGTGTGTGTGTGTGTGTGTGTGTGTGTGTGTGTGTGTGTGTGTGTGTGTGAGTATTTTTTTTTTAATTATTTATTTTGACAGGCGCCTCAACACACTCAACAAGTCTGCCTCAATGAAACTGGACATCGCCCACTTAAGGACGAAAGTAAGATGTTTTGATCACATTGAAATACGCCAAACCTCTTTGTTTTAATTGTTTTAATTGTTTTAATAGCTAATGGATAGCTAGCTATATAGATGATGGATAGCTAATAGATAGCTATCGAGATAGATAGCTAGAATGATGACTATATAGCTAATGGATAGCTGGCTATCTAGATAGCTAGCTAGCTAGATGGCTATCCATTGGTGATCTATTGGCTAGGTTTCTATCTATTTGAGTTACTTCCGGGTTGATTGAACGCTGGCGCGTGTGGCTGCCGCTGCTCACCCGCAGGGAAAAACTTTTCCTCTGACTATAAAGTGACCTTGAGAGTTTTGAAAGGCTCTTAGAAATGAAATGGATTATTACTATTTGCTAGCTGATTTATAGCCCACTAGCGAAAGTTTCTGCAGTGTCAATGCACTCGATCGCTCCAAATGTTAAACCAAATTTTACATTTTTGCTCTGGTGTTCACCTAAACCTTTTCTTATACTGTCACACTTTAGTGTTGCGATTTTCTGGAACATATTTGCGAACCTCTCAATTCAATGGTTCATCCTTTCTAAAGTTTACCCACTTCTGAAACCTGCGCTGAAATTGTTCAGGGGGAAGATTCAGATGAAGATGACCCGATGGCCATCAGCAAACGTTGGACATTTGAGTGGAACAGCCGCCGATGGTCCCGCCTGGAAGACTTCCTGTCGGACGGTGGTCCTCAGGGCGGAGGCCCTGGCCCGCAAAGCGCGACGAGCAGTGAGAGCGCACTGAGTCAAATGAGCGAACAGGAATTCGCCGAAATCTCCTCGCTGCAAAGCGAGGACTCGGCCTCCATGGCGGCGGATGCCATGTCGGTAGCATCCTTATCAGCCTTCTTCCAGCCGCCGCCCCGTGACCTCTCGCACTACAACTCCCTGCCCGTCAAGGGGGTCCGCCAAGGACAGGCGGGGCGCAGCAAAGCAAAGGAGTTCCTGCGGCGCATGGAGATGATGCGTACCTGGGGGCCGTCCACCATGCGCAAGAGCTTCAAACGCAGACCGCCGATGGTCATTGGCGAACCCGTGCTGCAAGGGGAGGAACCCCTAGCCCTGCAGGTCCTGCAGTGTACACCTATCACCCAGTTAGAGCAAAACCTGGCCACTACCGACGGTGAAACATTGCCCACCGAGGTCGTCAAGGACTTTGACAACGACTGCGCCGACCTTTCCAGGATGAACGTGAGCCCCATTCGTGATCCGGCGCCCCCGCGAGCACGGACAGCCAGCAAACGAAGCAGCAAATATCTGGAGGACATGGAACTCCCCTTGCAGGGCAAGAGGCCCGATGCACAGCGGACCCAGTTCCACTCGCATGAAAACCTACTCATTCATGTCCCCAAAGACCACAAGCCGGGTACTTTCCCCAAAGCGCTGTCCATTGAGAGCCTGACGCCTGGGAGAAACTCCGCTGACCTCACCATTTCCAGACCATCCAAAAGCAAGAACCTGGACGACATCTGGTCTTGTCGTCCACTGTCCAAACCCCCGTGCCCGAAAGCTCCGAGGGGTAGCCGGGTCAGCATCTATGACAATGTCCCCGGTTCCCACTTGTACGCCAGCACGGGCGACATCCTCGACTTGGAGAAAGAGGACAACCTGTTCCCACACTTGGATGACATTATCCAGCATGTCAGTGGCCTGCAGCAGATCGTGGATCATTGGAGTCGCGGCGTACTTGCGGATAGTGAGGAAGGAGATGACGGTGAGGATAGAACCACACCCATCTCCCAGAACGATACAGACTCCATCGGGACCAGTCGGGACAGGAGAGATTCCGGTGTTGGGGCCTCCTTGACAAGACCGCGGTAAGAAATACATCTTAGGGGTGCCGAAGTGGTCAGGCACATCGTAGTAGAATCAAGATCCTTTTTCCTTCCAAGATCTGAGACCTTTACGCCATTTCAGGGTGCGTTGGCCCAGTTTCAGGACCTCTCATCATCTCAACCAGCCGTTTTCATCACTTCACATCAGTAGTCAGTCAGCCGCTCAGCTCAGGCTGCTGCACAAGTTCTCCTTGCTACGCCTCACCGCCATCATGGAGAAGTACTCCATGTCCAACAAGCATGGTTGGACCTGGTGGGTTACAAGAGCATCTGCTTAGGGTCTGCTTCCTACTTATGCCTGAAGACTCATCCTGTATGCTTGCAGGTCTGTTCCAAAATTCATGAAGCGTATAAAGTCTCCCGACGCCAAGGACAAGAGTGTGTTTGGAGTCCCACTCATCGTGCACGTACGACGTTGCGGCTTCCCGCTGCCACTTTGTCTTCAGCAGGCTCTTGCTCACCTCACGCGCCATTGTCTGGACCAGGTACTCGTGGCAAAGATATTCAAGATACAATAAAGACACCAGATTTGGCCACAAAAGACAATAATGAAGTTGTCATGGACCGCTTTACTATCTTCTTATCTTCAACGGGTTTCCCTCCAGGTGGGCCTGTTCCGCAAGTCTGGTGCAAAGTCTCGCATCCAAACACTGCGCCATCGGTGCGACGCCTCTCCCGATGGCGTGGACTACGAGGACCAGTCGGCTTACGATGTGGCCGACATGGTCAAGCAGTTTTTCCGGGACCTTCCGGAACCTCTACTGAGCAACAAGTTGGGAGAAACCTTCCTGCACATCTACCAGTGTAGGTAGCTAGGCTACCAGCTAAAATACCTTTGTGGGTTTTTTTGGGAGGGAAGGGGGGGGGTTCATGATGTTCAACACTACATTTTACCATAAAGGTTGGATATTTTACACCCCTCCCCAGACATACCCAAAGAGCAGCGTTTGCAGGCAGTGCGGGCGGCCATCTTGTTGATGGCGGACGAAAACCGTCAAGCATTGCAGACTCTGCTCTATTTCCTGCGCGACGTAGCAGCACAGGTTGACGAAAACCAGATGACGGCCGCTAACCTCGCCGTTTGCCTGGCGCCGTCGCTCTTCCACCTCAGCCTAACCAAAAGCGCCACGCTGTCGCCAAGGTACACTGTTGCTGTTGCAGTCCAGTATGCAAGATTTAAAATGTACTGGCGCTCGGTGTATTGAACTGACTGGTGTTAACTGTTTTCGTTCCGATGAAGGTCCATCCAGAGAAAGTATGGCAGTGGACGACCAGATCAGAAAGACTTGAATGAGAACTTGGCTGCGACTCAAGGCTTGGCTCATATGATCACAGAGTGTCCACGTCTTTTTCAGGTTTCCTTTTCTTAATTTTATTCTAGCTATTTCGGCCTGTAATGAGGGGGAGTCGGATCTGTTCACCTGTCAACCAATGGTATCTTAAATGCCAAAATATCAAGATATCGTCACAGGACAAATCATCGTAAAGTAAATGCAATAAAGTAACTACTTGAGCACCTAATATGCCAAAACCCAGGATTGAACCAGGGACCTTTAGATCTTAAGTCTAACGCTCTACCAAATGAGCTATTTCTGCCTCAAATGAGGGGGAGTCAGATCTGTTCACCTGTCAATCAATAGATTATTAAGCGCCAAAATATGAAGATATTGGCACAGGACAAATCATCGTATAGTAAATGTATATGCCGATACCCAGGATTGAACCAGGTACGTTTAGATCTTCAGTCTAACGCTCTCACAACAGTCTAACGCTCTACCAAATGAGCTATTTCTGCCTCAAATGAGGGGGAGTCAGATCTGTTCACCTGTCAATCAATAGATTATTAAGCGCCAAAATATGAAGATATTGGCACAGGACAAATCATCGTATAGTAAATGTATATGCCGATACCCAGGATTGAACCAGGTACGTTTAGATCTTCAGTCTAACGCTCTCACAACTGAGCTATTTCAGCCTTGAATGGGGTTGACTCAGGCCTCAAACACAGGATGAATCCTTTTGAAGTAATAGCAATAAAGCAGGTGCTCTAGTATGCTGAAACCCAGGATTGAACCAGGGACCTTTAGATTTTCAGTCTAACGCTCTCCCAACTGAGCTATTTCGGCCTGTAAAATGCATGACTCGGTCCTTTTCACCTGTCAACCAATGGGGACTGAAGGGCCAAAATGACAAGGTTTGGTCACAGGACAAATCATCGTAAAGTAAATGCAATAAAGTAACTACTTGAGGACCTTATATGCCGAAACCCGGGATTGAACGAGGGACCTTTAGATCTTCAGTCTAACGCTCTCCCAACTGAGCTATTTCGGCCTGTTAAATATATGACTCGGTCCTTTTCACCTGTCAAGCAATGGGATCTTAAGCGCCAAAATATCAATATATGGTCACAGGACAAATCCTCGTAAAGTAAATGCAATGAAGTTACTACTTGAGGACCTTATATGCCGAAACCCGGGATTGAACCAGGGACCTTTAGATCTTCAGTCTAACGCTCTCCCATCTGAGCTATTTCGGCCTGTAAAATGTATGACTCGGTCCTTTTCACCTGTCAACCAATGGAAACTGAAGGGCCAAAATGACAAGGTTTGGTCACAGGACAATTCCTCGTAAAGTAAATGCAATGAAGTTACTAGTTGAGGACCTTATACGCCGAAACCCGGGATTGAACCAGGGACCTTTAGATCTTCAGTCTAACGCTCTCCCAACTGAGCTATTTCGGCCAGTAATGCCGGGGAGTCGGACCTGTGCACCTGTCAATCAATGGGATCTTAAGCGCCAAAACATCAAGATACTGTCACAGGACAAATTCTCATGAAGTAAATGCAATAAAGTAACTACTTGAGGACCTTATATGCCGAAACCCGGGATTGAACCAGGGACCTTTAGATATTCAGTCTATCGCTCTCCCAACTGAGCTATTTCGGCCTGTAAAATGTATCACTCGGTCCTTTTCACCTGTCAACCAATGGGAACTGAAGGGCCAAAATGAGAAGGTTTGGTCACAGGACAAATCCTCGTAAAGTAAATACAATGAAGTTACTAGTTGAGGACCTTATTTGCCGAAACCCGGGATTGAACCAGGGACCTTTAGATCTTCAGTCTAACGCTCTCCCAGCTGAGCTATTTCGGCCTGTAACATGTGCAACTCGGTCCTTTTCACCTGTCAACCAATAGGAACTGAAGGGCCAAAATGAAAAGGTTTGGTCACAGGACAAATCCTCGTAAAGTAAATGCAATAAAGTAACTACTTGAGGACCTTAAATGCCGAAACCCGGGATTGAACCAGGGACCTTTAGATCTTCAGTCTAACGCTCTCCCAACTGAGCTATTTCGGCCTGTGAAATGTATGACTCTGTCCTTTTCACCTGTCAACCAATAGGAACTGAAGGGCCAAAATGAAAAGGTTTGGTCACAGGACAAATCCTCGTAAAGTAAATGCAATAAAGTAACTACTTGAGGACCTTAAATGCCGAAACCCGGGATTGAACCAGGGACCTTTAGATCTTCAGTCTAACGCTCTCCCAACTTAGCTATTTCGGCCTGTAAAATGTATGACTCTGTCCTTTTCACCTGTCAACCAATGGGAACTGAAGGGACAAAATGACAAGGTTTAGTCACAGGACAAATCCTCGTAAAGTAAATACAATGAAGTTACTAGTTGAGGACCTTATATGCCGAAACCCAGGATTGAACCAGGGACCTTTAGATCTTCAGTCTAACGCTCTCCCCACTGAGCTATTTCGGCCTGTAAAATTTATGACTCGGTCCTTTTCAGCTGTCAACCAATGGGAACTGAAGGGCCATAATGACAAGGTTTGGTCACAGGACAAATCCTCGTAAAGTAAATGCAATGAAGTTACTAGTTGAGGACCTTATATGCCGAAACCCGGGATTGAACCAGGGACCTTTAGATCTTCAGTCTAACGCTCTCCCAACTGAGCTATTTCGGCCTGTAAAATATATGACTCGGTCCTTTTCACCTGTCAAGCAATGGGATCTTAAGCGCCAAAATATCAAGATATGGTCACAGGACAAATCCTCGTAAAGTAAATGCAATGAAGTTACTACTTGAGGACCTTATATGCCGAAACCCGGGATTGAACCAGGGACCTTTAGATCTTCAGTCTAACGCTCTCCCAACTGAGCTATTTCGGCCTGTAAAATGTATGACTCGGTCCTTTTCACCTGTCAACCAATGGGAACTGAAGGGACAAAATGACAAGGTTTAGTCACAGGACAAATCCTCGTAAAGTAAATACAATGAAGTTACTAGTTGAGGACCTTATATGCCGAAAACCGGGATTGAACCAGGGACCTTTAGATCTTCAGTTTAACGCTCTCCCAACTGAGCTATTTTGGCCTGTAAAATGTATGACTCAGTCCTTTTCACCTGTCAACCAATGGGAACTGAAGGGCCATAATGACAAGGTTTGGTCACAGGACAAATCCTCGTAAAGTAAATAGAATGAAGTTACTAGTTGAGGACCTTATTTGCCGAAACCCGGGAATGAACCAGGGACCTTTAGATCTTCAGTCTAACGCTCTCCCAACTGAGCTATTTCATCTTGTAATATGGGGAGTCGGACCTGTGCACCTGTCAACCAATGGGATCTTAAGCGCCAAAATATCAAGATATTGTCACAGGACAAATTCTCGTAAAGTAAATGCAATAAAGTAACTACTTGAGGACCTTATATGCCGAAACCCGGGATTGAACCAGGGACCTTTAGATCTTCAGTCTAACGCTCTCCCAACTGAGCTATTTCGGCCTGTAAAATATATGACTCGGTCCTTTTCACCTGTCAAGCAATGGGATCTTAAGCGCCAAAATATCAATATATGGTCACAGGACAAATCCTCGTAAAGTAAATGCAATGAAGTTACTACTTGAGGACCTTATATGCCGAAACCCGGGATTGAACCAGGGACCTTTAGATCTTCAGTCTAACGCTCTCCCAACTGAGCTATTTCAGCCTGTAATGCCGGGGAGTCGGACCTGTGCACCTGTTAAGCAATGGCATCTTAAGCGCCAAAATATCAAGATATGGTCACAGGACAAATCCTCGTAAAGTAAATGCAATAAAGTAACTACTTGAGGACCTTATATGCCGAAACCCGGGATTGAACCAGGGACCTTTAGATATTCAGTCTAACGCTCGCCCAACTGAGCTATTTCGGCCTGTAAAATGTATCACTCGGTCCTTTTCATCTGTCAACCAATGGGAACTGAAGGGCCAAAATGAGAAGGTTTGGTCACAGGACAAATCCTCGTAAAGTAAATACAATGAAGTTACTAGTTGAGGACCTTATATGCCGAAAACCGGGATTGAACCAGGGACCTTTAGATCTTCAGTTTAACGCTCTCCCAACTGAGCTATTTTGGCCTGTAAAATGTATGACTCAGTCCTTTTCACCTGTCAACCAATGGGAACTGAAGGGCCAAAATGAGAAGGTTTGGTCACAGGACAAATCCTCGTAAAGTAAATACAATGAAGTTACTAGTTGAGGACCTTATTTGCCGAAACCCGGGATTGAACCAGGGACCTTTAGATCTTCAGTCTAACGCTCTCCCAACTGAGCTATTTCGGCCTGTAAAATATGGGACTCGGACCTTTGCACCTGTCAACCAATGGGATCTTAAGCGCCAAAATATCAAGATATGGTCACAGGACAAATCCTCGTAAAGTAAATGCAATAAAGTAACTACTTGAGGACCTTATATGCCGAAACCCGGGATTGAACCAGGGACCTTTAGATATTCAGTCTAACGCTCGCCCAACTGAGCTATTTCGGCCTGTAAAATGTATGACTCTGTCCTTTTCACCTGTCAACCAATGGGAACTGAAGGGACAAAATGACAAGGTTTGGTCACAGGACAAATCCTCGTAAAGTAAATACAATGAAGTTACTAGTTGAGGACCTTATTTGCCGAAACCCGGGATTGAACCAGGGACCTTTAGATCTTCAGTCTAACGCTCTCCCAACTGAGCTATTTCGGCCTGTAACATGTACAACTCGGTCCTTTTCACCTGTCAACCAATAGGAACTGAAGGGCCAAAATGAAAAGGTTTGGTCACAGGACAAATCCTCGTAAAGTAAATGCAATAAAGTAACTACTTGAGGACCTTAAATGCCGAAACCCGGGATTGAACCAGGGACCTTTAGATCTTCAGTCTAACGCTCTCCCAACTGAGCTATTTCGGCCTGTGAAATGTATGACTCTGTCCTTTTCACCTGTCAACCAATGGGAACTGAAGGGACAAAATGACAAGGTTTAGTCACAGGACAAATCCTCGTAAAGTAAATACAATGAAGTTACTAGTTGAGGACCTTAAATGCCGAAACCCGGGATTGAACCAGGGACCTTTAGATCTTCAGTCTAACGCTCTCCCAACTGAGCTATTTCGGCCTGTAAAATATATGACTCGGTCCTTTTCACCTGTCAAGCAATGGGATCTTAAGCGCCAAAATATCAAGATATGGTCACAGGACAAATCCTCGTAAAGTAAATGCAATGAAGTTACTACTTGAGGACCTAATATGCCGAAACCCGGGATTGAACCAGGGACCTTTAGATATTCAGTCTAACGCTCGCCCAACTGAGCTATTTCGGCCTGTAAAATGTATCACTCGGTCCTTTTCACCTGTCAACCAATGGGAACTGAAGGGCCAAAATGAGAAGGTTTGGTCACAGGACAAATCCTCGTAAAGTAAATACAATGAAGTTACTAGTTGAGGACCTTATTTGCCGAAACCCGGGATTGAACCAGGGACCTTTAGATCTTCAGTCTAACGCTCTCCCAACTGAGCTATTTCGGCCTGTAACATGTGCAACTCGGTCCTTTTCACCTGTCAACCAATAGGAACTGAAGGGCCAAAATGAAAAGGTTTGGTCACAGGACAAATCCTCGTAAAGTAAATGCAATAAAGTAACTACTTGAGGACCTTAAATGCCGAAACCCGGGATTGAACCAGGGACCTTTAGATCTTCAGTCTAACGCTCTCCCAACTGAGCTATTTCGGCCTGTAAAATGTATGACTCTGTCCTTTTCACCTGTCAACCAATGGGAACTGAAGGGACAAAATGACAAGGTTTAGTCACAGGACAAATCCTCGTAAAGTAAATACAATGAAGTTACTAGTTGAGGACCTTATATGCCGAAACCCGGGATTGAACCAGGGACCTTTAGATCTTCAGTCTAACGCTCTCCCAACTGAGCTATTTCGGCCTGTAAAATGTATGACTCGGTCCTTTTCACCTGTCAACCAATGGGAACTGAAGCGCCAAAATATCAAGATATGGTCACAGGACAAATCCTCGTAAAGTAAATGCAATGAAGTTACTACTTGAGGACCTTATATGCCGAAACCCGGGATTGAACCAGGGACCTTTAGATCTTCAGTCTAACGCTCGCCCAACTGAGCTATTTCGGCCTGTAAAATGTATGACTCTGTCCTTTTCACCTGTCAACCAATGGAAACTGAAGGGCCAAAATGACAAGGTTTGGTCACAGGACAAATCCTCGTAAAGTAAATGCAATAGAGTAACTACTTGAGGACCTTAAATGCCGAAACCCGGGATTGAACCAGGGACCTTTAGATCTTCAGTCTAACGCTCTCCCAACTGAGCTATTTCGGGCTGTAAAATGTATCACTCGGTCCTTTTCACCTGTCAACCAATGGGAACTGAAGGGCCAAAATGAGAAGGTTTGGTCACAGGACAAATCCTCGTAAAGTAAATACAATGAAGTTACTAGTTGAGGACCTTATTTGCCGAAACCCAGGATTGAACCAGGGACCTTTAGATCTTCAGTCTAACACTCTCCCAACTGAGCTATTCCAGCTTGTAATATGGGGAGTCGGACCTGTGCACCTGTCAACCAATGGGATCGTAAGCGCCAAAATATCAAGATATTGTCACAGGACAAATTCTCGTAAAGTAAATGCAATAAAGTCACTACTTGAGGACCTTATATGCCGAAACCCGGGATTGAACCAGGGACCTTTAGATCTTCAGTCTAACGCTCTCCCAACTGAGCTATTTCGGCCTGTAAAATGTATCACTCGGTCCTTTTCACCTGTCAACCAATGGGAACTGAAGGGCCAAAATGAGAAGGTTTGGTCACAGGACAAATCCTCGTAAAGTAAATACAATGAAGTTACTAGTTGAGGACCTTATTTGCCGAAACCCAGGATTGAACCAGGGACCTTTAGATCTTCAGTCTAACACTCTCCCAACTGAGCTATTCCAGCTTGTAATATGGGGAGTCGGACCTGTGCACCTGTCAACCAATGGGATCGTAAGCGCCAAAATATCAAGATATTGTCACAGGACAAATTCTCGTAAAGTAAATGCAATAAAGTAACTACTTGAGGACCTTATATGCCGAAACCCGGGATTGAACCAGGGACCTTTAGATCTTCAGTCTAACGCTCTCCCAACTGAGCTATTTCGGCCTGTAACATGTACGACTCTGTCCTTTTCATCTGTCAACCAATGGGAACTGAAGGGCCAAAATGACAAGGTTTGGTCACAGCACAAATCATCGTAAAGTAAATGCAATAAAGTAACTACTTCAGGACCTTACATGCCAAAACCCAGGATTGAACCAGGGACCTTTAGATCTTCAGTCTAACGCTCTCCCAACTGAGCTATTTCGGCCTGTCATGCTGGGGAGTCGGACCTGTGCTCCTGTCAATCAATGGGATCTTAAGCTCCAAAATATCAAGATACTGTCACAGGACAAATTCTCGTGAAGTAAATGCAATAAAGTAACTACTTGGGGACCTTATATGCCGAAACCCGGGATTGAACCAGGGACCTTTAGATGGGATGTTAAGCGATTTGTCATGTGACGATATCTTGATATCATCACAGGACAAATTCTCATAAAGTAAATGCAATAAAGTAATAGATCTAGTCCCTTATAAGCCGAAACCCGGGGTTGAACGAGGTACCTTTAGATCTTCAGTCTAACGCGCTCCCAACTGAGCTATTTCAGCTGGTGATGGTGGCGATTCGGGCCTTTTCACCTGTTAACCATTGGGAGCTTAAGCAAGTCCACTTGTTGGTCTTCTCACAGATCCCCGAAGAGATGGTCAGCCAGTCCCGTAACTCTTACATGGAAGCTGAGCTTGAGGCCCCTCCTCTGGGTGAGCTGGGTAAGATACGCCAAGATGACACGGAAGAAGATGGAGAGGAATTGGACGAAGAAGACGAGATCGATGAAGGATCCTACCATACTTATGTGGAGAAGCTGATCCACAACCTTCGAAAGGAGACCAAGGACAAAAGCAAAGGGTGGATGATTCGACCGGCAGGAGATCACGTGGAAATGGCCTCCAAAAAGGTTCTCACTTTCATACTCATTGCCCACGGTCGACTGGAAAGAGTGCTCTGATGCAGAGACGCTTTTCAAACGTTTTATTCTTCAAAAATATTTGGCAAGAGGACCTTGAACAAAATTTTCATGTGCTCTTGGTGGCCGCATTTGTGCCTTTAGGTGGGTGACGGCAACCCGCTTCGCCGTTGGCGTATCAGCACGGAAGTGGAGGCCACGCCCGCTGAGGTTCTTCACCGGCTACTGCGAGAGCGCCCCCTCTGGCAGATGGACCTACAGCATGAGAAGGTTTTGGAAACACTGGACAAGCAAACAGACGTGTACCAGTACTGCTGTCACAACATGGCGCCGCATCCACGTACAGACTTTGTCATTCTCAGGTACATGACTCAAAAAAATGAACCAATCGTCAAAGAATTTGTGTCGAGGAAACAGATTCTTGTGTGTTCCATATTGAAACCCTGGAGCAAACCAAGGACCCTTAGGTCCTCGGTATCTGTTGTCACTTCAGACTCCACATCTGTTGATGCTTCCCGTCAGGTCCTGGCATTCCGACCCAACTAAAGGCTGGTGTGCGCTTGTATGCGTGTCGGTGGATCACGACGACGGACCGCGGACGGCGAATCGGGGTGTGGTCCTGGAGTGCCATTACTTGCTGGAGCCCGTTGGAGTACCGACCAGAACCAGACTGACGCACGTCTCCAGAGTGGATCTCAGGTATGATTCAACAATATCGTGACTACACCGTTTGTTTTTGATTTCATTGTCATTTTCTCTTTGTGACCTGCAGAGGGCGAACTCCAGAATGGTACAACAAGGCGTACGGGCACCTTTGCGCCAATGAGGCGCAGAGGATTCGGGCCTCGTTCGTCAAGGCGGTTGAACCATCCCTATAGAAACAGTTGGACCTCCACGCTGAGCCTTGCGGTACGGGAACAGAAAAGCGCACTGTTGCCAGACTGTGGGATTCTCACGTTCACCTCTTTGGTGGTGATGTCATTGTGATGTCATCGGAACATTGCCTTGACCTGAGAAGGTAAAGCTTGCACAATTCATTTCTGTCATGTCTGAGACATGTGACGACGGTTGCACTGCTTCTGGGAAGCATGATGACGATGTGTCCATGTGCGCGTTTGTTGTATATAAGAGCTTTTCAGGGTGTCGCTATCATATTGATATGCTAACAATAAGCAATAAGAAAGAAATGCTTTAGTGTCTTTAGTGCTGCTAAGGAGCCTTCATCGCCATGGCAATGCTTTGGTACAATCTAAGTTGCCACATACGACACAGAATTGTTGTTTTGAAATAAAAATAAGATTGTTTGTTTTCCCCCTCATTTTCTTTATTTTTACAGCAAGGACCATTTATATGAATTTAATTAAAGGACAACGACACCATTTTTTTGTTTCCTAACTGACATCAGAAAAACGTTTTATAGCATCTAAAATACCCAAAACACACAGGCTGATATTTTTAGTCAAATGCAAAACACCAATAAAAGTGAGTTAAAGTGTCCCAAAACTATTTCAAAATGACCTCGGAGTTGGCGAGTTTTAGAAGGTCCCGCCCCCTTGTTCGTGACTTCACGCCATGACGTCTTGCCTTGCTCTAGAATCAAAACAATGGCTTCAGATTCGGAGAAGATGCTTTCTTGCGACTCATCCAGTTATGAATATGATTCAAATAGTTCTGAAGAGGAAAGCATAAATAATTTAAAACAGATTCTTTTCTTACAGACAGTGTATTGTAGGTGTTCGAATACATGTCGGCGAATACCCGACACTTGCGCCTTCGTCATAAACTTTTGCAATCGACACAACATTGACATTGACGACCAATCTGGATCAGATCGGAATTAAAATCGCCAACTTCCTGGTTTGAAGTCCCATTCAATGTAGCTCAGTAACTGTAATTCCGCGGTTTTCCACCGAGTGTCGCTGTTGGTTTGTTAATATAAATTAATAGGACTCCTGTGGAGAAGCCATCAATTCATGCAATCGACAAACCTATCTTACCCATCCATCCACACCTCCCTATCTGTCTGTCTGTCTGTCTGTCTGTCCACACACCCATCCAGTCCTCTGACAAGCAATCTGCCCGATTCCAGTTCTCTGTCACAACCAATCAGACGTCAATCATGCACTAAAATGCATGTAGTCCACTTGTGTTACTTTCCTGTGCAATCTGGCAATCAACGCTTCAAACAAACACTCTTCAAGCCTTTGACGGACAAGAAGAAGAAGAAGAAGAAGAAGAGAAAGGGCAACAAGAGTTTCAGCCAATCAGCAACCAGAGCCAGGACAGAGCCGCCCTGCGGGAAGAACCTTTTGTTACACAAGACAAAGCTTTACAAGCCTTTGTGTGTCTTGACAAAGAGGAATGTGACATGTGCGCATGTACACACATACACACATACACACAAACACACACATACACACACACATACACACACACATACACACACACAGGGCCTGAGAAAATTATTGTGATGTCGCCGCTGTCAGTCCACTGCATCTCAGAAGTGAGTGGTGGAACATCAAGTGTGGTTGGATGTGATGAAAATCTATTCACACACACATACACACACACACAAACAAACACACAGAGACCAATCAATTGCAAATTGGTCTGGCTGCTAGCAGATGCGACCTGCTGGAGGAAGTCATGCGGTGTGAATTGTGTGCACAATACAAAAAAAGCAATACTTGTAGTAGTCTGATGTACTCTGCATATATATTGAAAATCACTTTGTGGCCTTCAAGAGCAGTCAGGTTCGGGTGTACCCCGAGTGGGGGGGTGGCAATTTGAACTGGTTGCTGGCCACTTGCAGTTTGTTTCGTCTTAGTTCGTTTTAGTCATGGTTTTGTTTGCTACTTTGGACTTTTTTTTCTGATGACTCTGTTGTTTGAGATTTTGTTCCTGCTGACTTTATTTCATACAATTTGGAAAATACATCCTCCTTCTCCCTCCCTGCTTTTTTGGGGTCAACCACCACCATCTTGTAAATCATGACAAGGATGAGCGGGGCTGGAATCGAACCCTGTTCCGCGGCACTGTGAAGCAGATGTGATATCCACGACATATCAAGCTAAATTTATTGTTTATGATGAATTTTTATAACTTGTGTTTTAATTGACGTGCTGTGTTTTAGTTCCTTGTACATATTGTACTATTTCTGTGGATGTAAAAATATATAATGTAAAAAAGTGTATTGAATTTATCGAATCAATCTGTTCCATTGAATACATGCATTCTATCTTATTGTCTCAAAAATAATATTTTGATATTTTTTTGTTTTTAATTTGATTCATGTGCTGTCATTACTTCATGATATTTTTTTGTGATTGATTTTTGAATTTTATTTGGCTGTTTTTAATTAGTCGAATCGTTCGCAAACAGCTACGTGCTTGTATTTGCGTCCGAGGGTGTCCGAATTTATCAAATCAATCTGTTCCATTGAATACATTAATTCATTCTATCTTATTTTCCCAAAAATAATATTTTATTTTATTTTATTTTTTTAATTTGCTTCATGTGTTGTCATTTTTGAATTTTATTTTGCTGTCTTTAATGTGTCGAATCGTTCGCACCGGGTACAAACACCTACGTGCTCATATTTGCGTCCGAGGACGCCATCCAGCAGCAAGCTGCCCGAATGCGCATGCGCGGTCAACGGCAACCCACCGCAGCCAGGGGGCGTCAACATGGCGCTGTTACACGCTGGCGTCTACGTCGACCTCGCGGACTAACTGACAGAGAACGAGCGAAACGGACGCGGCCCCAAAGAGAGAGAGCGAGAGAGAGCTCCAAACCCCCCCACACCCCCAGCCGTATGAAGCCGAGCGCGGTACGAGGACGCCCGCGTCGCTTGTGAACATTCGCACCCTCTCGGTGTGGTTCCTCCTGCTCGGTGGATGTATTTATCCCCGCCGAAGCCGCCTCCTCCGAGCCTCAGCTTGTAGGGCAGGTGCGAGAGACCCGCTTCTCGTCCTCGGAGTGGAAAAATGTCGAGCGAGAAGCCGCTTTCGGCAGCACCGGGCTCGGCTTGCTCGCTGACGGCCACCGACTCTTCGTCCTCTTCTTCGCCGCCGCCGCCGCTGCCCCTTCCGGGGGAGAGGATGCCGTCGTCCGCCGCCGGCCCCGTGGTGCTACCGGCCGGCGTCATCAACCCCGCCGTTCCCATTCGGAATATCCAAATGAAATTCGCCGTGCTGGTGGGCCTCATCCAGGTTGGCGAGGTGAGCAACCGGGACATCGTGGAGACTGTTCTCAACCTGGTGAGTGGACCACCCGGCCTGTCTCCATCATACACATTGACTCCTCCATGTTTTTTATTTGAGGCCTTATGACTCTTATCGAAAACGATGATGTCATTTTTTTTTCAGTTCAAGGAATCAAACGATTAAATATGAATTTTAATGTGTCTGAAAGGAGTGTGCGTGCTTCCCCTCCCTCCCTCACTCCCACTCTCTCCCTCTCAATCTCGTCATCCTCATCAGGAGCGGCCATTGTTGACTTAATGGCGCCGATAAAAGACCCCCCCCCTCATTCACCAATCGCCCCCCTTTTTTAGGTCCTTAGTGCAGGTGGTGTCAACATGGCAGCAAGGTGGACAAAAGGCCCACTTAGCATTATGATGCTATCCGTCGTTATGCATCCATTGTGGATGATAAGGGGGGGTCGCTTTGGGATAGGGAGGGGGGTTGCATTGTATGAACCCCCGTTGATGCAAAAAAAAGTGAGGTTAATGAAGGGAATGGTTGCATATATGCGCACGTGTACCCCCATTTTAGTTTGTACTTGGCCGTCATTCCTTGCGTTTTTTTTAGTCTCACTTTTTGGGGTTACGAAACAGGCGGTGATACTAAACTCTACACCGCAAGTCCCCTTCTTCCACGCATGCATCATACATGCATGTGAGCGGCCATGTTGTTTTTATCTCAAGAGCTGACCTCAGAGAAGAGACGTTTCTTAGTGGGTTTTTTTCTTCTTCCCCCCCCCCCCCTTACCATCTCCTTTTCACCGATGTGGCCTATTTAAGTGAAGGATAGGCAGCATACAGCTGGGCTGTACCATTCTGTGACCCCCCACCCGGGCTCTTCCTCCTCTCCTCCCAGGTGTACCGACAACCCCCCATCCCTTCAAAGAAGAAAAAAAACGCAGCACACGCTAATCTAAAACGCCGGTTGGCCGTGCTATGCATTTAAAAGCAGGTGGAAAGACGGCGGGGGTGGGGGTGGGGGGGACACTGGGGAGAAAGAGGGGTGTCTGAGGGAGGTAGGGGGGGGAGGACGGCGAGGTGGATGGATGCTGCAGTATGCTGGGGAATCATGCAGAGGATGCGCAGGGACTAGGTCAGAGCAACTGTTTGTGGATAGATGTCATATAAGGGGGTTTTAATAACGGCTGCTTCGAGCGGCGCGCTAATGCTAAGTCACTTGGTACGTCCCGCAGGAATGAAAAGTGACTTTTTATGATGGATTGTGTGAAAACCGTCGGCTCGTCATGTTGCGAGTGACTAAAAATGTAGTCTAGCCGCAGTGTTTTTGGATGAAACCAGTTGATGCTGTAAAAACTGTATTTGTTTTACGCTAGCTATTGCTAGCATGGTGAGTGAAAGTACAGTAAAGTCTCGTTATATCGATATCGGTTATATCGATAGTACCGCTTATTACGATACTATTTCGATGAAGGCAAGGAGAAAATTAAATGCGCGCAGGGTCTGATATATCGATAGTCCTGGTTATATCGATATTTTTTCGGACTCCCGAGAATATCGATATAACGAGACTTTACTGTACTTTAAAGCCACACTGTAAAACCCAACAAGTTGAAAGTACTCAAATTTTTTATGGCAACTGATTACGTCAAAATTTTTGAGTACAGTTTACTCAAAAGTTTTGAGTAACCTGTAACCTGTTTTGAGTAACCGGTACAGGTTACTCAAAACTTTTGAGTAAACTGTACTCAAAAATTTTGACGTAATCAGTTGCCATAAAAAAATTGAGTACTTTCAACTTGTCGGGTTTTACAGTGCAGTGTACCTTTCACGTAATTCAGCACCTCCTTTTCACCACCTTTCACGCAGACCAGTGACAGTAAAGACCGCTTTGATTGACATCAAGTTCACAAGTAAACAGACTTTGCGGTTTGCCGTTGCACCTTTAAAATCGTCCAAGGACACTGGAAATAAACACTTTCTTGACAGTGTGAAAGGGCTGAAACATTGTATAAAAATTACTTGTTTGCCGACCGTCGATAAGAAATGCTAATTGGGGGGGGGAAACACCCCGAGCGCCTCCATTTCACACAGTGCAGCAATATGCTGAAAAGATGACTTTGACCGATAGTGTGAAAGGGGTGCAAAGTCATTTAAAGTTCAGATGTGAAGCCAAGAACTTCCCAGGAAACGCCATTGAATCCTTGTCTGTACCTTTCACACACCGCAGGGGGTACTGGGGTAAAAATATCTTATTGACTGCGTGAAAGGGGTTTGAGGGGAGTAGATTATGTAATACAGGTAACATCCGACTTACAACCAGCTCAATTTACGACCACGACCTCCATCCATACCCTATTTTAAAAATGTTTATTGTAACCCTGGCACAGCAACGCGCTAGCAGGCCGGCAACGCGTACAACAATTTTGGCCAGCCAGCATCAATCTCTCGCACAGCAATCCACTGCGTGATGGCACCATAGGGGGGCGGAGTTTCCGTGTCATTTAGCCTCAGATTCTCTATTCAACATTTTGAATGGATTTCAACTTACAACCATTTCGACTTACGACCGTTTGGTCGGAACGGAACTCGTGTCCCTAAAACGAGCCAAATTTTTCCGCGCCGCAAACATCATGTGCTGCGTCCAGTCGCTAATCAGCCTCTGAGGCAATGTTCCGTTTCAATTAAAGCAGCCAAAGACAAACGAGAAGGGGTTTGGGTGTTGGTGGGGGGGGCGGTAAAACCTCAGCGGATCGCCGAATGATCCTCGCGACCGCACTACCACAGACGGCCGTATCGATTCTGACACGCCGCTGTAACTGATGGCCGCCTGGGTCGGATCGCATCGGATATGCTCGCCGTTTGATGTGCCGCCAAGCAGGAAGGAAGAAAACCATTTTTTAACCCCCTTATCACCCCCCCCCCCCCCACACACACACACACACGCACACTCAGCTATTATAGGCAGCATCCCAGTTGTCATGGCAACACTGCTCTTAGAGTGCTCGCTAGCACACGCTGGACCACCTGCTGCCATTCTGCGCTACTTCACTTCAATCCCCCCCTCTTGATTCTTCTTCTTCTTGGCTCCACAGTCTCTACTTTGCTGCATCGCTGGGTTGTTTGCTACCTCTGTCAAGCGGAATGTAGCGTATGATTTCTCATTGCCAAAATAGTCCATGTGCTACTATCGCTAGACTCCACAGTCTCTATTTTCCTGCAATAATTACTTGGCAAACTGCCCATAGTGTCATTTTGGATAAAATGACAAAAACATTTGGCATTTTGCTGCCATGTTGTTTTGTTGTTCAGGTCTAATCCATTCATTTCGTCTCCATTTTGCTGCAGTAATTACTTGTCTTACTGCCCGTAGTGTCATGTTGGATAAAATGACAAAAACATTTGGCATTTTGCTGCCATGTTATTTTCTTGTTAAGGGCTAATCCATTCATTTCGTCTCCATTTTGTTGCAGTAATTACTAACTGCCCGTAGTGTCCTTTTGGATAAAATGACAAAAACATTTGGCATTTTGCTGCCATGTTATTTTCTTGTTAAGGGCTAATCCATTCATTTCGTCTCCATTTTGTTGCAGTAATTACTAACTGCCCCTAGTGTCATTTTGGATAAAATGACAAAAACATTTGGCATTTTGCTGCCATGTAGTTTTGTTGTTCAGGTCTAATCCATTCATTTCGTCTCCATTTTGCTGCAGTAATTACTTGTCTAACTGCCCGTAGTGTCATGTTGGATATAATAACAAAAACATTTGGCATTTTGCTGCCATGTTGTTTTCTTGCTCAGGACTAATGCATTAATTTCTTATTTGTAATTCTGAGCGCTGGTCAGAGGTCTGACCAGCGCTTTATTGGCACCTGAGCAAGAAAAGCCAAAACATGAACACATTCGGAAACTATTAATGGAGGATAACAAACTGTTCTAAAACCATAACTAGCAATGCTAACTATTAGCATTTCAAATGTTTTTTTTTCCGCTCGATATTAGCCAGTGGAATGTTCTCGAGGCAACGTGGTTTAGTTCTTATGTTTTAAACACAAAATGCGTGATTCTCTGATTTTTTATACATTTTTACACAACATTAAATATCAAACGTGTCACATCCGAGACGTCTAACGACGCGACGCAAATATAACGCCATTAAAGGTACGCAAACACAAAAACACCAAATAATGATGCACCTCAGGGCTAATCCCCTCAACCAACGGCGGCGCTAAGCTTCTTGTTAGCTCCTTTGGCGCTATTGTTTCTACTCTATTGTGTTCTAATATATGTAATGCTTGTAGAAGGGGGGGGGGGGCGCTTCTGTAGTGTGTATCCTTAGATTGTGTGTGTGTGTGTGTGTGTGTGTGTGTGTGTGTGATTACACTCCTGTGGTGCATTGAAACTAAATGTGTGTGTGTGTGTGTGTTTCAGAAGTGATTAATGAGAGTACAAAGCGATGCTTTACTGTCCTCCTGCACCTTCTTCTTCTCTGCACAGTGTCCTGTGTAACACACACACACACACACACACACACACACACACACACACACACACACACACACACACACACACACACACACACACACACACTCGCACGTCGCATCCCTCTTTCAGCCCACATCATTGCCTGGCAGGGCCTGATTTTAAATTCATGCTGGCCTAGTTCGCCTTTTTCCCTTGGCTCCACACACACACACACACACACACACACACACACACACACACACACACACACACACACACACACACACACACACACACACACACACACACACACACACACACACGCATCTGCTTTTCCTTGAAGTATATCGAAGTGTCGTTCTTCATCACAGCGCATACCGCAGTGGAGCATTGATGCAAACAAACCTGTGTGTGTGTGTGTGTGCGTGTGTGTGTGTGTGTGTGTGTGTGTGTGTGTGTGTGTGTGTGTGTGTGTGTGTGTGTGATGTCACTGACAATAGCGTTTTCAAGACACACCACTCAAACGCACATCGGCAGACATGTTGGAGATGTGAATCCGTGTATGAGCCGCAAGATTGGATATTCCACTCCAGGAAATAGACCCCTCCCCGTGATTGCAGCCATGAACCCGATTTACACCCTCCACTCACACACACACACACACACACACAAGCGCACCCGCACAGTCGCGATGGAACGTTGTGGAAGGTTAAACAAGGACAAAGCTGCAATGATAGTTGATAGAAAATGGCTGCCAACATAAATCAGAGCATCCGTGAGGGATACATAAGATTACAAAAAAAATTATATTTTTTGGTGGCTATTTATTAGCCATCTATTGGCTAGCTAGCTATGTAGCTGGCTATTTATTAGCTATATGGCTGTCTATCTAGTTAGCAAGCTTCCTAGCTGGGTATCTGTTAGCAAGCTAGCTAGCTTTCTATCTATTTGAGTTACTTCCGGGTTGAGTGAAGGCTGGCGCCTGTGGCTGCCGCTGCTCACCCGCAGAAAAAAAACGATCCTGTGTCTGTAAAGTGACCTTGAGAGTTTTGAAAGGTGCTTAGAAATGAAATTTTATTATTATTATTATTATTATTATTATTATTATTATTATTATTATTATTATTATTATTATTATTATTATTATTATCCCAAAAAATGAAAAGCAAGCAGATGTGCATTCAGCTAAATAGATGCTAAAACTCACAATTCTGTACGGGTCAATTTCCCAATGGAAATTTTCAATGCTCTAATTACAAACACGCTTGCCATGTTATTAATCCAAACAACATTCCCTTATGAACTAATATAATTCTATATTATATTATAATTCTTTTTAATCGATTTCATGTTGTGAACGGGACCACACACACACACACACACACACAAAAATGCTACAATGTAATTTGTCCACCGGAGAAATCTGTCTCTTATCACTTTTTATTGATAGTTAGCGCACAGGTAGGTGGTAGTGATGGTGTTGGTGGTTCCGCCAGGGTGCTAGCCGCTAATCGGCATCCGCTACGCTGCCTCCACATCAACAACAAAGATGGATGATGTTTATATATATTTTTAATTTGTATTTATTTATTTTTTTGGTGGCAGCAGTGACTCATCGTGCCCCCCCCCCCCCCCCCATGCCGCCCCGTCGGCACCTCCCCCCCCCCCTGGGATGTACAAAATGAGGCTAATGTTTCCATGCGGTGATTCACTGTGAGATCAATTGTCGCGGCTCATGACTAGCAAAAACAAACGTGTGGTGTGTCATGCTTGGGTGCTGATAAAGCGCTGGCCATTGATGTGGCATTGTTTTTTTTTCTTCTTTTCCACAAGGAGGCAGCATTTCCCTTTTTTTTTTCAATGTTAGCGCTTTGTTAGCTGATTAGGCTGTTGTTAAAGCGCAATGTAAACAAATATGTATGTATTGTATTTTGGACAGCCGCCCTAATTTCAAGATCATATAACTCCAGACCCATTTAATTTAGGCATTAACTATTTTTTCTGATGAAAGAAGATCGTCTCATAGCTTGCTAGCTTGCTAACTTTCTAAAATAAAATTTGTTATCTATTAGCTATCTGGCTCTCTAGCTATCTATTAGATAACTATTAGCTAGCTAGCTAGCTTTCTATTTATTTGAGTTATTCCGGGTTGAGTGAACGCTGGTGCGTGTGGCTGCCGCTTCTCACCCACAGAAAGAAATATCCTGTGACTTTAAAGTGTCCTTGAGAGTTTTGAAAGGCACTTATAAAAGAAATGTATTATTATTATTATTATTATTATTATTATTATTATTATTATTATTATAAATAAATAAATAAATACATATATAAATACATTCACAAATTCTCAAACAAATATACACATAAATAAATAAATAAATACACATACACCAATAAATAAATAAAAAAAAATAAAAATGCACAAATAAATACACACATATACACAAATAAACAAATACATAACTAAATAATTAAATACACAAAAAAATAAAATAATGCTATTAGCTATTAGCTATGTCCTTGAGAGTTTTGAAAGGCGATTACAAATGAAATGTATTATTATTATTATTATTATTATTATTATTATTATTATTATTATTATTATTATTATTATCGTTAATGTTTCTTAAGCTGAATTGAATGTTTATGTCGTCCTAAAACTCAATATTGTGTGGGTGCTGGAATTTGAGTGAATTTGATCGTTTCAATTGTTATTTTGGACTGAAGTAGTCTTAAGATAGCGTCCTTCAGTCCAAATGAAGATAATTTATTGCTTGGGCTTGTCACCTGGTCTCGCTTGATCTGATTGGAGCGTTCCTGAAGCAGCATTTCAATTGCATCTTTGATCTTATGAAATTGTTTTTCGGGTTTGCGGCTTCCGAAGTCTAAGCGGGGTAGCTTTGACAAAATCAATGTCGCTCTCTGTCAATGTCTATCTATCTATCTATCTATCTATCTATCTATCTATCTATCTATCTATCTATCTATCTATCTATCTATCTATCTATCTATCTATCTATCTATCTATCTATCTATCTATCTATCTATCTATCTATCTATGTAGCTATCTAGCTGTCTAGCTGTCTAGCGATTATCTAGCTAGCTAGCTAGCTAGCTATTATATAGCAAGCCAGCTGTCTAGCTATTATATAGCTTGCTAGTTATCTAACTATTATCTAGCTAGCTATCTAGCTAGCTATTATATAGCTTGCTAGTTATATAACTATTATCTAGCTAGTTATCTAGCTAGCTATTATATAGCTATCTATCTCTGCAGCTATTATCTGGCTAGCTAACTATTACTAGGCTAGCTAGCTATTTTTTAGCTAGCTAGCTATATAGCTATTATCTCTCTGGCTGGCTCGCTAGCTATCTATCGGGATATCTATTAGCTATATAGCTGGGTGTCTAGCTGGCTAACTATTTGCGATCTATTGACTATCTACTAGCTAGCTAGCTTTCTATCTATATGAGTAACTTCTGGGTTGAGTGAACGCTGGCGCGTGTGGTTGCCACTGCTCACCCACAGAAAAACTGATCCAGTGACTGTAAAGTGACCTTGAGAGTTTTGAAAGGCGCTTAGAAGTGAAATGGATTATTTTAATGTGTGAATATACTGAACAACGAAGCTGTTTTTGTTGTTCTGGTCCCAGATTAATTCATGCCCATCTACTGCCGGTTTGTTGCCTAAAAGGGCTGCTATGTGTCCCGCGATGCTGGATTAGCGCGCTACTGATCCTTGCTCAGCGGAACACTGCTCGCCATTGTTTTCAGCGCACACGCGCAGCACGTTCCCGTCGACGGGTGCAAAACAAACAGATTAGCGCCGGCAAACCGGGAGCCGCCTGTTCCGAATTATGTCCGCCGTGCTGATCCGGCAACCTTTCGATTCAGCGGCGGATTTCCCCAACGTTTGCGAGGCTCGTTATGACTTTTTTTCTTGAAGCGAACGTCACTTGTCAAAATGGCGTCTTGTTATGAATCGTTGGTGACGGCTGTCACATAAAAATATTCTTAAAATCAAATTGAATGAACGCAACAAATGCTTATGTTATGTTAGCTAGCTTTCTATCTATTTGAGTTACTCCCGGGTTGAGTGAGGGCCTGGTTAGCTATCTGTTAGCTATCTATTAGCTAGCTAGCTTTCTATCTATTTGAGTTACCACCAGGATGAGTGAGGGCCTAGTTAGCTATCTATTAGCTAGCTAACTTTCTATCTATTTTAGGTACTTCCGGGTTGAGTTAGCGCCTGGTTAGCTATCTATTAGCTAGCTAGCTTTCTATCTATTTCAGTTACTCCCAGGTTGAGTGAAGGCCTAGCTAGCTATCTGTTAGCTATCTAGCATTCTATCTATTTGAATTACTTCCGGGTTGAGTGAGGGCCAAACTAGCTATCTGTTAGTTATCTATTAGCTAGCTGGCTTTCTATCTATTTGAGTTACTTCCGGTTTGAGTGAACGCTGGCGCGTGTGGCTGCCGCTGCTCGCCCACAGAAAAACTTATCCTGTGACTGTAAAGTGACCTTGAGAGTTTTGAAAGGCGCTTATAAATCAAATGTATTATTTTTATTTTTATTTTTATTTTTAATTTTTAATTTTAATTTTAATTTTAATTTTAATTTTAGTTTTTTAATTTTAATTTTAATTTTAATTTTAATTTTAATTTTAATTTTAATTTTAATTTTAATTTTAATTTTTACATACTGCCAACTAGTGGCCTGGCATGCATACTGCACTTTTCATCAAACTTGAAAGCTCAATTCAAGAGTACAAAATGGCAACCTGGAGCCATTTTCCAACCACGCACGAATAATATTATGCTAATTCGAGTCAAATCTGCATTCAGTCTGACTTCCTTTTCTCATTCCTCTGAAATATTTCTCTATAATAATTCAAACTCTCTCACAATCATCTAATTTCTCCGGGAAGCGGCCAACGATACCGACAGCCTCTTAAAATTTGAATAAATAAAAATGTAAATTTATTCATGAAAATATTTTGGTTCCTTTTTTTTTGGGGGGGGGAGCAAACATAAACTTCCCCTATTCCATTCTATCAATATAATAAATCCAATTTTATTTTCTCAGGCCTCGGGAGGAAATACAACGAAGTAGCTCTGTGTGTGTGTGGTTTTTGTATGTGTGTACGTAGCTAAATAACTACTTTCCGACAAATGAAAAGGGAGCCTGAAAGGGATTTCACTTAGTTCTCCTGATTCAAATTCAAGACTTCAAATCCAAGTCGGTACACGAAAAAAAAAATAATCGGTGAAAAAAATGTTAATAAACGGTCGCCTCATAGTGTCCAAATATCTGCCATTCCCGAATTTATTTGGGAATTGAAAACTATGACGTGGCGGGCCATTCCCGAATTTGTTCGGTTCTTGCGTGGGGTGCTGATAAAGCGCTGGTCAGACCTCTGTCAATGTTTTTCTAACTTCCACAAGGGGGAAGCATTTGTTTTTTTGTCCATGTTAGCGCTTTGTTACAGCTTCAGCTATTGTTTAAGCGCTCTATAAATCAATATGTATGGACTGTATTGTATTTTGTACATCTGCCCCCCCATTTCATCCATGACACAATTCAAAAACTACATCGAGTTCCAAGCCTCTTAGTAGTGAGTGATACTAGTGCAATGGCGGAACTGATTTTTTTTTCAGATTAAGGAATTTCCGTTTGACAGAATTCCTTATGAGAGAAGACTTATGCCAGTCTAGCTAGCTATCAAGCTATCTACCTAGCTATCTATTTGCTATCTATTAGCTGTCTAGCTAGCCATCTAACTAGCTATCGTTTAGGTATCTAGTTATCTAGCTGGCTAGGTAGCTATCAGCGACTGTATCCTGTGACTGTAAAGTGACCTTGAAGAGTTTTGAAAGGTGCTTAGAAATGAAATGTATTATTATTATTATTATTATTATTATTATTGTATCTATTAGCTAGCCAGCTAGTTTTCTATCTATTTGAGTTACTTCTGGGTTGAGTGAACGCTGGCGTGTGTGGCTGCCACTGCTCACCCACAGAAAAACTTATCCTGTGACTCTAAAGTGACCTTGAGAGTTTTGAAAGGCGCTTAGAAATCAAAATGTATTATTATTATTATTAATACAATACAATACAATACAATACAATACAATACAATACATACAATATGATAAAATACAATACAATACAATACAATACAATACAATACAATACCTCTAAAGATGGAGGACACTGATTTGAGGTGGCGACCCCTTGATGGGAAAAGCCGAAAGGAAAACAATACAATACAATACAATACCTGCTAATTTATACAGCGCTTTCACAACTCAATAATGCCAGATTTGATCTTAGAATATATTATCAATAACTAACACAACTAATTACGGTATAATAATAACTAATTCCAATAATAATTTTGCAAAACAAAGGAAAAGTGTCTTGACATTTTTCAAATGATGTCTCTGTTCAGAGCTACCACCCCCACTAACACACACACACACACGCACACACACGCACACACACACACACACACACACACACACACACGCGCGCGCACACACACACAAATGTGATTCGGCGAAAGCGGCTGGGGGGCATAACGGGTCAATTGTTTCATCTCGACTGCCATCTGTGGGCACTAGGACCCATGGGAAATGCAGTTCAGCCTCCTCCCCCTTTTTCTCTCCTTCTGTGTGTGTGTGTGTGTGTGTTTGTCATTCTTCATCATCAATCGGGGACAAAGACGTGAGTGACGCACCCGCTGAATTTGACGCAATAAACCCCCGGCCATTAAACCACTCAAACATACATTAATTTCATCATCATCATAATTTCTTTGTCTTTACAGTAGGCGGGGCAGCGGGTGGCGTCATCGCCATGGTGATAAACAGATGGATGGGCGATCACAAAAAAGCGCCTCGCAAATCCCATTTAAATAAACAAGCCACGCCCACGTCGGTTTTCAGTAAACAAGATACAAGGCGAAGCTGATCAATAACTAAGAAAATAGGTCACAAGGGGGAAATGTCGGGCGATATGTTGTCACGGTAACGGTGAAAGCTTCCCTTTTGGATGCGAGTAGTCACCGAGGGCCTCCTATTCGCCGCCGCCGCCGCCGTCGCTGCCCGTGAAGCCCACTTGGCCAAACGCTAAGTACGTAACGTGTGATGTGGAGTTCACAAGAGGCTCTCTCGGGCGGCGGCGAAGCGACTCAATGGCCCCGCCGCTCGCCGTCTTTGATGGCGGCGAGTCGATGATACTCCAGCGACAAATTAGCAGCAGGTGTCTGTGTTGTGGTCGGCAGTCAGGCGTAATGGCTCCTTTGATGCGACGCCATTTGCGCGACGACGCGCAGGAGTGGAAAAATGGGGTTTATTGATGTATTTTATTTTTTTAAATGAATAGTATTTTTAATGAATGTGTTTTTTTTTAATATAATGTCCATTATTTTTTGACTCACTTTTATTTTGTCAAGTGGTTGTGCAAAATAAATAAAGACATACACAAATAAGTAAACACATACATGAACAAATACATTAATAAATACATAAATTAATACATGAATAAATACATAAATAAATACATGAACAATTAATGTAACACATGCATAAACAAATACATAAATAAATACATAATAAATGCATGAATAAATACATACATAAATACATTAATAAATAAATGAATAAATACATAAATAAATACATAAACAATTAATTTAACACATGCATAAACAAATACATAAATAAATACATAATAAATGCATGAATAAATACATACATAAATACATTAATAAATAAACGAATAAATACATAAATAAATACATAAACAATTAATTTAACACATGCATAAACAAATACATAAATAAATACATAAATAAATACATGAATAAATACATACATAAATACATTAATAAATAAACGAATAAATACATAAATACATAAACAATTAATTTAACACATGCATAAACAAATACATAAATAAATACATGAATAAATACATACATAAATACATTAATAAATAAATGAATAAATACATAAATAAATACATAAATAAATACATTAATAAATACATTAATAAATACATAAATAAATACATGAATAGATACATAAATAAATACATAAACAATTAATTTAACACATACATAAACAAATACATAAATAAATACATGAATAAATACATAAATAAATACATAAATAAATACATTAATAAATACATAAATAAATACATAAATAAATACATAAATAAATGAAGCGGTCTGGAAAATGGATGGATGAATGGAAATATACACTTATTTTTTTGACTCACTTTTAAGTGGTTGTGCAAAATAAATAAATACATAAATACATACATAAACAAATAAACACATATATAAACAAATACATAAATAAATACTTTAATAAATACATAAATAAATACATGAATAAATACATAAATAAATACATAAATAAATACACAAACAATTAATTTAACACATACATAAACAAATACATAAATAAATACATTAATAAACACATAAATAAATACATAAATAAATACACAAATAAATACATAAATAAATACATAAATAAATGAAGCGATCTGGAAAATGGATGGATGGAAATATACACTTATTTTTTTGACTCACTTTTAAGTGGTTGTGCAAAATAAATAAATACATAAATAAATACATAAACAAATAAGTAAACAAATAAACACATATAAACAAATACATAAATAAATACATGAATAAATACCTAAATAAATACATAAACAATTAATTTAACACATACATTCAGGGGAGTCATCAAATTTCACGCATCATTTGTCTTTATACTATGTATCTTCATACAGGCTGGCGACCAATCCCGGGTTTACCCACCAATGTCATGTGCAATCGATTTTAGCTAATTAATGACGGATGAAAGTATCTATCCTTCCGCTTTGCGCCCCCTGTGGCCAAAACGACGACTACATTTATCACAGAAAATAATCAATGCTTGATGTTGATGTACTAATGCGACTTATTGTGTTTATTCTTTTTTTTTTTAGATAAGCAAGAATTTCTATATCCAAGCTATTATATTTTATTTATTTTTTAACCCCCCCCCCCCTCCTCCATTTTGAGCTTCTTGTATCCAACTGGATGCATTGTGTGTGTGCTTTCTTTTGGTTTCATTTAATAACGCAATGTGTTTCAGCATCCCTGTGTCCTTTTAGCTTGTTGGTCACCATAGCGACCACTTTCTGAATCATGAAATATGCCGAGGCTGAAGTGTGTTCTTGTCTGATATTGTGTGTGTGTGTGTGTGTGTGTGTGTGTGTGTGTGTGTGTGTGTGTGTGTGTGTGTGTGTGTGTGTACAACCATACTTTTCACAAGTCATTACGCTACATCGGCCATTAAGAGGCAGCCCATTTGCACTCCATGTTGGAAAGATGCTATCAGCAGCTCAGCATAGGGTGTGTGTGTCTGTGTGTGTGTGTATGACTAGTCTTGTGAGGACCACTCACATTTTATACCATACGTAGTGAGGACATTTTTGACAAGTGAGGACCTTTTGGCCGGTCCTCACAAGTTTTTCTTTCTAAAGGCTTCTAGAGGGTCTATATATGCATGTGTTAAAGTTTCGGGAAGGTCCTCACAAATTCACCCAAAATTATTCTTTGGTGTGTATTTTTATTTCACTTGATTACACACACTTTTTACTTATTGTGTGTGTCTGTGTGTGTGGTTAATGAGAGAAAAAAGTTCATACCACAAAAAGTAAAACAATATTTTAACCAAATTCACTACAGGGGTGAGGACTTTGAATGTACACATTCAGAAACCTCACTCCTCCTGTTATTTCAGTTTCAATTCCACTTTTTATTTCTTTGTTTTTAGTGGAAATGGGGTGAAATTCAGTGTTCAAATGTAACACTAGTTCTTCTCTAAATTTATCAGCAAGGGTGGTCCTCGCCTTGCACGCTGGGTCCGAGACGACAGTAATTTCGTCTGTCCTGTATGTCATGCATATTAGCATATTTGACAATAAAGCGGACTTTGACTTATTTGGAGTTATCCGGACCCCACAAAACCATTGAAACAGGAATTTGTGTGTGTGTTTGTTTGTATGACCACTCTTGTGAGGACCACTCACATTTTATACCATGCATAGTGAGGACATTTTCCTCACAAATTTTTCATTCTAAAGGCTTCTCGAGGGTCTATATATATATATATATATATATATATATATATATATATATATATATATATATATATATATATATATATATATATATCACTGTGTGTGTAAACACACACACAGTGAATGTATAAACCACCCATGTTCTTCCATTCTCCCATCTTGTATTTCTTGTTCTTGTCAGCTTGTGGGCGGCGAGTTCGACCTGGAGATGAACTTCATCATCCAGGAGGCGGAAAGCATCGGCTGCATGGTGGAGCTGCTGTCGCACTGCGAAGTGACGTGCCAGGCGGAGATTTGGAGCATGTTTACCGCCATTTTGCGCAAAAGCGTGCGTAACCTGCAGACCAGCACGGAGGTGGGCCTCATCCAGCAGGTGCTGCTGAAGATGAGCAAGGTGGACGACATGATTGCAGGTACTACTACTTTGAAAGGGGAGTAAAAGAAGCTATTTTCATAAAACGGAAAAAAACCCTTCACTAAATCGCCATGGTGGGGTGAGGTTCAATTTGGATTGTTCCTACAACCGACTTCTGAGGCAACATAGGCTTAGTTATGCTGATGAGGTGATAACAGATCAAATGGGGCAATAAGGACAGTCATAGACCCCATACTCAGGAAGGACAATAGAAGTAATCAGTCATCACAATAGAAGTTTTCAGTGTAGCCGCAGGGAGTAGTCCTCTGCTCCCCCCAACCTGAGACAATGGACCAATCATAGCAGAGTCTGGCACCACCACGTCTGGACAGTAGGACTATATATATAGGGTCAAAACTACCAGCAAAAGATTTTAGTTCGCTGACGAAGCCTCTTGGATAAGAAGCGAAACGTCCGACACCTTGAAAGAAGTACAAATGACAGCTGAAGAAACCTTCTCACCGATGGACCACTCCTGTACGACTGAGAGCTTACACTGACTTAAATCCACACATTTCATGATTTAGTGTTCTTTTCATCGGAGGAACATTTCTCCCGTGTGTAGCTACAAATGCAACTTTTACGGAATATAATTGCGAATATTATTGCGAATGGAGTATGTCGACGAAAGCTTTATTGTAATAACGAGGCACTCAAGTGTTTTCCGACACTCAGTTGAGGCCAAGTGAGTCAATCATCTCTTTCCAGATGATCTTTTTGTGTAATTGATGCTTTCCTCGCTTATCCTCCAATTCCCCCGACGAGTGTTTTTCCTTCGCCGTGCCTTTTCAACTTGACTCGAAGCCGCTCGGTTCGTGTAAACAGTGAATAGCGCATGGACTGTGTATATTCTTACGTATGCAACAGTCAAGACGAGAGTGTGTTTGAACATTGAAGTATTTGGTTTTTCTTCCACTGGACTTGCAAGGTAACAAAGCGGATGCGTCAGGTGACATTTTTTCGGCAATCCTGAGATTAGTGAATTCAAGAAATAGTTTTGAAAGGCGCTTATAAATTAAATGTATTATTATTATTATTATTATTATTATTATTATTACAGTAAAGTCTCGTTATATCGATATCGGATATATCGATAGTCCCGGTTATATCGATACTATTTCTATGCACGCACGGAGAAAATTACATGCAAACAGGGTCGGATATATCGATAGTCCCGGTTATATCGATATTTTTTCGGACTCCCTTGAATATCGATATAACGAGACTTTACTGTATTATTATTATTATTATTATTATTATTATTATCAAGTCAATCTCTCTGATCATACTCACAACAGTGAATTAAAAATACATAAATATTTGGATATTTTTCCTCAGCCGCCTCCACACAACAGTACATTGATGCCAAGAAGATATTTGGGGACAATGAGGCCATTTTATACATGGTGGTCCCCACTCTCCTCTATTGCCAAGAATGTGTGTTTGAATATTTCGGCTCGTTTTCATCAAGAATTCTCGTAAAAACAATTAAATCCAATTAATTGTCAAGGCACATGGAGTCATCTTCCTCGACACTTCACACATAATTGGGAAGTGTGTGTTATAGGGTCAGTTTATCCTGGACAGTCCCCACTTGCTCATTGCCAAGAATGTGTGTTTGGATATTTGGGGCATTTTCCTCAGGAATTATTGTAGAAAACAGTGAAATCCAATTAAACGTGAGGGCACAGAGTCATTTTCCTCGACACTCACCACATTATTGGGAAGCATGTGTGCTATGGGGTCATTTTATCCTCGACAGTCCCCACTTGGTCATGTTGCCAAGAATATGTGTTTGGATATTCGGGGCATTTTCATCAGGAATTCTCGTAAAAAAAAACAATGAAATCCAATTAACTTTGAGGGCACATGGAGTCATTTTCATCGACACTCCCCACATCATTGGGAAGTGTGTGTTATAGGGTCAGTTTATCCTTGACAGTCCCCACTTGCTCATGTTGCCAAGAATATGTGTTTGGATATTCGGCGCATTTTCCTCAGGAATTCTTGTAAAAAAAAACAATGAAATCCAATTAAGCGTGAGGCTACATGGAGTCTTCTTCCTCGACACTCCGCACATCATTGGGAAGTGTGTGTTATAGGTTCATTTTATCCTCGACAGTCCCCCCCTGCACACGTTGCCAAGAATGTGTGTTTGGATATTTGGGTTGTTTTCCTCAGGAATTCTCGTTAAAACAATGAAATCCAATTAAGCGTGAGGCTACATGGAGTCATTTTCCTCGACACTCCCCACATAATTGGGAAGCGTGTGTGCCATTGATTCCAAGGAGATATTTAGGAACAATAGGGTCATTTGATCCTCGACGGTCCCCACTTTCATTGGTGGCCAAGAATGTGTGTTTGGATATTCGTCTCGTTTTCCTCAGGAATTCTCGTAAAAACAATGAAATCCAATTAATTGTGAAGGCACATGGACTCATTTTCCCCCGACACTCCCCACATAATTGGGAAGCGTGTATGCTGTCGTCGTAAGTACCTTCATTTGCCTCGATCAACCACACTTTGTAGCAAAAACCAGGAAAGTGTTTAGTCGTTTTGTTTCTCAATCATTCTCCCAAAATAGAAAATCTAAGCAACCGTGTTTAAGCAATCCTCACAAAGCAGTCCATAAAAAGAAGCTTTGCTGCATTCAGGTCATTCCATCCCATCGTCAAACACAAAAACACACACACACCAGGCCATGGAAGTGTGTGTGTGTGTGTGTGTGTGTGTGTGTGTGTGTGTGTGTGTTTTCAAGGCTTCCTGCACCACACGTTCCATAGTGTGAAGTCTCTTTGACATCGACCTTGACTTTTTCCTTTAATGCCGTCCTCACTCCTCCGTCCGTCGTGTCTCAGCAGGATGAGGTGCTTTACAAGTGCTATGACTTACTCTGCAGCTTTCAATGACCTACATGCATTGATCACACACACACAAAAAAAACAACACAAACACACACACACACACACAATGTAATGCTTTATTTCCTCTAATGAAATCCGGCACAGCTCAATCCACATTATAGCCACACTGGCCTTTATTGGCACACAAAGAAAGTCTCTGTGAGTGAGCAGATCGGCTCACGGTTGTTTAGGGCTTTCACACTCTCACTAAGATACACAAAAACATACCAAAATAACATCGTATTTGGATAAAAGTGAAAGAAAATACATAAATTGTTGAAAATGTCCCCATTGTGGGACTATTAAAGGTTTTCTGTTTCTGATTGACATTTTTTTGTCATTTACAGATCTACTGGTGGACATGTTGGGCGTCATGGCTAGTTATAGCATCACCGTCAAGGAGCTCAAGTTGCTCTTCAGCATGCTGAGAGGTGACAACGGCGTTTGGGTAAGGAAGGCCGAGAAAGTCTGCGGGATTTTACTTGACGGTCCCCACAAAGTAGCAAAACCAGAAAAAAAAGTGTGTGATGATTCCAAGGTAAATATAGATCACGAAAAATTGAATTATTGATTGATACAGTCCGTATACACGGTATTACAAAGCTATAACTAATACTTAAACTAGGAAAAGTGGAAGTAAAAGAAAGCATAAATGATAGAGAATAGATAGAACACCTCAAGGCCCACAATAGAAGCACAGAAAATCTGGGGTCAATCTGAGGTGAACAGACACAGCCTGTTAAACTGTCATCTTCAGGTAGTCGATCTGGCCTTGGGCGTAATTGAGGACTTGGTAAACTCCTTCACAGGAAGAGCTCATTAGCTAGGTTACGAATCGTAACAGTTCATGGAAAGACAATTAAATTGTCTACATTCTGTTGGTTTATGGATGTTGGTGCTTGGGACGTCCTGGAGCGTGGTATTCAAATCAAGAAGACTACGGACGTATCACTTAAAGGACAACCGACACTTTTTTTTTTTGTTTCCTAACTGACATCAGAAAAACGTTTTATAGCATCTAAAATAGCCAAAACACGAAGGCTGATATTTTGAGTCAAATGCAAAACACCAATAAAAATGACTTGAAGTGTCCCAAAACTACTTCAAAATGACCCCCGGAAATGGCGAGTTTCAGAAGGCCCCGCCCCCTTGTTCGTGACGTCACACAAGGACGTCTTTGCCTTGCTCGAGAATCAAAACAATGGCTTCAGATTCGGAGAAGATGCTTTCTTGTTACTCATCCAGTTATGAATATGATTCAAATAGTTCTGAAGAGGAAAGCATAAATGTTTGCAATCGATTAAAGAAGTCCTTCCGGATCATTTTGAGCCGTCGGGACTCCAATGTAGCGTCACAAAAAATGCACAATATGGCGCCCAAGCCCCGTTGGAATTTGTGTCAACTAGTATCAAATAGTAGTCTTGGTGCAACACACAACGATTCACCATCGTGTTATTTCTGTTTTTCCTTCTAATTTCGCCATCAACACGAAGTTTTCAGACCAAACAAAGTACCACAAAATGCATTGTGTGTCGCTTTCTCGGTCAGGGGGTGTTCCTTCTGTGACGTCACGTCAGGAATCATCACCAACTCGAAAACAAGACTTCCTGAATATTCAGCGCGAGTCTTAAAACGTCAAATATAGCTATATGCCGTGGAATCGTTGTAAAATACGTTCAGTAGAAGTCATTGGAAGCCATTTTACAAATTATGGACACAACTTGTCCGGAGGTGTCGGTTGTCCTTTAAAATTGCGTATACTCTCAATGAATAGCTTGGCAGATGGCTGCAAAAGCTGGGCGTCGGTCATGAATGGCTGCGTCACCCTGCTGGCAGTAAAAAAAAAAAAAAAAAAACAATCTTCCTGTGTTCAAGCCTTTGTTCACAGTGTCCGACCGAACAAACATCTCTGACAAGAAGTGAAAACAAAATAAATGCTAACTGTAATGAAAACTGCTAAACTATTAAAATTTCTGAATAAGTCAGACAAATTAGTAAACATCCTGATTTCTGCCTTCAACCGCAAGAACCTCCTCCCGGACAGAAAGACAGATCGATGTCAAGTTGCCATGGTATCGATGAGGGTAGAATGTGATCGAGGGGCTTATTGATCTTGCGGTAGAGATGCGATGTCAAACCGCGTTCGCCTTCCCTTTAGTGCACAGGTGTCAAAGTCAAGGCCCGCGGGCCAAATCCGGCCCGCCACATCATTTTTTTTCGGCCCGCGAAAGCAAATGAAACTTGTTAAATTCCATGATGATTGCTAAAATCTGAGCCAAAATTTCATATTTTTGGATGTCAACCACAATAAAAGTCATTATTGTTGACTTCAGATTTGAAAAAAGAGTTATTCATTAATTTGCTGTGTGCTCTATATGTAATATTTGAAGGGATTTAAACATTCTAATGGGTCATAACGGCCCTCGAGAGAAAACCATAACTACAATGTGGCCCGCGGCAAAAAAATGACTTTGACACCCCTGCTTTAGCGGCTTGTATCAATAATTTGTAAATGTCACTCACTCACTCACTCACACTGTTTTCCTCTTCGTAGCCCAGACACGCCATCAAGTTATTGTCCGTCTTGAATCAGATGCCTCAACGTCACGGCCCCGACACCTTCTTCAATTTTCCCGGACGCAGCGCGGCGGTACGTTTTTTTTTTTTTTTTTTTTTTTGTAACCCGTCGCTCGCCCGATCGGGGGAAACGCTCGATTATAAACACGTAGTTTCCCGCAGGCCATCGCTTTGCCGCCCATCGCCAAATGGCCGTATCAAAATGGCTTCACCATCAACACGTGGTTCCGGCAAGATCCGCTCAACAACATCAACGTGGATAAAGACAAGCCGTATCTTTACTGGTGAGACCGAAACGGGGTTTTAAGTTCATCAAGTAGTCTCAAAGTTCCCGAATTTATTCAGGAATTGAAAATATGACGTAGAGCACCATTCCTGAATTTATTCGTGTTTTGGGGGTGACGATAAAGCGCTGGTCAGACCTCTGGCAATGTTTTTCCCTTCCACCAAAGGGCAGCATTTGCCTTTTGTCCATGTTAGCGCTTTGTTTCCGCTTTAGCTGTTGTTAAAGTGCTATAAAATCAATATTTATGTATTGTATTTTGTACAGTCGCCCCCATTTCAAGCTCAGATAACTCCAGACCCATATATTTCAGTAATTAACTCTTTCCCTTCCATGAGGGGGCTGTGGTTGCCTTTTGTCCATGTTAGCGCTTTGTTACAGCTTCAACTGTTGTTAAAGCGCTATATCAATCACTATGTATATATTGTATTTTGTACAGCCACCCCCATTTCAAGCTCAGATAACTCCAGACCCATATAACTTAGGAATTAACTCTTTTTTTTTCCTGATGAAAGACAAGAGTCTAAGGGTTCTAATTCTGTATTGAATTTATGTCGTCCTCAAACTCAATACTCTGTTGGTTCTGCAATTTGAGTGAAAATGACAAAAACCCTGGCACTGAAGTCATACCAGGCACCCATCCCCCCCCCCCTCTTTATGTTTAGTTAGCTTGCGGAACAGCGGTAGGATGTCAAATACCTCCATGTGTAACCTTGGCGACCATTTTTTTTAAGTGGCAGGTGCCCCCACGTGCCCCCACTGACGTCCGGCCCTGCCCGCTCTTATCATCGTCCCGACAGGCGCTTGCTCATGTCGTCCATCTTGTTGTTCATCTTGTACAAATTACACACTGCCAAGTCGTCGCCGTAAATAGCAACAAGGGGGGGGGAAGGATGCTAGATTAGCCTCATTTGTTTTTATTTTACTTTTATGACAGGAAGTTGTTATTGTCATTTCTTGTTATTGTACTCGTTTCTATTCTGGGAATTGTTAAATTAATCACATGACATCGTTGTCAACGTCATGGGCTATTGTTGACTTGAATCATTATTTCTAATAATAATAATAATAATAATAATAATAATAATAATAATAATAATAATAATAATAATAATAATAATAATATATTTCATTTATAAGCACCTTTCAAAACTCCCTGGGACACTTTCCAGTAGTAATTTTGTTTATTTCCATCATGCAAAGTAACTAATAATAATAATAATAATAATAATAATAATAATAATAATAATAATAGTATTAAAATCAAGAAGACTATGTTTTGCTAATGTGTCACTCAATAATAATTCTAATACTAATAATAATTTTCCCATTGTGGGACGAATAGAGGTTTTCTGATTCCTAATAATAATAATAATAATATATTTCATTTATAAGCGCCTTTCAAAATTCTCAAAGACACTTTCCAGTAGTAGTTTTATTTATTTCCATCATGCAAAGTAACTAATAATCATAATATTAATCATAATATTAATAATAATAATAATAATAAATAATAATAATAATAATAATATATTTCATTTATAAGCGCCTTTCAAAACTCTCAGCGACACTTTCCAGTAGTAATTTTGTTTATTTCCATCATGCAAAGTAACTAATAATAATAATAATAATAATAATAATAGTATTAAAATCAAGAAGACTATGTTTTGCTAATGTGTCACTCAATAATAATTCTAATACTAATAATAATTTTCCCATTGTGGGACGAATAGAGGTTTTCTGATTCCTAATAATAATAATAATAATAATAATAATAATAATAATAATAATATATTTCATTTATAAGCGCCTTTCAAAATTCTCAGACACTTTCCAGTAGTAGTTTTATTTATTTCCATCATGCAAAGTAACTAATAATAATAATCATAATATTAATAATAATAATAATAATAATAATAATAATAATAATAATAATAATAATAATAATAATAATATATTTCATTTATAAGCACCTTTCAAAACTCTCAAGGACACTTTCCAGTAGTATTTTAATAATAATAATAATAATAATAATAATAATAATAATAATAATAATAATACATTTCATTTATAAGCACCTTTCAAAACTCTCAAGGACACTTTCCAGTAGTAGTTTTATGTATTTCCATCATGCAAAGTAACTAATAATAATAATAATAATAATAATAATAATAATAATAATAATAATAAATACATACATACATAATAATAATACATTTCATTCATAAGCACCTTTCAAAACTCAAGGTCACTTTACAGTCACAGGATTACCTTGGCAAAGGCAACAATCACCTAAATGCCCTCAAATAATTCATTATTAACTTAATTAATTAATTCTTAACTTTATTTAGAATGTGCACCTTATTTCTTATCAGACAAAGAAATAACGACCGCGCGCGTTTGGCTTTGCAGCTTCCGTACCAGTAAAGGAATCGGATACTCGGCGCACTTTGTTGGCAACTGCCTGATCGTGACCTCCCTCAAATCGAAAGGAAAAGGCTTCCAACACTGCGTCAAATACGATTTCCAGCCACGAAAGGTGAGAACAACAAATAAAACCGGCCATCATCGTTTTTTTTTTTGTACATTAATAACATTAATAACATTAATTTGTTTGTATTGCAGTGGTACATGATCAGCATCGTTCACATCTACAACCGCTGGAGGAACTCCGAGATCCGCTGCTACGTTAACGGCCAGCTAGTTTCCTACGGCGACATGGCCTGGCACGTCAACACTAACGACGTAAGCGAAACGCTGCCAATATTTTGTCCTTTACCTAATTCGCTCCTGGGCGGTTGGGAAGCAAAATACACCAGTTCGCTGCTGAGAGGGGGGTGGGGGGGAGTCAACGGAGGGAAGCGCATCCTTGGCAAGTGGATACTTTGTTGGATAAAAACAAAGTGTAAGCAAAAAGCGTCTGGGTCCTTTCTGTTTTTTTTACATTATTTTGCTCACTTGAGCTATCTAGCTGGCTATCTAGCTAGCAATCTAGCTGGCTACCGAGCTAGCTATCTATTTGCTATCTATTAGATAGTTAGCTTGCTATCTAGCTAGCTATATATTTGCTATCTATAAGCTATCTATAAGCTAGCTAGCTAGCTAACTAGCTTTTAGTTGTCTAGTTATTTCTTTGTATGATAATAATTAAGGTGCACATTCTAAATAAAGTTAGTAATTAATTAAGTTCATAATGAATTATTTGCGGCCATTCAGGTGATTGTTGCATTTGCCAAGGTAATCCTGTGACTGAAAAGTTATTATTATTATTATTATTATTATTATTATTATTATTAGTAGTAGTAGTAGTAGTAGTAGTAGTAGTAGTAATATTAATAATAGTAATAATATTAATATTAATAGTATTAGTATTAGTATTAGTATTATTAGTATTAGTATTAGTATTAGTATTAGTATTATTAATATTAACATTATTGTTACTTTGCATGATGGAAATAAACTACTACTGCAAAGTGTCCTTGAGAGTTTTGAAAGGTGCTTATAAATGAAATTTATTATTATTATTATTATTATTATTATTATTATTATTATTATTATTATTAACTTTTTTGCATGATGGAAATAAATAAAACTACTACTGGGAAGTGTAGTAGTGGGAATTATTATTATTAATTGTAATAATAATAATAATAATAATAATAATAATAATAATAATAATAATTATTATTATTATTATTATTATTATTATTATTTAAAAAAGAAACAGCCATCATAACAAAAAAAATGCCGTCTTCAGTCACTGCGATGTAGTTTTTCATTTGAATTCATTTACATAAGTGTAGCCTATGCATGAAAAAATATGGATCAAAGCTAACTAACATGATAGGATATAAATCGAGATGGGATGAAATATGGATTATAAATTCATGAGACATATAACGCTACGGAATACAAATTAGATCAAGCTATATAGAACGTGACCGAATCTAAAATGCTGAAGTGCGCAATTATTCAAATATGTAAATAAACATCAACCTATAACTTTATATGACCGCATATGAGGACATTCAAAAATGTTTATGTGTAACCCCATGAAAAAGCATCTCAAGCTAACGGACGTGCTATCGTTCCTATTTTTCCCCGCGCAGAGCTACGACAAATGCTTCCTAGGCTCTTCGGAGACGGCCGACGCTAACCGAGTGTTCTGCGGTCAGCTCGGCGCCATCTACGTCTTTAGCGAAGCGCTCAACCCCGCTCAGATATTTGCCATACACCAACTCGGACCAGGATACAAGGTGAGACGTGACGAAATTAGAACCAGTTTGCGTTGCTAGCATGAGGAAATGATAACAATGAAATCGTTAAGGGACATGTTAGCTTGCTAAGGCTAAAGAATTTTCAGCTAAAGCTCCCATCGCCTTTTCTCTCTTTGTCACTAATTGAATTAGCATCTGAGGAAATAATAAAAATGAAATTCTTAAGGAACATGTACGGTAATGTGGACATGCTAGCTTGCTAAAGCTAAAGAATTTTGAGCTAAAGCTCCCGTCAGAGTTTTTAATCCTGCTTTTTCTCTCTTTGTCACTAATTGAATTAGCATATGAGGAAGTAATAAAAATGAAATTGTGAAGGAACCTGTACGGTAATGTTAGCTTGCTAAGGCTAAATAATTTTGAGCTAAAGCTCCCATCATAGTGTTTTAACCCTGCCTTTTCTCTCTTTGTCACTAATTTAATTAGCATCTGAGGAGTAATAATAAACATGAAATTGTTAAGGAACATGTACGGTAATGTGGACATGTTAGCTTGCTAAAGCTAATGAATTTTGATCTAAAGCTCTCAGAGTTTTTAATTTTGCCTTTTCTCTCTCTTTCGCTAATTCAATTAGCATCCAAGGAAATATTAATTTTAAATTGTTAAGGAACATGTACAGTAATGTGGACATGTTAGCATGCTAAGGCTAAAGAATTTTGAGCTAACGCTCCCGTCATAGAGTTTTTAATCCTGCCTTTTCGCTCTCTTTCGCTAATTGAATTAGCATCCGAGGAAATAATATATTTTTTAAATTGTTAAGGAACATGTACAGTAATGTGGACATGTTAGCATGCTAAGGCTAAAGAATTTTGAGCTAACGCTCCCGTCATAGAGTTTTTAATCCTGCCTTTTCGCTCTCTTTCGCTAATTGAATTAGCATCCGAGGAAATAATATATTTTTTAAATTGTTAAGGAACATGTACAGTAATGTGGACATGTTAGCATGCTAAGGCTAAAGAATTTTGAGCTAACGCTCCCGTCATAGAGTTTTTAATCCTGCCTTTTCGCTCTCTTTCGCTAATTGAATTAGCATCCGAGGAAATAATATATTTTTTAAATTGTTAAGGAACATGTACGGTAATGGGGACATGTTAGCTTGCTAAAGCTAAAGAATTTTGAGCTAAAGCTCTCATCATTAGAGTTTTTAATCCTGACTTTTCTCTCTTTTTGTCACTAATTTAATTAGCATCTGAGGAATAATAATAAAAATTACATTGTTAAGCAACATGTAAAGTAATGTGGACATGTTAGCATGCTATGGCTAAAGAATATTTTGCTAAAGCTCCCGTCATAGAGTTTTTATTCCTGCTTTTTCTCTCTTTGTCACTAATTGAATTAGCATCTGAGGATGTACGGTAATGTGGACATGTTAGCTTGCTAAAGCTAAAGAATTTTGAGCTAAAGCTTCTGTTATAGTGTGTTTAATCCTGCCTTTTCTCTTTTTCTTGCTAATTAAATTAGCATCCGAGGAATAATAATAAAAATTAAATTGTTAAGAAACATATACAGTAATGTGGACATGTTAGCTTGCTAAAGCTAAAGAATTTGGAGCTAAAGCTCCCGTCATAGAGTTTTTTAATCCTGCCTTTTCTCTCTTTGTCACTAATTCAATTAGCATCCACGTTAGCGCTTTGTTCATCAAGCTAATCCTTCCTCGCGTAGCGCTCCAGGAAGCCAATTATATTTGGGTCTGCCCAGATGTTCTATTCCCCTCCATCCAACTTTTGACCTTTTACCCTTTCCGACAGAGCACGTTTAAGTTCAAATCCGAGAGCGACATCCACCTCGCCGAGCACCACAAGCAGGTCCTGTACGACGGCAAATTGGCTAGCTCCATCTCCTTCACGTACAACGCCAAGGCCACCGACGCGCAGCTCTGCTTGGAGTCCTCGCCGCGAGAGAACGCCTCCATCTTTGTGCACTCGCCGCACGCCCTCATGCTGCAGGTTTGTGGGTGTTACGCACCCGCGTCGAATGCTGAGTTCGAAGTTGACATTTTGCAGAGCGCAAGAAAAGAGCTTTTTCTTTGTGCTTTTCTTCTTCTGTGGTGTCATTTTATTGGTCATCGTTTTTGTTTTTGCGTGACATTATCATTGCATTAGCCACGTTTTGGATACGCGGCTAAAATATGATGCGTTTATTAGCTATCTATTTAGTTAGCTAATAGCTATCACACAATACTAGTTTCCATTTCCAGAAGTTAAGTGGCCCCATCTTTTACCCCACCCACCCTGGTCATTGCTCTGAAGTAACTGATGCGTGAGGGAAAGGTTTCCTGGACGCTACTTTTTATTGATCTAGCTGGCCTAGCTAGCTAGCTATTTGCTATCTATTAGCTAGCACGCTAGCTATTTAGCTATTTGCTATCTATTTAGCTAGCTATTAGCTAGCTCGCCTTCAATCTTTTTTGGAGTTATTCCGGGTTGAGTGAACGCTGGCGCGTGTGGCTGCCGCTGCTCACCCACACAAAAACTTCTCCTGTGACTGTAAAGTGACCTTGAGAGTTTAGATAGAAATGTGGTAGCTAGCTAATATATAGCTAACGGATAGCTATCCAGGTATAATAATAATAATAATAATAATAATAATAATAATGATTGGATTGGATTTGCCTTTATTAGTTTCGCAGTGGAGAAATTATTAAATAATAATAATAATAATAATAATAATAATAATAATAAGAATAATAATATATTTCATTTATAAGCGCCTTTCAAATATAGTTTATAATAGATAGCCTGCTCGACAGCTAAAGAGCCAGCTAGATAGCTAATAGATAGCTAGCTCAATAGCTAACGAGCCAGCTAGATAGCTAATAAATAACAAATAAAGTGCTAGCTAAGTAGCCACGAGGGGGCCAAATTTGCTTTTTGTCAACGTTAGCAATTTGCTCCGGCTTCAGCTGTTTTTAAAGCGCTACATCAATAAATGTTTGTATTGTATTGTATTCTGTTCAGCCACCTCCATTTCAAGCTCAGATAACTCCAGACCCATATAATTTAGGAATTAACTCTTTTTCTGGTGAAAGTAGAAAGTTTAAGGTTTCTTACGCTGCATTGAATGTTTATATAGTCCTAAAACTCAATATTCTGGAATTTGAGTGACAATGACAAAAACCCTGGCATTGGAGTGGACACGTTTTTGCACGTCATCTGGCAGTGAATGAATTAACGTGGACACTCATTTTTCTTTTGACATGAAAAATGGTTTATATTGAAAAACCCGCGGGTTAAAAGAACTTGTATCCAATTCTAGGACGTTAAGGCCATCGTGACGCATTCCATCCACAGCGCCATCCACTCCATTGGTGGCATCCAGGTCCTTTTTCCGCTCTTCGCCCAACTGGACTACAAACACCTCAACGACGCCACAGTGGACACCACCGTGTGGTCAGGAATCACCCCGAGCGCGTATTTGATGCGGATCTGGCCTCTTATTTCATTGCGGTGTGATATTTTGCAGTGCCACACTGCTCGCCTTCCTGGTGGAGCTACTCAAGAGCTCGGTGGCCATGCAGGAGCAGATGCTGGGTGGCAAAGGCTTCCTGGTGATCGGGTACCTGCTGGAGAAGGTATGTGAAAGATACAGTGATACCTTGGTTTACGAACCCCTTGGCTCACGAGCTTTTCGGTTACGAACGTTACATTTATGAAATTACCTTGGTATACAAACTATTTTTCGGGATACACACAGAGCGCCACAATGTGTTATTGGCGAACAAGCCCGTTCTTCGAACAAGAAAATGGCAGTCGACTGTTTTTGTCCTCTAATTTAAAACAGATTCTTTTCTTACAGACAGTGTATTCAAATACCTGACATATTTCGGCGTATACGTCCGCCTTCGTCAGTGTTTTTGTCCTCTATTTCCCGCCCCCAGTCTTCGGTTAAAGCCACGTGATTAGTCAAGAACGCAGAAGTGAGGGGGCGGGGGTTAAACATTAAAGAGACAGGCAGACGACAGAGAGAGTGTGACAAAATGGAAAGAAAACAGTAAAATTGGGACTCGTTTCAACTTTGATAGAGTGTATACTGCAAGGTTAAAATATCCCATCAATCAGGCTCCACAAATAACCCGCACAAGCCATCTGTACACTTGATGCAAAAAGCTATCAACCCAGCTATACACAGAACAGAATTGATGAGGAACAAGGTAAAATTATCGCAGAGAAAGCACCTACAAGGGATCATTCCTCAAGATGGTGAAAGAAGAAGGCTACGTTCCTCATCAAGTGTTTAATGCTGATGAAACCCGCCACTCGAGTCCATCAAGCCATCAACAACCATCACAAAGGTAAATAAAATGACTATTGTACAGTACAGTTTATTTCTTTAATCATAGTACCATAGCACATTTATTATACATAAAATAAGGTATATTTTGTGTAGTTTTAAGGTTTAGGAAATTAGAAAATTATGTTTTATGGGGATCTGGGAACGGATTATTCTCATTTTAATGGTTTCCTATGGGAAATGAATTTTTGGGATACACACTTTTTGCCCTACACACTCTGTCTGGGAACCAATTAAATTCGTAAACCAAGCTATGACTGTAATTCAAATCTCAAAGGCACAGGCAGACAAAATGAAGAATGTACAACTGAAGCGCTCACCATTTTATGTCATAAAATTACCTAACTTGATGTTTCTTTGATTTCGTCCAAAGTCATCTCGGATCCATATCACACGTGCGGTCCTGGAGCAGTTTTTGTCCTTCGCCAAGTACCTCGATGGTTTGCCCCACGGGGCGCCGCTACTCAAGCAGCTGTGTGACCACGTCCTGTTCAACGCCGCCATCTGGATACACACGCCTGCCAAGGTTAGTGTGTGTTTGTTTGTGTGTGTGTATATCAGAGGCAAAAGGAAGGTGACAAAAAAAAACACTTTCACTAGCTTGTAAAATGGAAGTTTGATGTGGACCTGACAGTTTGTGGTGTTGTGGTTCGTCGTCGGTTTGTGGTTTGTGGGTGCGATGGGGAAGTGGGGGTGAGTTTAAGCGATTCATAGTGAGGTTTTGTTGTTTGGTCGCATTGTGTTGTGATGTTACAGTGCAGTTAAGACACAGGAGGCACTGCAGCGGTTTATTTTTAGTGTAGTTAAATTTGAAATCAAATTGTTTTATTGATTGTGATGCTTATTTCTTTTTGTTTGTTCACAGCACCAAAGTGATGAAATAATAATCATAATACGTTTCAGTTATAAGCACCTTTCAAAACTCTCAAGGTCACTTTACAGTCACAGGATCAGTTTTTCTGTGGGTCACACGTGCCAGCGTTCACTCAACCCGGAAGTAACTCAAATAGATAGAAAGCTAGCTAGCTAATACATAGATAGCCAATAGCTAGCTAGCTAATAGATAGCAGTCACTATCTTTGGCTCAACTAGCTAGCTAGCTAATAGATAGATAGCCAGCTGATAGATAGCTTCTTGCAAGGAGTAAAGGAAATGAAGAAATAGAAAAACAACATACAGGACCTACGGTAAAGGCAGCCATTCTCGCGGCGCCATCTTGAAGTCAAAACAACAACAAAAAAAACTAAATAACAAGTAATGTGACACAACACTAAAGACACAGACAGTCATTAGATTTTAAGCACTTTCTGCGCTCTGGTGTGAAGCAGTTCTAGATGAAAGAGGAGAGGATCAAAGCATCCTTTTCACTAGTGGATCAGGAACATCATGGTGAAATGTGCACGTCTGTTATAAGCTAAATGTTCAAAGCAAACACGAAGCTGTAACATCCATTGATGAAAAGAGATTGTCTCAAATCTCCCGTCCCACGTAAATCCGCTTCAATTCCAAGCCGCAGACTGTCCAACAGCACCGACCTATCCGCTGAACAAAGCGGGGCTGTGAAAATGCCCATTATAGGAGCAAAAAAATCATTTTTTTAAAACAAATTTATAGTTTTTTAAATTATGGTTACTATTACTATGGTAATAGGTGCTTCCGTAGCATCGTGGTGTGATTGTGGGCGTGTCTTGGTTGTGGGGGTGTTGTGGTATATATGTGTGGATGTGTTGTGTCTTCGTAAAAATGTTGTCACGGTGACGTGTATAATCCATCGGTGGGCAATCTGAATGATTCGTGATGATGTTGGCAGGTCCAGCTGTCCCTGTACACGTACCTTTCGTCAGAGTTCATCGGCACGGCGACCATCTACACGACGATCCGCCGCGTTGGCACCGTGCTGCAGCTCATGCACACACTCAAGTACTACTACTGGGCCGTCAATCCGCTAGACTGCAGCGCCATCGCACCCAAAGGCCTCGGTAAACGCATTTTATTTCCCTTCCAATATCATCGATGATCTGCGAGATATGTCGCCATGACAACAGACTCAATTTGATTGGCTAGGCTTGATTTGCTGATTTGAATCTTGCAGCGATGGAATGGCGAATTGGTTGCTAATTCACAAAATGGATATATTCATGGTGAAATTAGTTATTTGATTGTGTAATAAGGCATATTTCGTGCATTTTTTTAAAATTATCTTTAAAAATAATAATAATAATAATAATAATAATAATAATACATTTCATTTATAAGCACCTTTCTCTCAACCAATATCCCAAATGCTAGCTTTCACCAGAAAAAAAAGAGTTAATTCCTAACTTATATCGGTCTGGAGTTATCTGACCTTGAAATGGGGGGTTTGCTGCACAGAATACAATACATACATAATGATTTATGTAGCGCTTTAAAAACAGCTGAAGCTGGAGCTAACTGCTAACATGGACAAAAACCAAATGCTGCCCCCTCACGGCTACCTAGCTAGCACTTTATTTGCTATCTATTAGCTATCTGGCTGGCTCGTTAGCTACTGAGCTAGCTATCTATTAGCTAGCTAGCTAGCTGGCTCTTTAGCTGTCTAGCAGGCTATCTATTAGATATTGCTGGATAGCTAGCTATTAGCTATATATTAGCTCACGACCACCTTTCTATCTATTTGAGTTATTCCGGGTTGAGTGAACGCTGGCGCGTGTGGCTGCCGCTACTCACCCACAGAAAAGCTTATCCTTTGACTGTAAAGTGACCTTGAGAGTTTTGAAAGGTTTATCAATGAAATGTATTATTATTATTATTTATAAAATTGTTTATAATGCTATTATCGCTCGTGGCTAACACGCCCAACAGCGCTAATGTTGCACATGTCTTTTATTATCACATTGCTCATATCTCATATTCATATGGAAAATATGTAAAGCCAATATGGACATCCAGGTTTAACTCAAATGTACTTTTGTCGACAAATCATGTCCCTTTGACCTTATTTAACAGATCAATATCTACAAACAATATTGTTTCCTTTCACCAGAAATGAAAAATGTGTGTATTATTCGTGTGTGTCTTATAAATGTTTGTCTATGGATAATATTCAGAGGGACCACGACCATCCCAAAAGGAGATTATCTCCCTGCGGGCCTTCATGCTCCTCTTCCTCAAACAGCTCATCCTCAAGGTAGTCATAAATAGCTTGTTACGGTCGTGTCGCTAAAATGGCTGATTTCGCTAATGGTGCTAATATTGCTAATGCTTCTGCTTGTTTGTTGTTAGGATCGAGGTGTCAAGGAGGACGAACTACAGAGTATTCTCAATTACTTGTTGACCATGCACGAGGTTAGAGCTTTTAAAATATACTGCTAATGCGTCTATTATTGCTAATATACGTAGCTAATATTGCTGTAAAAGCTAATATCGATATTATACCACATAACGCTTTTATTGCTAACATTGCTAATACAGTGATACCTCAGCTTACAAATGCTTTAGCTCACAAACTTTTGTAGTATAATCTTGGTAGACGAGCTAGTTTTCGGCGGACAAACCAAACCACTCAGCGCCACGGTGGCTCGCAAACTTGTTTTCGTCACTACCTTTCTTTGAGTGCAGATGTGGTTTGTTATCGAGGGGAGTACTTTTACTATTATGGGTCCGAAAAAGACCCCATCGCAGGTTAGTGTTAAGCTGAAGCGGACACAAAACAAAATGGCGGTCGAGGAGAAGAAGATAATTGAAAAACACGAACAAGGTGCGCGTTAAGCCATTGCTACCATCCATATACAACTACCATCACAAATATAAATAACATCACTTTATTATACAGTAGAGTTTATTTATTTAATTACAATACAATATCACATTTATTATACATAAAATAAGGTATATTTTATGTAGTTTTAAGGCTTATTTAGTAGAAAATTAGGTTTTATAGGGACCTGGGAACGGATTATTCTCATTTTTAATGGTTTCTTATGGTAAATAAACGTTTGGCAGACGAACATTTCGCCTTACACGCACTTTTTTTGGGAACCAATTAAGTTTGTGAGCTGTTGTATCACTGCACTGTATTGTTAATGCTTTTAGCACAAATCGTGAACATTAAAATAGCTAACGGAGGCAGCATCATGGGTTGTTATGTTGTCTTTTCCGCCCCCTACAGGACGAGAACATCCATGACGTGTTACAGCTGTTGGTGGCGCTCATGTCTGAGCATCCGGCTTCTATGATTCCCGCCTTCGACCAGAGGAATGGGATAAGGTAAGGTGGTCGTCATCAGCTCACCTTCCACCAGAAAAAAAAAAGTTAATCACATCAATGTGTGTGTTTGTCATGTTTCAGGGTGATCTGCAAGCTGCTGGCCTCCAAGAGTGAGAGTATTCGAGTACAGGCTCTCAAAGTACTCGGATACTTTCTGAAGCACCTGGGTCACAAGTTAGTATTTTTTGGGGGGCTGTGAAAAAAGACGGTAATATTGTTGACTGTAGTAAAATTTCTGATGATGGGTAATATAATAATAACAATAATGCTAATAATAATAATAATAATAATAATAATAATAATAATAATAATTTACATTTAATTTGTAAACGCTTTTCAAAACTCTCAAGGTCACTTTACAGTCACTGGATCAGTTTTTCTGTGGGTGAGCAATGGCAGCCACATGCGCCAGCGTTCACTCAACCCGGAATAACTCAAATAAATAACACGCTAGCTAGCTAGCTATTAGATAGCTAATAGAGAGCCAGCTCACCAGCCAGCTAGCTAGTTGGATAGATCGCTAATAGATAGCCAGCCAGCCAGCGAGATAGCTAACAAATAGCCAATAGATAGCCAGCCAGCTAGCTACCGAACGGCTAGTCAATAGATAGCTAGCCAGCCAGCCAGATAAATAGCTAATAGATAGCTAGCCAGCTAGATAGCTAACAGATATCCAATAGATATCCAGCTAGCTAATAGATAGCTAGCCAGCCGGATAAATAACTAATAGTAGCCAGCCAGCTAGCTAGCAAACAGCTAGCGAATAGATAGCCAGCTAACCAGACAGCTAGCAAATAGATAGCTAGCCAGCCAGATAAAAAGCTAATATATAGCCAGCCAGCTAGATAGCTAACATATAGCAAATAGATAGCCAGCCAGCTAGCGTAAATATCTTATCCTGCCGTCATGTTTTTCGCTAATATTGCTAAAACTACAAATATTGCAAATCTATTTCATTAGGAGGAAAGTGGAGATCATGCACACTCACAGTCTTTTCACACTTCTTGGTGAGCGTCTGATGATGCACACCAACACCGTGTCCGTCACCACCTACAACACGCTCTACGAGGTACGTCATGGACAGACCCGGTTCTTGTGGCGATGCCCTCACTGAACTTAACCTCTTACGGTATTCTTATTTGGGCTTTGCAGATCCTGACGGAGCAGGTATGCACCCAGGTGGTCCACAAGCCACACCCAGAACCAGATTCCACCATCAAGATTCAGAATCCCAGTGAGTCATCATTGTGTTATGCTATGCTAATGCTATGCTCATTAGTAATTTAAAACGATCTATAATTTATTAAAAATTACATCACTTCTGTCACACTCATCACCGATAGCTATATCAGTTTTGTCTCTAACGTTGTATACTAATAATGGTTCATTTCAAGGATCAAAAAGCTGAAGTAGTTAATATATTTATACACACAAATAGCACAAATATTGCTCCAATTTTTTTAACGTTGCTCGTGTGTATTTACGTAGTGATCCTGAAAGTGGTTGCGACTCTGCTGAAGAATTCGTCTCCCAGCACCGAGCTGATGGAAGTCAGGAGACTTTTCCTGTCTGACATGATCAAACTCTTCAGCAACAGCAGAGAAAACAGACGGTACTTGTTACTTAATTTCAACGGCCTTCTTTTTTTCAAACTGGCACTTAGTATTTGTACGATTTTATTTAGTTGGTTGTTTTTCAGCTAGCGTGGCTCATGAGCTAGTTAGCTTAGTTGCTTACCTGTTTTTTGGGGGTTTGTTTGTTGCTTACTGAACATGATAGTTGCTTGGTATTTAACAAGCTACTTAGCTTAATTGCTAAGCTAATTTTTTTGTTACTTAACATAATAGTTTGTTGGTTAGTCATTAACTTCATTAGTTGGTTTGTATTTAACAAGCTAGCTAACTTGGTTCTTAAGCTAGTTTGTTGGTTACTTAACATAATAATTTGTTGGTTAGTCATTAACTTCATTAGTTGCTTTGTATTTAACAAGCTAGCTAACTTGGTTGTTAAGCTAGTTTGTTGGTTACTTATATAATAGTTGGTTGGCTGGTCACTAACTTGATTCGTTTGTATTTAACAAGCTAGCTAACTTGGTTGTTAAGCTAGTTTGTTGGTTACTTAACCTAAAAGTTGGTTGGTTAGTCACTAACTTGGTTAATTGGTTTGGTTGTTAAGCTAGTTCGTTGGTTACTTAACATAATTGTTGTTTCATCACTAACTTCACTAGTTGTTTTGTATTTAACCAGCGAGCTAACTTGGTTGTTAAGATAGTTTGTTTGTTACTTAACATAATAGTTGGTTGGTTAGTCACTAACTTGATTAGTTGGTTTGTATTTAACAAGCTAGCTAACTTGGTTGTTAAACTAGTTTATTGGTTACTTAACATAATAGTTTGTTGGTTAGTCATTAACTTCATTAGTTGCTTTGTATTTAACAAGCTAGCTAACTTGGTTGTTAAGCTAGTTTGTGGGTTACTTAACATAATAGTTGGTTGGCTGGTCACTAACTTGATTCATTTGTATTTAACAAGCTAGCTAACTTGGTTGTTAAGCTAGTTTGTTGGTTACTTAACCTAAAAGTTGGTTGGTTAGTCACTAACTTGGTTAATTGGTTTGGTTGTTAAGCTAGTTCGTTGGTTACTTAACATAATGGTTGTTTAGTCACTAACTTCACTAGTTGTTTTGTATTTAACCAGCTAGCTAACTTGGTTGTTAAGATAGGTTGTTTGTTACTTAACATAATAGTTGGTTGGTTAGTCATTAACTTCATTAGTTGGTTTGTATTTAACAAGCTAGCTAACTTGGTTGTTAAGCTAGTTTGTTGGTTACTTAACATTATCGTTGGTTGGTTAGTCAAAAACTTTATTAGTTGGTTTGTATTGAACAAGATAGCTAACTTGGTTGTTAAGCTAGTTTGTTGGTTACTTAACACAATAATTGGTTTGTTCATCACAAACTTTATTAGTTGGTTTATATTTAACAAGCTAGCTAGCTTCCTTGTTAAGCTAGTTCATTGGTTTGTTTGTTTGTTGTTTACTTAAAATAATAGTTGGTTAGTCACCAATTTGGTTCGTTGGTTGGTATTTAAAGATGGATTTGGTTCATTAGCTGGTTGTGTAAATAGTTTGAGTCGCTAGCCAGTTAGTTATTTAGCGATATGTTTTATTAGATTTTTAGCTGGTAGTTAGCTAATTTGTGAATAGTAGTTGATAGTAAGTAGTGGATGCTGCGTTAATTTCTACGCATGATTTCATCACAGTTGCAAATTGTCTAAATGTAGCAGCTTCAGCTGTTGTTAAAGCGCTATATAAAAATCAATATCAATATAAATCAATATGTCTTGTATTGTATAAATTGGTTATAAGAGTTCATAGCGTCACTTAGTGTTTGTACACACGTGTGACAATCCATTGTTATCGTCGATGGTGCATTTGCATTTCAGATGCTTGCTGCAGTGCTCGGTGTGGCAGGACTGGATGTTCTCCCTGGGCTACATCAACCCCAAGAATCCAGAGGAGCAAAAAATCACTGAGATGGTCTACAACATCTTCAGGATCCTGCTCTATCACGCCATCAAATACGAGTGGGGCGGTTGGAGAGTCTGGGTGGACACGCTTTCCATAGCGCACTCCAAGGTTTGCGCCGCACCGCCGCTTCGTATGGATAAGATCAATCGTGCCTAATAATGCAATGACTGTAGGTGACATATGAGGCCCATAAGGAGTACCTGGCCAAGATGTACGAGGAGTACCAGCGTCAGGAGGAGGAGAACATGAAGAAAGGCAAGAAAGGGTCCGTGTCCACCATCTCAGGGCTCTCCGCCTCGCCGGCGCCCGTCGTCAATGGTAACCTGGAGATGGACGACACCTCTCAGACACCCGAGAGCGAGGCCGAGTACAGCGAGGGAGGAGGTAGCGGGGTCGGGAGTGACTCATCTCGCAACCTCCTGGCGGACGGGGCCGTCAAGCGTGGTGACGCCGAACAGGGCGCCGGCGTGAGAGTGGAGGTCCACGATCTGCTGGTGGACATCAAAGCAGAGAAGGTGGAGGCCACTGAAGTCAAGCTGGATGACTTGGACTTGAGTCCAGAAGGGCTCGGCGGGGGCGGAGGAACAGGCAGTACTGGGTCCATGGAGAACGGACCACTTGTGGAGGTGGACTCGCTCCTGGATAGCGCCTACTGCGCCGTGGTACAGAATCTCAACGGCACACTGGTACCCAAAGACGACGGAACCACAGCAGCGGCGGTCCACGTCGCGCCCACTTTGGGTCTTTCGGGGGTCACCTTGGAGGACGACGGTATCTTGGGCCCCCTCATTACGTTGGCTGACGAAAAGGACAGCGTACCAAGCAACAACGGATTCCTATTTAGCAAGGTATCAATCTGCGCAATGCTAGCATAATAATAATAATAATAATAATAATAATAATAATAATAATAATAATAATAATAATAATACATTTATAAGTGCCTTTCAAAACTCTCAAGGTCACTTTACAGTCACAGGTTTTTTTTCTCTGGGTGAGCAGCGGCAGCCACACGCGCCAGTGTTCACTCAAGCCGTAATAACGCAAATAGATAGAAAGCTAGCTAGCTTGCTAATAGCTAGTTAACAACTAGCCAGCTAGATAGCCCGCCAGCTAGATATCAAATAGATAGATAGCTAGGTAGCCAGCCAGGTAGCCTGCTAAATAGCCACCCAGGTAGCCAGCTATATTGCCAGATAGCTAATAGACAGAAAATAGATAGCTTGCTAAGTAGCTAGCTAGGTAGCTAGCTACATATCCAGCTAGATAGCTAAATAAAGAGATGAATGATTACAATATAAATGATTACAATTCCCGTATAAAAGTGGCAATTATTTGAAATGCTAAAAAAAATGCTAACACAAGCGGAAATGCAAACAGATTACTGCGCATGTGCCGGTTATGCTTTTATCATTATATATATTATTATATTAATTCATCGCTAAAAAAATATATACGATTGATGATTATTTTTGCTGATTTGCAGTGACAACCGTCGCGATTGGCGGCAGCATTGTCGTTGGCTAGCAGCAGTTAAGACGAACTGGATTTGCTAACTAGCTAACTAAACTTTGTGTTTTTTTTTTCTTCTCAAGGTTGACGAGAAGCTCCTCCCAGCTCTGGCAGCCACCGACGCCCTGGTCCTACCGAGTCCCGATCAGCCCGTCACTCCCGCCAGCGATGACCTCAGCTTGCTAGCCCACATGACCAGCTGCAGCTCAGCCGGCGATCTCCCAGAGGACGGACCCTTCAAGATCCAGAGCCCACTGGCCGACATCAGTTCCATCACGGAGGCCCGGAACCAGGTGGCGTCTCGGTCCGATTTTCCTGAGTCGGACGGGACCGCGGGAACCGATGGAGAGGCGGCAGCTCTCAAAACCGGAGACACGGTTAGCGTCACATCGGATACCGAGAGGTCTGATGACGGAAAGGAGAAGAAGATATCAACCACTGCAACCACACAGGTGAGCGCTAAAATGCTAAGGTTAGCATTTGAAACCAGTTTTAGGGTTTTGAGATTGCATTTCGGAGCACCAAAGTGAGATTTCAAGTCGGTATTAACTCATTCAATGCCATTCACAAATTTAGTCGGGAATTGAAAATATGACGTACAGTGCCATTCTCGAATGTGGGTTTTATTTTTTCTTGTTTGGGTGCAGATAAAGCGCTTGTCATGGCTTCTGGCAATGTTTTTTTTCATTTCCACAAGGGGGCAGCATTTGCCTTTTGTCCATGGTAGCGCTTTGTTCCAGCTTCAGCTGTTGTTAAAGCGCTATATAAACCAATATGTATGTATTGCATTGTATTCTGCCCTCATTTCAAGCTCAAGCTTCAAGCTATCTATTAGCTATCTAGATAGATAGCTATCAATTAGCTAGCTAGCTAGCTATTTGAGTCAAGAAACATATTAGCTATCTAGCTAGCTAGCTACCTATTAGCTATCTGTTAGCCAGCTTTCTATTTGAGTTATTTCGGGTTGAGTGAACGCTGGCGCGTGTGGCTGCCGCTGCTCCCTCACAGAAAAACTGATCCTGTGACTGCAAAGTGACCTTGAGAATTTTGACAGGTGCCATTAGCCATCTATTAGCTATTTGGCTATCTAAGTAGATATTTATTAGCTATATGGCTATCTAGCTAGTTAGCTCACTGCCTAGCTGGCTATCTATTAGCTATCTGTTCGCTAGCTAGCTAGCGAGCTATTAGCCATCTATCTCGATTGCAATCTACCTTGCTATTTGAGTCAGGAAACATATTGGCCAGCTAGCTATTTATTAGCCATTACTAGCTAGCTAGCTAGCATTGTAGTAGCTAGCTAGCTAGCTAGCTTTCTATCTATTTGAGTTACTTTCGGGTTGAGTGAATGCTGGCGAGTTTTTTTTTTTTTATCCTGTGGATGTAAAGTGACCTTGGGAGTTTTGATAGGGGCTTTTAAATGAAATGTATTATTATTTTTGAAAGAAGAGATTCTAAGGTTTCTTATGCTGAATTCAACATTTATGTAGTCCTCAAACTCAATGTTCTGTGGGTCCTGGAATTCGAGTGACAATGACAAAAACCCTGGCACTGGAGTGGACACATTTTTGCACACCATCTGGCAGTGAATGAGTTAAGGTCTAAACTCTGGTTTGTCGTGACTCTTGTCAACTCTTCATACCAGGCTCTGCATGGTCGCAGCGCCTCCCAGCTGGAGCGAGACCTCCGCGTAGATCTGGGCTTCAGGGGGATGCCCATGACGGAGGAGCAAAGGCGGCAGTTCAGCCCCGGGCCACGTACGACGATGTTCCGTATCCCGGAGTTCAAGTGGTCCCCAATGCACCAGAGGCTCCTCACTGACCTTCTATTTGCGCTGGAGACTGATGTGCACGTGTGGAGAAGGTGAGGGTGGGGATACAACAACCACACGCGCCAACGTTCACTCAACCCAGAAGTAACTCAAATAGGTAGAAAGCTAACTAACTAGCTAATAGATAGCTAGGTAAATAGCCAGATAGCTATATAGCAAATAGATAGCTACTTAGATAGCTAGCTAGCCAGCAAGATAGCTAATATCTATTTGCTATCTGGCTATCTGTTAGCTGTCTGGCTGGATGGCTATCTAGCTGGCTATCTGTTGGCTAGCTATTAGCTAGCTACCTAGCTTTCTATCTATTTACTTCCGTGTTGAGTGAATGCTGGCGCGTGTGGCTGCCGCTGCTCACCCACAGAAAAAAAAATGATCCTGTGACTTGTAAAGTGACCTTGAGAGTTTTGAAAGACGCTTATAAATGAAATCTATTATTATTATTAGTAGTAGTAGTAGCAGTAGTATAATCGATAGCTAGCTCGGTAGCTAGCTAGATAGCTGGCTAGCTAGACCTTGAGAGTTTTGAAAGCCGCTTATAAATGAAATATATTATTATTATTATTATTATTATTATTATTATTATTATTATTATTATTATTAACAAAAAGTAAAAAAAAATAACCAGGAAGTCAGCCATTTTGTTTTCATTTTAGCCATTTTGGCCAATGATGCAAATCAAAGTTAAAAAACAAACAAACAGGAAGTCGGCCATTTTGTTTTCATTTTAGCCATTTTGGCCAGTGATGCAAATCAAATCAAATTTTTGCTTTGGAGTGGTCATTTTAGACATTTTTTTTTCCTCCTTGCAGCCATTCCACCAAGTCGGTCATGGACTTTGTCAACAGTAACGAGAACATCATCTTCGTGCACAACACCATCCACCTCATCTCCCAGATGGTGGACAATATCATCATCGCCTGCGGGGGAATTCTACCGCTCTTATCTGCCGCCACCTCCCCCTCCGTAAGTGACTCTCGCGGTGACGCCGCGACACGTTTTTAAAACGTTAAGAAAAAAATATATATGCCAGTTAACTCATTCACTGCCATTCTTGAATGTATTCGGGAATTGAAAAGCATGACGTGAAGCGCCTTTTCCGAATTTGTTCGGGTTTTCGTTTTTCTTGCCTGGGGTGCCGATAAAGCACTGGTCAGACATCTGGCAATGTTTTTCTTTTCCACAAGGGGGCAGAATTTCCCTTTTAGTCCATGTTAGCGCTTTGTTACAGCTTCAGCTGTTGTTAAAGCGCTATATAAATTAATATGTATGTATTGTATTTTGTTCATCCGCCCTCATTTCAATTTCAGATAACTCCAGACCCATATAATTTAGGAATTAACTCTTTTTTTTTTCGGATAAAAGAGTAGAGTCTAAGAATTTTTACGTTGAATTGAATGTTTATGTCATCCTAAAACTCAATATTCTGTGGGTCCTGCAATTAGAGTGAAATTCTGCGGGTAAGCAGCGGCAGCCACACGCGCCAGCGTTCACTCAACCTGGAAGTCACTCAAATAGATCGAAAGCTAGCTAGCTAGCTAATAGATAGCTAATAACCAGCTAGCCATTTAGGTAGCTAGCTAGACACCTCGTAGATAGCGAGCTAGATAGCCAGCTAGCTATATAGATAGTGAATACATATCAAATACATAAAAACAACAATAATAAATAATACTTTTCATTTCTAAGCGCCTTTCAAAACTCTCATGGTCACTTTCCAGTCACAATCATGAGAGCTAGCCATATAGCTAGCTAGATAGCTAATAGATCGCTAGCTCAATAGCTAACGAGCCAGCTAGATAGCGAATAGATAGCAAATAAAGTGCTAGCTAGGTAGCCACGAGGGGGCAGCATTTGCTTTGTGTCAACATTAGCAGTTTGCTTCAGCTTCAGCTGTTTTTTAAAGCGCTATATAAATCAATATATATGTATTGTATTGTATTCTGTGCAGCCAACCGCATTTTAAGCTCAGATAACTCCAGACCCATATAATTTAGGAATTAACACTTTTTTTCTGGTGAAAGAAGAAAGTCTAAGATTTCCTACGCTGCATTGAATGTTTATGTCATCCTAAAACTCAATATTCTGGAATTTGAGTGAAAATGACAATAACCCTGGCACTGGAGTGGCCACCTTTTTGCACATGGCAGTGAATGAGTTAAAAATGATCGGGCCAATATCTTCATCTTGTAAAAGGTTTTTAAATTTCCTTCCTTAAAGCTGCAGGCATCCTTTTTTGAACATCTTTTAAACTTAATCTATTTCATTTTTTTAATTGATCAATTGTTTATTTAAATCCCTCTTTTCTTTTCCTCTGTGTGTGTGTGTGTGTGTTTTTTTTTGTCGTCTTTTGATTGTTGTTGTGTTTTTTGCATGTGCAGACTTCTAAGAGTAGTGCCAGCAGTGTAAGTTTGCTTCCTTCCTTTTCCTCCTTACTTTTTTTTTTTTTTTTGGACACTCTTTTCCTTCTTTTGAGGTCGGCGGGATGCTCGCAAGTTATGTATTTTGTTTGCTGTTCAATTTTTGGCTCACTGATTATTATATGTGGAATATGTTATGTTGTACCTTGGCCGGTCCCGCTATTATCATGTATTAGTTACTCCTATACTCCGTTTTATGGACCTTAAAGAGGACGACGGGAACAGCTGTGAAGGGTGAGGAGGTGACGCCCGTCCCGGGGGGAGAATGCGAGGGGGGTGAGGTGGGTAAAATGTTTTAAAAAAAAATAATAAATCGCCACCCGGAGGGATCCCAGCACTAGTGTGTCCTCACCCCCCTCCCCCCTCCTTTAGCGTGTTTGTCTGTATGTGTGCACTTTTACCACTTTTTATTTTTTTGACGCTTGAGTAAATCATGCACTGATAGGGCGCACGTAAATTCACATTTTTAAGGTAAAAAAAAAAAAATTCTTAAAATGAAATACAATATTTCATCCTTTTTTTAAAAATGATATGGTTAAAATATATATCTACTGTATATATAAATGTATAGAAAAAATATCCTATGCCTGTAAAGTGTCCTTGAGAGTTTTGAAAGGCACTTATAAATGAAATGTATTATTATTATTATTATTATTATTATTATTATTATTATTATTAATGTATGTATTTATTTATTTAAAAAATAATTGTCTTTTTTTAATTTGTAACAAACGTTTATTTATTTATGTATTTATCTATCTATTGAAAACATATTTGTATTATTTAATTTGTACAAATATTTTTATTTATTAAAAAAAATATTGTATTTTTTTTAATTTGTAAAAAATATTTGTGATTATGTATTTATTCATTTATTTATCTTTTTATTTAAATTATTACTATTATTATTATTATTATTATTATTACATATGTATTTATTTATCTATGTATCTATTTATTAAAAAAATAATTGTATTGTTTTAATTTGTAATAAAACATATCTATTTATTTTTTTTTATTTATTTAAGGATTATTGCATTTTTTTAATTTGCAAAACTATTTTTATTTATTAATTTATTTATTTATTTATCTTTTTATTTAAAAAATACTTGTATTTTTTTAATTTGTAAAAATATATATATATTTTTATTTATTTAGTAATTAATACCTTTTTGAGCTATTCTATTTCATTTTTAGAATCAACCCTTTTGTACCTAAAATGGTCGATATAATTTTTGTATTTATTTGTTGAGATGTTTTTGTCATTACTTTACAATCGCCACAAAATGGGGATATTATTGTTAGGATTAAAATAAATTATTTTAATTTTTTTGTATTTATTTATTTTTTAATCAAATAATTATCCATTCATTTTATCCTCATCAGTAGGTAAGGTGCACCCTCAGCCAATCACAGAGCACACAGAGATGATCCCACACTCACCCCTATAGAAAATTTAGAGCGCTACGTTAACCTCACACGCATGTTTTTCTAATATGGGAGGAAACCGTCATAAAAGAACGATCTCAATACGACCCACGAGCACCAACGTTCGCCCACTCCTTCTCCCAACGACGACCTCATCCTCACCATTTTACCCGTATGCGTGTCCACACGTTTCTAGACGGAGCTGGAGAACATCGAGGCGACGCAGGGCATGTCGTCCGAGACGGCCGTCACCTTCCTGTCGCGACTGATGGCCATGGTGGACGTGTTGGTGTTCGCCAGCTCTCTCAACTTCAGCGAGATCGAGGCGGAGAAGAACATGTCGTCCGGCGGCCTCATGAGACAGTGCCTCCGACTCGGTGAGGAATGTTCTTTCCCAAACATCCCGACATTGCTTTTCTCCATCAAAACTCACCTTTGTCGGCCATTTTGTCTAACTTTTGTGTATGCCAGTATGCTGCGTGGCGGTGAGGAACTGTTTGGAGTGTCGGCAGAGGCAGCGGGATCGCAACTGCAAGTCTTCTTTAACCAGCAGCAAATCGCACGACAGCCTGCACGCCACCGCCGCTGCCAGCAAGGTGGCGCTCTCGCTCTTTTTATTGACACATGCGCCCGAAAACATTCGAGAAGGAAGCCATTTTGCTTGATTTTGTAGCCTCCGGGTCTTCTAATATGAACGGGGAAACATCATGAATAAAAACAGGCAAATCAAATGGCGGAATTATCAAGTGAAATAAGCAAAAAAAAAAAAATACAGAGAATTAACTCATTCACTACCAGACAAAGTGCAAAAATTTGAAAATTCCAGTGCCAGGGTTTTTGTCATTGTCACTCCAATTCCAGGATTTGAGTTTTAGGACTATATAAACGTTCAATGCAGTGTAAGAAACATTAATAATAAAAATAATAATACATGTAATTTCTAAGCGCCTTTCCTCTCAATGTCACTTTACAGTCACAGGAGAAGTTTTTCTGTGGGTGAGCAGCGGCAGCCACACGCGCCAGCGTTCACTCAACCCGGAAGTAACTCAAATAGATAAAAAACTAGCTAGCTCACAGATAGCTATTAGATAGCTAGATAGCTAATAGATGGCTAGCCAGATAGCCAGCCAGCTAGACAGCTAGTACATAGCTATTAGCTAGCCATTAGATAGCTAGCTAGATAGCTAGCCAGATAGATAGCCAGCCAGCTACACAGCTAATAGATAGCTTAAACGGATTCATAACATAAATAGACTCTCTTCTTTAATCAGAAAGAAATAGTTAATTCCTAAATAATATGGGTCTGTAGTTATATGAGCTTGAAATGAGGGCGGCTATCCAAAATACAATGCAATACATACATATTAGTTTATATAGTGCTTTCACAACAGCTGAAATTGTAACAAAGCGCTAACATGGATAAAATGGAAATGCTGCCCCCTTGTGGAAGAGAAACAACATTGCTAGAGGCCATGGCCAGTGCTTTATCGACACCCAAATGAGAGGAAAAAAAAAAAAATCCGAATAAATGGTGCTCTACGTCATATTTTCAATTCCCGAATAAATTAGCGAATGGCAGTGAATGAGTTAAAAATATGGAAATGTCAACACAAAACAAATATTTCAACATGAATAAATTCATATTAAATTGAGCCCGTGTGCTTGTGTGCAGCAGGACCCGGACCGTCTCCTCCAGGACGTGGACATCAACCGTCTTCGTGCGGTGGTTTTTAGAGACGTGGTAAGTGTGTTGTGTTTCGTGAAGCTAATCAATCACCTATCGCATCACATGATCCATTTTTTTGTTTGTTTACCTCACTTGCAGGATGACAGTAAGCAAGCTCAGTTCCTGGCTTTGGCTGTGGTCTACTTCATCTCAGTGCTGATGGTATCCAAGTACCGAGACATCCTGGAACCTCAGCGGGAGATCAGCAGATCCACCAGCCTATCCGGACGCAGCATTCGACACGAGATCAACTCACCCACCAGCACGGGTGACTTTATTTTTCATGTTGGATGACCTTTTTTTTTTTAATTTAAAACATTAACTCATTCACTGCCAGACGATGTGCAAAAATGCGTCCACTCCAGTGCCAGGGTTTTTGTCATTGTCACTGAAATGGCAGGACCCACAGAATAATGAGTTTTAAGATTACATAAACATTCAATTCAGCGTTAGAAGCCTTATACTTTCTTCTTTCATGAGGAAAAAACAGAGTTAATTGGGTTTGGAGTTATCTAATAGTGAAATGGGGGCGGCTGTCCAAAATACAATGAAATACATATTTCTTTTTGCGCATTCCCAACAGCTGAAGCTATAACAAAGCGCTAACAAGGACAAAAAGGAAATGCTGCCCCCTCGTGGAAGTGAAAAAAAAAACATTCCCAGAGGTCTGACTAGCGCTTCATCAGCACCTCCAGGCAAGAAAAAAAAACCAAAACCCGAACAAATTTGGGAATGGCAGTGAATGAGTTAATAATAAAATGCAATACACTTTAAATTAATAATAATAATAATAATAATAATCCATTTCATTTCTAAGCGCCTTTCAAAACTCTCAAGGCCACTTTACAGTCACAAAATCTGTTTTTCTGCGGGTGAGCAGCGGCAGCCACATGCACCTAAACGCTGGCGCACGTGGCTCAACCCGGAAGTAACTCAAATAGATAGAACGCTAGCTAGATGGCCAGATAGACAGTTAGCTAACTAACTAGACAGCCATATACCTAATAAATAGCCAGCTACATAGTTAGCGTTCACTCAAAATAGATCAAGTTAGCTAGCTAGCTAATAGATAACTAATAGATAGAAAGTTAGTTAGATAGATAGCAAATAGATAGCTAGCTAGGTAGCCAGCAACGGTGACCCCCGTTCAACTGGGAATAACTCAAATAGATCAAGTTAGCTAACTAGCTCATAGATAGCTAGATAGCTAGTTAGACAGCTAATAGATAGCAAATAGATAGCTAGCTAGGTAGCCAGCAACGGTGACCCCGTTCAACTGGGAATAACTCAAATAGATCAAGTTATTATTATTATTATTATTATTATTGACAAATCTCCCCCAAAATATCCAAAATGTACTCTTCTTTGCGGCTTCAGAGCACCCCTCCTCGGCCTTCCCCGACAAGCAGACGGCCACCCCCGCGGACGACTCCCCACGGGCCGGCCTTCCCCACACCGACTCCGGCATCGGCGAGGAAGGCCACGTCGGCGGCTCCCTCAACGGATCCGAGATGGGTCTGGGACTCGGTCTGGGCCTGGTGGGGCGCGAGACGGACAGGGAACGCGACATGGGCGGCGGCCAGGCCGACCTGCTGTGTAGTCTGTCGGACGTCAGGAGGTCGCAGGAGAGCCTTCTGGACTCGCCGCATAACCCCAACGCCGGACAGGCGCCCCCGTCGTCCATTTCCAGCATCAGCCAGACCAACAAAGGCATCAACGTCAAGGTGGGGAAAGGGCTAACAGAACCTATTTACATGTTAGGTATTAACCGTTACGATACCTTAGCTTGCTAATACTTAGCTTGTAGCAGATGTGCACATTCCACCATGACGTCCGTGATCCACTGGTGAAAATGATGCTTTTATCCTCTCCTCTTTCATCTAGAACTGCTTCATACAACAAAGAGGGTGCAGAAAGTGCTTAACATTGATCGACTCTCTGTGTAATATTGTGTTGTCACATTATTTGTTATTTTGGTTTGGTATCATATCATATTATATATCATATATATATATATCATATGTCATATCAAATATATCATATATCATATACTATATCATACGTATCATATCATATATATCATGTCATATATCATGTCGTATATCATGTCATATATCATATCGGATATCATATATATCATATCATATATCATGTCATATATCATATCAGATATCATATCATATATCATATCATATATCATATCATATATCATGTCGTATATCCTATTGTATATCATATCATATATAATATCATATATCATATCATATATATCATATATCATATCATATAAGATATAATATATCATATCATATTGGATTGGATTTGCCTTTATTAGTCTCACAGTGGAGAAATATCATATATCATATCATATATCATATGAAATATCATATCATATATATAATATCATATTATATATCATGTCATATATCATATCATATATACTATATATCATATCATATATATCATATATCATATCAAATATCATATCAAATATAATATCATATTATATACCATGTCATATATCATATCATATATAATATATATCATATATCATGTCATATATCATATCATATAGCATATCATATATCGTATTATATATCAAATATATCATATCATAAATCGTATATCATATCATATATCATATCATATTTGATATCATATATCATATCACATATCATATCACATATATCATATATGACATATCATATATCACATTTGTGGACACATTTTTGCCCCAATTGCAGGAAATCCTGAAGAGCCTAGTGGCCGCTCCGTTGGACGGCGGCGATTCAGGTCAAGAATCTGGCCCCACGCCGTACCACCCTGACCCCGCCCTAAAGACCCACCCCATGCTGCCCATGCAGTTCCACTCCTTTGATCGGTTAGTTCAACTCCCACCCGACAGCTAATCAATCATCTCATCGTCAATAGTAACCACTACCCGTCTCACAGGAGCGTCGTGGTTCCGGTGAAGAAGCCTCCACCGGGAAGCCTCACTGTCAATACAGTGGGAACGCCCGCTACAGGGGGCGGTGCCGGTGCTGGTAGCACGCCGAATATATTCGCCGCTGCCACGGCAACGCCCAAGAGTATGATCAACACTACAGGTGACCCGCTCATATCCGAATATAGAAAATAAGAATATATAATATAGAAAATAAGACCCTTTTTAAAAAAATGGGTGGATAGCAAGTTGGCGCGACGGCTAGCATAATGCTAATGAGCGGATCCATTGGACCTGTTGTTAGTCAGACATGCGGTGGTGTGCATCGAAGGTGCGTAATGGAGCTCTCTTGCATGGATTAGTTACTATTGATCACTGGGCTGTCTGCACTAATCGCAATGAAAGGAAGCAGCCACATTAAGATGCAGTTCATGGGGGTCGGGGGTCAACAAATTGGTATTCTATCAGCATTTATTTGTATTTTTTTAATGAGTTTCTTTTGTAGGTTATTTGACTTTTTTGCGTCTTTTAATTTAATGACTTTCTGTACTCGCTTATATGATTTTTTTGTTTCTCTTTTCATTATTGATTGATTCAATATTTGTAGTGATGTCATATCACTTGGTTGTTTAGTTTTTGATCAGCTGCAATTATTCTTCTATTTTTTTTAAATTGCTATTTAAGAAAATTAATTGACCCATATTACGCAGAGCGCCGGTGCCGGTCGCAGCTTGAATTGAAGCGGATTTACGTGGGACATGAGATGTGTGTGAGACAGTCTCTTTTATGTGGACATGTCAGGGCTTGGAATTGAAGCGGATTTACGTGGGGACAGGAGATGTGAGACGGTCTCTTTGATGTGGATCGGTCGCAGCTTGGAATTTTAGCGGATTTACGTGGGACATGAGATGTGTGTGAGACAGTCTCTTTTATGTGGACATGTCAGAGCTTGGAATTGAAGCGGATTTACGTGGGACAGGAGATGTGAGACGGTCTCTTTTATGTGGACCGGTCGCAGCTTGGAATTGAAGCGGATTTACGTGGGACATGAGATGTCTGTGAGACAGTCTCTTTTATGTGGACATGTCAGGGCTTGGAATTGAAGCGGATTTACGTGGGACAGGAGATGTGAGACGGTCTCTTTTATGTGGACCGGTTGCAGCTTGGAATTGAAGCGGATTTACGTGGGACATGAGATGTCTGTGAGACAGTCTCTTTTATGTGGACATGTCAGGGCTTGGAATTGAAGCGGATTTACGTGGGACAGGAGATGTGAGACGGTCTCTTTTATGTGGACCGGTTGCAGCTTGGAATTTTAGCGGATTTACGTGGGACATGAGATGTGTGTGAGACAGTCTCTTTTATGTGGACATGTCAGGGCTTGGAATTGAAGCGGATTTACGTGGGACAGGAGATGTGAGACGGTCTCTTTTATGTGGACCGGTTGCAGCTTGGAATTGAAGCGGATTTACGTGGGGACAGGAGATGTGAGACAATCTGTTTTCCTCACTGGATGCTAGAGCTTCAACATTTAATTTGTAGAAGACGTGCACATTTTCTACCATGACGTAACTGATCCACTGGTGAAAAGGACGCTTTGATCCTCTCCTCTTTCATCTAGAACTGCTTCATAAAACCAAGAGGGTGCAGAAAGTGCTAAAGAATGAATGACTGTGTCTGCAACTCACATTCACATATTGCTACTTACACGGTCTTCTCCTTCCTTTTTGTCCATCCGTCTGTCCATCTTATCCAGGCGCCGCAGACTCCGCGTCGTCCTCATCATCTTCGTCGTCATCGTTTGTGAACGGCGCCACCAGCAAAAATCTACCCGCCGTCCAGACGGTGGCGCCCATGCCTGAAGACACCACGGAGAACATGAGGTCAGAAAGCGCCTTCAACCCTTTTCCTCATATGGCTTCTGTTTGTTTTTGTTTACTTCCTGCTTCACCTGCTTTCGCTTCTCTCATTGGTTCGTCATTCTACTCAAGAAAAAGGACCTTTCTAAGTTTTAGGCCAACAAACTCCTGAAAACGTATAAAAACAACAACAACCTTGTGTCCTGTTTTCTCATTGGTTCGCATTTTTTGTGATGTCACGTAATGAGTTACCATTTTGTGTCGTTTACCTGTTGCGCTCGTGCTTTAATCATACGCCTGCGTGCATGTGTGTGCGTTTGTGTTGCAGTGCCTATTGTGAGGTGGCGCAGTGTGCGTTACGCAGCGGTCAGACGCCCCCTGAGCTCAAGTCTTTTAGCTCTCTGGCAGGCTTCCAGGCAGCCCCTCGAGACGCAGGACAGTGTTTTAGGCAAGGAAATACGCTCCGCCGTGTCCACTCCCGTCCTTCTACCATGCCCCATTCTTCACCACATCTTATTCACGCAAGAAAAGTGTTTAAAAAGTTAAATAATAATCCATTCAATCCATGGTATTGCCACTATCTGGCTAGCTATCGTTTAGCTATCTAGCTGGCTAGGTAGCTATCTATTAGCGACTGTATCCTGTGACTGTAAAGTGACCTTGAGAGTTTTGAAAGGTGCTTATAAATGAAATGTATTATTATTATTATTACTGCATCTATTAGCTAGCTAGCTGGCTAGCTTTCTATCTATTTGAGTTACTTGCGGGTTGAGTGAACGCTGGCGCGTGTGGCTGCCGCTGCTCACCCACAGAAAAACGTATCCTGTGACGGTAAAGTGACCTTGAGAGTTTTGAAAGGCGCTTAGAAATCTAATAATGTATTATTATTATTATTATTATTATTATTATTAATAATATTTGTTTGAATCTAGAGTAAGCATCGTTGCAGTTCCACCCCTGTCCAGCGGGTGGCAGTAGTTCATATTACCAAACAGAGGTACTCCAGCTGTTATGCTGATTCAGGCCTACATTTGATGAATTTAAAATGGACAGATGGCCCCAGGTTGAATTTTTAATATATTATAATAATAATAATAACTAATCATATGAGTAGAATAGTGTTATGAAAGGAAATAAATGGTTGCGCAAATAATAATAATACATTTCATTTATAAGCGCCTTTCAAAACTGTAGGTCACTTTACAGTCACAGGATGAATTTTTCTGCGGGTGAGCGGCGGCAGCCACACGCGCCAGCGTTCACACAACCCGGAAGTAACTCAAATAGATAGAAAGCTAGCTTGCTAATAGATAGTTAACTGGATAGCTAGCCAGCCAACTAGATCGATAATACATAGCTAGCCAGCCAGCTAGACCGCTAATAGATAGTTATTGGATCACTAATAGATAACTAACAGATCAAAAATAGATAACTGTGTAGTTAGCTTGATAGCTAGCTCGACTGTCATCATTCATGATGTAATAGGAACCCTAAACATGAATTGTTTTCAAATGAAAGTTTAATCACGAACGAAGTGGCTCCGTTACCATTCCTTGTCACCCCGGATGCACTCTGGACACTTTTTCATCGCACATGTGTTGTATTTTTATGATTTAATTGCACTACCTAATTTGTCAAAGGACAAATAATTTTATTTGTGGTATTTTAATCCCAATCAGCCAATTGAACAACAATTGATCTGTAAAATTGATTAATTTTTTTGAAGATTGCATCACCCAGTGCTTGTGCGTCCTTCCTGCCTTTTGTTTTGCCGCATGCTCACCCTTCCCCTGCATGACCCCAAGACACCCTCACTCCCACCCCTTCACCCAACTATGACATCCCCAGCATGCTAACGATTATTTCCTCCCCCCCCCTCATGCAGCATCACCACCAAGCTGGAACGAGCCCTGGAGAAGGTGGCGCCGCTTTTGAGGGAAATTTTTGTGGACTTTGCGCCCTTCCTGTCGCGCACGCTGCTGGGGAGTCATGGGCAGGAGTTGCTCATTGAAGGTACAGGTGCTGTACAACAAACCTTTCCTACTCTACGCGTCTGCTCCCGCACACTCACCGTTTCCACTCACGGTCGGTGTGTGTGAGGGTGTGTGTGTCAAGTGAGTATGTCACTGGCTGCTTCATTCATTCACCAAGCAGGCATAACGTCATTTCTTCTAAGGTTATTATTATTATTATTATTATTATTATTATTATTATTATTATTATTATTATTATTATTTTTTATTATTGCTATTATTGCTATTATTGTTTATTTTTTATTATTTTTATTATTTTTGCTATTATTTTATTAGTGCTGCTATTATTATTGTTGTTGTTGTTGTTGTTGGTATTATTATTATTGCTATTATTTTATTAGTATTGCTATTATTGCTATTTTTATTATTTTTGCTATTATTATTTAATTATTATTTTATTAGTATTGCAATTATTATTGTTATTTTTATGATTTTATTATTATTTCTATTATTATTGTTATTATTTTATTAGTATTGCTATTATTCTGGTTATTTTTATTATTATTATTATTGCTATTATTTTATTAGTATTGCTATTATTATTGTTGTTTTTATTATTTTGTTAATATTATTATTGCTATTATTATTGTTATTATTTTGTCATTATTATTTTTTTTTTATTGTTATTATTTTATTAGTATTGCTATTATTCTGGTTATTTTTATTATTATTATTGCTATTATTATTGCTATTATTTTATTAGTATTGCTATTATTATTGTTGTTTTTATTATTTTGTTAATATTATTATTGCTATTATTATTGTTATTATTTTTTTCATTATTTTTATTTTTTTTAATTGTTATTTTTATTATATTGCTATTATTATGTATTATTATTATTATTGCTATTATTGTATTTGTATTGCTATTATATTATTGTTTTTTATTATTATTTTTTATTATTATTATTATTATTATTATTATTATTATTATTGTATTTTATTATTTCTTATTGTTATTATTGTTTTAGTATTGCTATTATTATTGTTTCTTATTATTTATTTATTATTATTATTATTATTTGCGTGTTCTTAAAAGACATCGTTCACCCTTCCTGCTGATCACCTGCTTCTTGGCGTCTGTTCTTGTCCTCCACTGTTCATGTTTTCTTTCTCCTCACGTCTTTTCTTCCTGGCTTCCTTTTCCTCCTTCTTCCTCTTCTCTTCTGAGCTTCTTTGTTTTGTCTTTTCTGTTGCATGCTTTTTTTTTTATATAAGCTCTTAAATTTGGATGACTGCAGATGATATTCTTGGAAGTCTTTTGACCAAGTGTCTCCTCTATGCGATGCAGGTTTGGTGTGTATGAAGTCCAGCACGTCGGTGGTGGAGCTCGTCATGCTGCTTTGCTCGCAGGTCAGTTTTTAGGTGGTTCGGATATGAAGATGAGTGCTGCTTTCAAATCAGTGTGAGAGGTCTTCATTGATTAGCCTTAAAGCATGTGTCTAGGCGGCGCATTGCGGGTGTAATTTAATATGAAGGTCCTCTCAAGATAGTCTTTTTGTTGCTGTGGATGCAAAATTGCTTTTTCAACTATTATATACAATCAAAATGTGAATTTGTTGTGAATAAATGCCATTTTTCATCAAAATGACATTTTCCTTTTCTTTTATAACTGAAATAGTTTTAGCGAGCTGGCTGGCTATCAGATGGCTATCTGGTAGCTAGCTAGCTAGTTTTCTATCTATTTGAGTTACTTCTGGGTTGAGTGAACGGTGGGGCATATGGCTGCCGCTGCTCACCCACAGAAAAACTGATCCTGTGACTGTAAAGTGACCTTGAGATTTTTGAAAGGCGCTTACAAATGAAATGTATTATTATTATTATTATTATAAAACTTAAATCGCTATATAAATTGATACGTATTGTATTGTATTGTATTGTATTGTATTGTATTGTATTGTAAACGTCCCTGAACCATGTGACTTCTTTCAGCCAATCAGCAAAAAGAATATCCATATGACTGACGTCATCTTTATTTCGCCGTTAAATTCATTTGCAATCATTTGAAATCACCAAATCCTTGATGACAAAATACGATCTAAAAAATTAATAATTCAAAAAAAAATCCAATATGACGAAACAATACGGAGAATGACACATTATGGATGTAATAATAATAATAATAATAATAATAATAATAATAATAATAATAATAATAATAATCCACTTCATTTATAAACGCCTTTCAAAACTCTCAAGGTCACTTTACAGTCACAGGATGAGTTTTTCTGTGGGTGAGCAGCGGCAGCCACACCCGCCAGCGTTCACTCAACCCAGAAGTAACTCAAATAGATGGAAAGCTAGCAAGCTAGCTAACAGATAGGGAATAGATAGCCAGCTATCTATCCAGCCAGGCAGCTAAATAGCAATTTACCATGGTGCTCATATCAGTAATTTATTAATATGAAAAGGAACTTACCCCTTCAGGCTGGTTTTGCTCTTTTTCTTCTAAAAAAACTAACTTAAGCTTTCCACCTACTGACTTCTTCCATGTTCTCCTCTGGACCTCCATCCCGATGTGATCTACTAGGGACCATCGCTTTCTGCCTTTTCCCCTTGCTCCTCCTCATCTTATCTTATCTCCTCCTCTTCCTCGTCATCCCAACTCGTGTAGTGTTACCCGGTCGGGCTCCATCCTGCCCGCCATTAGAGGCCCAGGAGAGGAAACCCGAGCCCAGATATCGATCACGTAACGCGAGATGCTCTCCCTGGCGTGTCCTTGGAGACCCTAAAAAGCTCCATTAGCATCGAGCTAATGTGAAGCACTCATAGCTTTTAGCAACTTCCTGCCCTCCACGGCGACACCCAAAATACACCATTTGCTCGTTCACTGTCTTCCTCATCAAAAAATAAATACAATAAAAGATGCAAATGTATGTTTATTACGTTTTAGGAATGGCAAAATTCCATCCAGAAGAACGCAGGACTAGCTTTCATTGAGCTTATTAATGAAGGAAGGTAAATACAGCCAATTTTGTAAATGTCACTTTTATTTTTAATTTTTTATTTTGGTCGTTGTAGCATTAAAAGTGTGCCTGTGTGTTGTCAGACTTCTTTGTCACGCCATGAAGGATCACATCGTGCGCGTGGCTAACGAAGCCGAGTTCATCTTGAACCGCCAGCGAGCAGAAGACGTTCACAAGCACGCTGAGTTTGAGGTACGTTTGTTCATATTTAGTGTAGATGTTTATGATACACATTTATATATATAATATATTTGGAGAGGAGGCGTGAAACTATTTTTTTTTTATAAATTAACTCATTCACTGCCAGATGATGTGCAAATATGCGCCCACTCCAGTGGCATACGAACTTTTTTCGTACACGGAGCTGCCTCAATGAGTGATGTGTTAAGCCATCAACGACCATCACAAAGGTAAATGAAATGACTTTATTATACTGTACAGTTTATTTTTTTAATTATAATACCATAGCACATTTATTATACATGAAATAAGGTATATTTTGTGTAGTATTAAGGCTTAGAAAATTAGAAAGTAGAAAATTATGTTTTATGGGGACCTGGGAACGGATTATTGTCATTTTAATGGTTTCCTATGGGAAATTAATTTTTGAGATACACACTTTTCGCCTTACACACTCTGTCTGGGAACCAATTAAGTTCGTAAGCCATGGTATCACTGTACATAAATATTCAATATAGTGTTAGAAATCTTCGACTTTCTTCTTTCATCAAAAACAGTTAATTCCTAAATGATATGGGTGTGGAGTTATATGAGCTTGAAATGAGGGCGGATGGACAAAAATAATAATAATAATAATAATAGTAATAATAATACATTTCATTTATAAGCGCCTTTCAAAACTCTCAAGGTCACTTTACAGTCACAGGATCAGTTTTTCTGTGGGTGAGCAGCGGCAGCCATGCCGACAATAAATTCGTGAATGGCAGTGAATGAGTTAAAAATATATATATTCTGACAAAATCCATATTTCTATCTAGATAAAAATGTCCTTTCCTTAATGTAATCTTTTTGTAAAAATAAAATATGACTGTTCAATCAAAAAATGATCATCTTTCAAATGATTTTTCACTCAAAACAAAGTGAATTTGAATCTAAACTAAGCCCTAAAAAATATCCTTGCAGTCAAACTGCGCCCAATACGCTGCCGACCGTCGCGAGGAGGAGAAGATGTGCGACCACCTTATCAGCGCCGCCAAACACCGAGATCACGTGACCGCCAACCAGCTGAAACAGAAGATCCTCAACATCCTGACCAATAAGCACGGAGCTTGGGGTACCATGTCGCAGAGGTCAGTCAGTCGCTAGGCAGATTTTGCGCCACTGGTGAAGCAGCATGTGATTCAGTCGTAGCGTTTTTTTTTTTTTTTTTTTTTTTTTTTTTTTTTTGGTCATGATTCGTATGTATGTAGACAAATACGCCCTTAAAGGACAACCGACACCATTTTTTTGTTTCCTAACTGACATCAGAAAAACGTTTTATAGCATCTAAAATACCCAAAACAAGCAGGCTGATATTTTTAGTCAAATGCAAAACACCAATAAAAACGACTTAAAGGACAACCGACGTCACTTTTTTGTTTTTTAACTGACACCAGAAAAACGTTTCATAGCATCTAAAATACCCAAAACACGCAGTATGATATTTTTATTCAAATGCAAAACACTAATAAAAATGACTTAAAGTGTCCAAAATCTGCAAAAAATTGAGCTGCGAATTGGGCATTTTCAGAAAGTCCCGCCCCCAGTTTGTGACGTCACGCCAAGACGTCTTGCATTGCTAGTGAATCAAAACAATGGCTTCAGATTCAGGGAATATGCTTTCTTGTTACACATCCAGTTATGAATATGATTCAAATAGTTCTGAAGAGGAAAGCATACGTTTGCAATCGATTAAAGAATTTATTTGTGCAATTTTGAGGCAACATTGGGGGGAAATCTCTCACCCAAAAAAAAAAAAAAAAATTGGCACAAAATGGCGACCTCCTGTGAATACCTCCGTTTCCACAGGCTGCTAAATTCCTTATATGGCGCTTGGACGCCCTCTTCTGGCCTTCTGGCGGCTTTTGGGTGCAACACGAGGTCCCCAGACTAAACATGTACAGCAAAATACATTGACGTGATGGAAGGACCGCTACAATGCGTCTTTTTTTACGGTCAAGGGCGGTCCTTTAGTGACGTCACGTCTGGAATCATCACCAACTCGAAAAGAAGACTTTCTGAATATTCAGCGCGAGTCTTAAAACGTAAACTATAGCTATATGAGGTGGAATCTTTGTAAAATACGCTCAGTAGAAGTCATTTGAAGACATTTTACAAATTATGGACACAACTTGTCCGCAGGTGTCGGTTGTCCTTTAATCTCCAAATGACTTATCAGTCCTTTTTTTTTTTCCTGCTCTCAAAATATTTTCTGACCTGACCCGTTTTTTGTTGTTTTTTTTGTAAAGCCAATTGCACGACTTTTGGCGTCTGGACTATTGGGAGGATGACCTACGCAGGAGACGGAGATTTGTGAGAAACGCCTTCGGTTCCACGCATGCCGACGTGGCGCTCAAATGTCTCGATGACTACGGTGAGTTTCAGAGGATTTGTTACTGGGGCGAATTTTAACGTATTTTCCTGTATATAAGGCGCACCGGAGTATAAGGCGCACCTTCAATGAATTAAGTTTTCTTAATATCATATATAAATATATAAAAGTTTTCCGAATATAAGGCACACCACATTATAAGGCGCTACAGTAAAATCTGGGGTTACGCACTACTTCTATGGGGAGAAAATGGAGTCGATGGCTGCTGAGAGTAGTTGCGAGATCTGTTGTGGCTCAATATGACTTCACATAAGACGCATATAAGGCGCAGGGTCATCTTTTGAAGAAAATCATGGCTTTTGGGTGTGTTTTATACACTGGAAAAGACGGTATATTAAAGCCCCAGATTCAATTTTAAGGGTGCGAAAATATCAAGCAAACACCCCCAAAAATAACATGGAGACGATTGGGGTGAAAATTGAGGGCTACATCTGTTTAAAATTGCATTCACTGTTTAGTTTAATTAGCTCTTTTATTATTTATTATTTTATTTATGGTTTTATTGATCATGTGTTTATTTTTATATTTATTTTTATTCGAAAGTGTCCTTGGGTGCTTTGAAAGACGCTTGTAAATTAAATGTATTTTTATTATTATTATTATTATATTAAAAAAAACATTAAAATTCCAGTCCAAAAACCCTTTTGGAACAAATCACCTCAAATTATAACTCAAACTCTCCTTAAATAATGAAATCAATATTATTATTATTATTATTATTATTATTATTATTATTATTATTATGATTATTATTATTATTATTGTTATTATTATTATTATTATTGTTAGTAGTAGTAGTAGTTGTAGTAGTGTAATATTAGTATTATTAGTATAAGTATTAGTATTATTATTAGTAGTAGTAGTAGTAGTAGTAGTAGTGTAATATTAGTATTATTAGTTTAAGTATTATTATTATTATTATTATTATTATTATTATCATCTTAATGAAGCCTTCCAAGCTCAGAAAGTTGACTCATAATAGAGCAAAAAAATCAATTATGAACAAACTGCATTGAGTCATATCTCCACTTATAATACTACTACTACTACTACTACTACTACTACTACTACTACTACTACTAATACTAATACTAATAACAACATTTCCTTTATAAGTGCCTTTCAAAACTCTCAAGGTTCTCCACTGTGAGACTAATAAAGGCATATCCAATCCAATCCAATCCAATCCAATCCAGTTCTTAATCAGGGTTTCCCAGATTTGTTATTATTGTGTCGATATGTCCTTATAGGATGACATACATAATATCCCCAAAAAATGTATCGCAAAGATGAAAAAAAGAAAATCTATATTCAGCAAATTCGGTCTTGGAGAGAGCGTGTCAAATCTATAATGCTTTTCTGTAGCTCTTCATGTCATGATGTCATCACAAAAAACTAGTTGAAAAATGTCACCAATGTCCACAATTATTTTTTATATATATATATATATATATATATTATATTATTATTATCTTCTTAAAAAAAAACAGGCACGGAGGAAGAAGAAGAAGAAGATGGCGTCAAGTCCAAGAAGACCTTCCGCAGCCAATCGGTGGTGGCGCAAAACCCGGAAGCCGAGTTGATGCTGGAGGGCGACGATGACGCTGTCAGCCTCTTGCAGGAGAAAGAGATCGACAACCTGGCAGGTAAAAGCACACGCTAGCACGCAATGGCCCGTACGTATGTGTGTGCGGTCGCTGGCTCTCGGCGCCCCCTGGTGACTGGATGTTTTTTTTTTTATTATTTCTAGTGCCTTTCCGACCCCGACTTTTTATTTCCAGAGGCAAGTTGGTCTGGTTTCGAGTGTGACCTGACTAACCGCAGAACAGATGATGATTTTTAACGCAATCCTTTTTCGATTGATTAATCAGACAAGGTTTTCGCCAAAACGATTAACTCATTCACTGCCACAAGATGTGCAAAAATGTGTCCACTCCAGTGCCAGGGTTTTTGTCATTTTCACTCAAATTGCAGGACCCACAGAATATTGAAAGTAACTCAAATAGATAGAAAGATAGCTATCTAGAACCGTAAAATGCTAATATTAGCCTGTAATATTTTAACCTAACACTAGCTAATAGATAACTAATAGGTAACTAGCTACATTGCCATATAGCTAATAGCTAGCTAGCCAGATAGCTAGCTAACATATAGTACATAGCTAGGTAGCTAATAGATAGCTATCTAGATAGCTAAACAGCCATATAGCTGATAGCTAGCTAGCCAGCCAGATAGCTAACAGATAGCTAATAGATATCAAATAGATGGCCAGCTAGATAGCTAATAGTTAGCGAATACGTAGATAGCTAGATAGCTAATACTGTAGATAGCGAATAGCTGGCTAGCTACCTAGATATCTAAATAGAAAATAGCTAGCCAGCTAGATAGCTAATATATATCAAATAAATAAACCTAGCAAATAAATAATAATCTCCAGACACATATAATTGAACAATGAACTTTTCAGGTTTCTTAGGCTGAATGGAATGTTTATGTAATCCTAAAAGTTAATACAGGTAACATCCTACTTACGACCAGCTCGACTTACGACCACTCATACTTACGACCACATATAGCGCTTTATCAACATCTGAAGCTGGGACAAAACGCTAACACGGACAAAAGGGAAATGCTGCCCCCTGGTGGAAATGAAAAAAACATTGATAGAGGTCTGACCAGCGCTTTATCAGCAATAAAAACATACAAAAAACAAAAACAAAAACAATTCGGGAATGGCGCTCCACGTCATGCTTTTCAATTCCTAAATAACAATTTGGGAATGGCAGTGAATGAGTTAAAAAGAAAAACAAATCAACAATAATGTTTTGCAACTCTGACATGTACAGATATCACACAAAAAAAAACCATTACAGATGCTAATCAACACCGACCAAACTCAACTTGAACTTGACTTTAGCTTCAAGCTAACTTGACGCCCTACCCTCCCGTTGCAGGCCCAGTGGTACTAAGCACGCCAGCCCAGCTAGTGGCCCCTGTGGTGGTGGCCCGCGGAATGCTTTCCATCACCACCACGGAGATCTATTTCGAGGTGGACGAGGACGACCCTACTTTCAAGAAGGCCGACGCTAAGGTAAGGAAAGCTCAAACACAAACATCCATGTCACTTTTTTTTTTTTTTTATCGTCGCGTTCTCATTGTGTGCGCAGGTGCTAGCATACTCTGAGGGTCTACACGGCAAGTGGATGTTCAGCGAAATCCGAGCCGTGTTTTCCAGACGCTATTTGCTACACAACACGGGTTTGGAGGTCTTCATGGCCAACAGAAGTAAGATTGGAGTCCGAAATGAAATTTGATAGGGATGTTTGTCACGAGTGTAACAACGCTAAATTATTTTGTGGTGTATCTATTAGCTATCTAATAATAATAATAATAATAATAATAATAATAATAATAATACATTTCATTTCTAAGCGCCTTTCAAAACTCTCAAGAACACTTTACAGTCACGGGATTTTTATCGTGCGGGTAAGCAGCGGCAGCCATTCGCGCCAGCGTTCGTTCACTCTACCCCGAAGTAGCACAGCAGCAAAGTTATGAAAGGAAGAGGAAAGGAAAGAAAGAAGTAGAAAAACAAAATACAGGAGCTGCTGCTGGAAAGGCAGCCGCTCTACTAGCTAGCTAGCTAGCTATTAGCTATATAGCTATCTAACTAGCTATTTGAGTTTTTTTAGTTTTTTTTTTTTTGTTTTTTTTTTATTAGTTATAATAGATAGCTATCTATTAGCTATCTAGCTAGCTCTCTATTAGCTATCTATCTAGCTAGCTATCTATTAGCTATCTGGCTGGCTGGCTATCTGTTAGCTATCTGGCTTTCTAGCTATCTGTTAGTTATCTGGCCGGCTAGCTAGCTATCTATTGGTTATCTAGCTGGCTAGCTAGCTATCTATTAGCTATGTAGCTAGCTTTCTATCAATTTGAGTTGAGTGAACGCTGCACGTGTGGCTGCCGTTGCTCACCCACAGAAAAAAAACTTATACTGTGACTGTAAAGTGACCTTGAGAGTTTTGAAAGGCGCTTATGAATGAAATGTATTATTATTATTATTATTTATTATTAATGATTGTCCTCTTCCTTCTCAGCATCTGTGATGTTCAACTTTCCCGACCAAGCCACAGTCAAGCGGGTGGTCTACAGCCTCCCGCGGGTGGGCGTGGGTACGAGTTACGGTCTCCCTCAAGCCAGGTAAGGCGCTGGCTGCTATCGGGGCGACTCCATCTTGTTGTCTTCAACCAAAGACCCGTCCGTTTTCATGACATTGGCGTTTAGGCGGATCTCCTTGGCCACGCCGCGTCAGCTCTTCAAGTCGTCCAACATGACGCAGCGTTGGCAACGCAGGGAGATCTCCAACTTTGAGTACCTCATGTTCCTCAACACCATAGCAGGTTAGCATAACAAGCTAGCTGTGTGGAATGCAGCTAGCGTAGATGGCCCAGAATAAACATCCCATACTTGTTTTTTGGATGAAGCAAATGATGTTCTCAAGAAATATGACATCATCATTCACTATGCTGTTGAAAGCTAGCTAATGAGGCGCACGCTAATGAGGCGCACGCTAATGAGGCGAACGCTAATGATCCACGATCCATGATGTCGGCATCCGCAGGGAGGACGTACAACGACCTGAACCAGTACCCTGTCTTCCCCTGGGTGCTGACCAATTACGACTCAGAGGAACTGGATCTCACGTTGCCCGGCAACTTCCGAGACCTTTCCAAGGTTAGAGCGCTCTTCCGCGCATCGTTATGTCACAGCAACTGCTTTAGCACGTGAAAAGTCAAAAGTGCTTCTGGCATTTTTATTTATTGTTTTTTTTTTTGCGATTTCCAAGGAAGTGGTCACAACGGAGTTTCACGACTCGCCTTGTAATAGGAAACAAAGTTAAATCTAAAATAAGTCAGGAAAAAGTACTTTGGCATGGCTACCATGCTCATACATGCATTGGTGGGGCGCCCCCTACTGGCAAAAATGCATGTTTTTGTATTTATTTATTTATAATACATATAATGCATATATAATAAATAATAATAATCATCATCATCATCATCATAATACATTTAATTTCTAAGCGCCTTTCAAAACTCTCAAGGTCACTTTACAATCATAGTTTTTCTGGGGGTGAGCAGCGGCAGCCACACGCACCAGCGTTCACTCAACCCGGTCGTAACTCATATCGATAGAAAGCGAGCTAGCTAAGAAATAGCTAATAATAATACTATTATTAATAATAATAATAATAATAAAAATAATACCATACTGATGTCTTACAGCTTTTTTAAAGGTTTTCACACTCAATTATTCATGTATTCATTTTATATTAGCTTATGTTTGTATTTGTTTATCTATTTATCTATTTGTGTATTTATTTATATTTATTTATGATTGTATTTATTTTCTATTTTTCTATTTATTTATTTGTTATTTTTATATTTATTTTATTTATCTGTTTATTTGTTTGTGATTGTGTTTATTTATTTATTTATTTATTTATTTATTTATTTCTACATGTTTGTATTTATCTATTTTTGTTTATTCATGTATTTATTTATTTATAATAATAATCATCATCATACATTTCATTTCTAAGCGCCTTTCAAAACTCTCAAGGTCACTTTACAATCACAGTTTTTCTGGGGGTGAGCAGCGGCAGCCACACGCACCAGCGTTCACTCAACCCGGTAGTAACTCATATTGATAGAAAGCGAGCTAGCTAAGAAATAGCTAATAATAATACTATTAATAATAATAATAATAAAAATAAAAATAATACCATACTGATGTCTTATAGCTTTTTTTAAAAGGTTTTCACAGTCAATTATTCATTTATTCATTTTATATTAGCTTATGTTTGTATTTGTTTATCTATTTATCTATCTGTGTATTTATTTATATTTATTTATGATCATATTTATTTATGATTGTATTTATTTTCTATTTTTCTATTTCTTTATTTGTTATTTTTTTATTTATTTTATTTATCTGTTTATTTATTTATGATTGTATTTATTTATTTATTTATTTCTACGTGTTTCTATGTATCTATCTATTTATTTTTGTTTATTCATGTATTTATTTATTTATAATAATAATCATCATCATACATTTCATTTCTAAGCGCCTTTCAAAACTCTCAAGGTCACTTTACAATCACAGTTTTTCTGTGGGTGAGCAGCGGCAGCCACACGCACCAGCGTTCACTCAACCCGGTAGTAACTCATATTGATAGAAAGCGAGCTAGCTAAGAAATAGCTAATAATAATACTATTAATAATAATAATAATAATAAAAATAAAAATAATACCATACTGATGTCTTATAGCTTTTTTAAAGGTTTTCACACTCAATTATTCATGTATTCATTTTATATTAGCTTATGTTTGTATTTGTTTATCTATTTATCTATCTGTGTATTTATTTATATGTATTTATGATCATATTTATTTATGATTGTATTTATTTTCTATTTTTCTATTTATTTATTTGTTATTTTTATATTTATTTTATTTATCTGTTTATTTATTTATGATTGTATTTATTTATTTCTTTATTTCTACGTGTTTCTATGTATCTATCTATTTATTTTTGTTTATTCATGTATTTATTTATTTATAATAATAATCATCATCATACATTTCATTTCTAAGCGTCTTTCAAAACTCTCAAGGTCACTTTACAATCACAGTTTTTCTGTGGGTGAGCAGCGGCAGCCACACGCACCAGCGTTCACTCAACCCGGTAGTAACTCATATCGATAGAAAGCGAGCTAGCTAAGAAATAGCTAATAATAATACTATTATTATTAATAATAATAATAATAATAAAAATAATACCATACTGATGTCTTATAGCTTTTTTTAAAGGTTTTCACACTCAATTATTCATTTTATATTAGCTTATGTTTGTATTTGTTTATCTATTTATCTATCTGTGTATTTATTTATGATCATATTTATTTATGATTGTATTTATTTTCTATTTCTTTATTTATTTTTTTATTTATTGTATTTATCAGTTTATTTATTTATGATTGTATTTATTTATTTATTTATTTCTACATGTTTGTATTTATCTATTTATTTTTGTTTATTCATGTATTTATTTATGCTTGATTTATTTATCTATTTATTTATATTTATATTTTTGTCTCTGTATGTTTGTATTTATTTATCTATTTATTTATTTTTTGTATTTATGTATCTATTTATTTTGTTTTATTTTTATCAGAATAATAATAATAATAAAACATACGAATAATAATAATAATAATAATATATTTAATTTCTAAGTGCCTTTTAAAAATCTCAAGGATTTTTATCTATTTATTTCTTTGCGTATTTATTTCTTTGCGTATTTATTTATTTATTTATTTATTTATTTATTTATTTATATTTAGTAACACTGTTTTTTTTTCCTTCTTTAGCCCATCGGTGCTCTGAACCCCAAACGGGCGGCGTTCTACGCCGAGCGCTACGAGACGTGGGACGACGACAATTCGCCCCCTGACCACTACGCCACCCTCTACTCCACCGCGCACTCAACCCTCATGTGGATGCTCAGAATAGTGAGTACAAAAAAAAAAAAAAAAAAACATCTCACAGGAGATCAACACATTTCTCTTTCAAACTTAACAGGAGATTGACTTAAAATTTGATTGGACAACCAAACCAACCAAAATTTGATTGGACAAAAAATTGTCTATTTAATATGTGACTTTGACGTGTGTGTTTTATCCACAGGAGCCGTTCACAACCTTCTTCATCAACGGCAACGACGGCAAATTCGACCACGCCGACCGAACCTTCTCGGGAATCGGCCGTTCGTGGAGAAACTGTCAACGGGACACAGCGGACGTGACCGTAAGGCGACCCCGTCGAGGCGTCCGGTTCCTTAGCTACCTCCTCTGACGGTACTGTGGTGGTTCCGTAGGAGCTGATACCAGAGTTCTACTACCTTCCCGAGATGTTCGTCAACAGCAACGAGTACGAGTTGGGCGTGCGAGACGACGGGTTGCCCGTTTGCGATGTGGAGTTGCCCGTTTGGGCTAAAAAGCCGGAAGATTTTGTGCGCATCAACCGCATGGTGAGATCGCTTTTTTTTTGTGACTAGAGCATAATAATAATAATAATAATAATTGTAGTAGTAATGGTAGTAGTAGTGGTAGTAGTAATGGTAGTAGTACTTTTCATTTCTAAGCGCTTCAAGGTCATTTTACAGTCACAGGCTTAGTTTTTCTTTGGATCAGCAGCGGCAGCCAAACCCGAAAGTAACTCAAATAGATAGAAAGCTACCTTGCTAGCTAATAGATAGCTAGCTATATAGATAGCCAGCTACATATAGCAAATAATAATGTTACATTTAATTTATAAGCGCCTTGCAAAAGTCTCATGGTCACTTTACAGTCACAGGCTTAGTTTATTCTGTGGGTGAGCAGCGGCAGCCAAACCCGCCAGTAACCCGAAAGTAACTCAAATAGATAGAAAGCTACCTTGCTAGCTGATAGATAGCTAGCTATATAGATAGCCAGCTACATATAGCAAATAATAATATTACATTTAATTTATAAGCGCCTTGCAAAAGTCTCATGGTCACTTTACAGTCACAGGCTTAGTTTTTCTGTGGGTGAGCAGCGGCAGCCAAACGCGCCAGCGTTCACTCAACCCGGAAGTAACTCAAATTGATAGAAAGCTACCTTGCTAGCTAATATATAGCTAATAGCCAGCTTGCTAGATAGCAGATAGATATCTAATAATAATAATAATAACAATAACAATAACAATAATAATAATAATAATAATAATAATACATTTAATTTATAAGCGCCAGATTTATAAACCCGGAACTAACTTAACTAGATAGATTAGCTAATAGCTATCTAGCTAATAATAATAATAATAATAATCCATTTAATTTCGAAGCGCCTTTCAAAACTCTCAAGGTCACTTTACAGTCACAGGCTTAGTTTTTCTGTGGGTGAGCAGCGGCAGCCAAACGCGCCAGCATTCACTCAACCCGGAAGTAACTCAACTAGATAGAAAGCAAGCTAGCTAGCTAATAGATAGCTAATGGATAGCTACCGAGTTAGCTAGCCAATCGATAGCTTATGTTTATTGAGGCGCGATGTGACATGCTAATTGACGTGCATAGCGCGATATGCAACGGCATGGTTCCCCCCAAAAAAATATTCCTTCCCGCTTGCCCGTTTAGGCGCTGGAAAGCGAGTTCGTATCGTGCCAACTCCACCAATGGATCGACCTGATCTTCGGATACAAGCAGCGAGGCCCCGAAGCCGTGCGGGCGCTCAATGTTTTCAATTTCCTGTCCTACGAGGGGGCCGTCAACCTGGACATCCTGGACGCAGCGCAACGGGAGGTTGGCGGTCGGTCGCCGTAACCCCTTTTAGGGTCTTGCGTTCGCTAGGTTGACCCTTTGATGCCCGTGCAGGTGATGGAGGCGCAGATTCAGGCATGCGGGCAGATCCCGTCGCAGCTGTTAATTGAGCCACATCCACCACGATCCTCTGCCATGCACCTGGTAAGATAAGATATCTGTACAATGATATTTTTAGTTATGTTCACTTTTAATTTTGTGAATAATTTTAAATACATTTCAAGCAGTTTTTAATGTTTTATTTAGTTAGTTTGATTTGTTTTATTTAGTTTTTTTATGTGGTATATTTTTTAGTCATGTTCATTTTAAATTTTGTGAGTAATTTTAAAATAGATTCGAAGAGTTTTTAAATTTGTATTTATTTATTTATTGGTACTTGTTTTTTTCTATTTTGTTTTATATATGTCGTATTTTTTTTGTCATGCTCACTTTTAATTTTGTGGGTAATTTAAAATTAATTTCAAGCAGTTTTTCAATTACATTTTTGTTTTCATTTTTTTGAATATATGTAGTATTTTTAGTCGTGTTCACTTTTAATTTTGTGAGTAATTTTAAATTAATTTTAAGCAGTTTTTAATTTTTAATTTATTTATTTATTTATTTATTTATTAATATGACATTTTTTAGTCATCTTCGCTTTTAATTTTGTGAGTAATTTTAAATCAATTTCAAGCAGTTTTTAATTTTTAATTTATTGTTTTCTTTGTTCACTTTTAATGTTCTATTTTTTTCAGATATGTAGTATTTTTTAGTCATGTTCACTTTTAATTTTGTAAGTAATTTTTAATTAATTTAAAAGCAGTTTTTATTAATTAATTACTTTTTTTTAATTCATTTTTTTAAATATATGTAGTATTTTTACGTCATGTTCACTTTTAATTTTGTGAGTAATTTTTAATCAATTTCAAGCAGTTTTTCCAATTTAAATGTATCATTATTTTTAATTCATTTTTTTAAATAGATGTAGTATTTTAGTCATGTTCACTTTTAATTTTGTGAGTAATTTTAAATGTGATTCAAGCAGGTTCTAAATTTTTATTTGTTTATTTTTTTATATCCTATTTTTTTGTCATGCTCACTTTTAATTTTGTGAGTAATTTTAAATTAATTTCAAGCAGTTTTTCAATTTAAATGTATCATTATTTTTAATTCATTTTTTTAATTACTTTTTTTTAATTACTTTTTTTTAATTCATTTTTTTAAATATATGTAGTATTTTAGTCATGTTCACTTTTAATTTTGTGAGTAATTTTAAATGTGATTCAAGCAGGTTCTAAATTTTTATTTGTTTATTTTTTTATATCCTATTTTTTTGTCATGCTCACTTTTAATTTTGTGAGTAATTTTAAATTAATTTCAAGCAGTTTTTCAATTTAAATGTATCATTATTTTTAATTCATTTTCTTAATTACTTTTTTTTAATTACTTTTTTTAATTCATTTTTTTAAATATATGTAGTATTTTAGTCATGTTCACTTTTAATTTTGTGAGTAATTTTAAATGTGATTCAAGCAGGTTCTAAATTTTTATTTGTTTATTTTTTTATATCCTATTTTTTTGTCATGCTCACTTTTAATTTTGTGAGTAATTTTAAATTAATTTCAAGCAGTTTTTCAATTTAAATGTATCATTATTTTTAATTCATTTTCTTAATTACTTTTTTTTAATTACTTTTTTTAATTCATTTTTTTAAATATATGTAGTATTTTAGTCATATTCACTTTTAATTTTGTGAGTAATTTTAAATGTGATTCAAGCAGGTTCTAAATTTTTATTTGTTTATTTTTTTATATCCTATTTTTTTGTCATGCTCACTTTTAATTTTGTGAGTAATTTTAAATTAATTTCAAGCAGTTTTTCAATTTAACTGTATCATTATTTTTAATTCATTTTTTTAATTACTTTTTTTTAATTACTTTTTTTTAATTCATTTTTTTAAATATATGTAGTATTTTAGTCATGTTCACTTTTAATTTTGTGAGTAATTTTAAATGTGATTCAAGCAGGTTCTAAATTTTTATTTGTTTATTTTTTTATATCCTATTTTTTTGTCATGCTCACTTTTAATTTTGTGAGTAATTTTAAATTAATTTCAAGCAGTTTTTCAATTTAAATGTATCATTATTTTTAATTCATTTTCTTAATTACTTTTTTTTTAATTACTTTTTTTTTAATTCATTTTTTTAAATATATGTAGTATTTTAGTCATGTTCACTTTTAATTTTGTGAGTAATTTTAAATGTGATTCAAGCAGGTTCTAAATTTTTATTTGTTTATTTTTTTATATCCTATTTTTTTGTCATGCTCACTTTTAATTTTGTGAGTAATTTTAAATTAATTTCAAGCAGTTTTTCAATTTAACTGTATCATTATTTTTAATTCATTTTCTTAATTACTTTTTTTTAATTACTTTTTTTTTAATTCATTTTTTTAAATATATGTAGTATTTTAGTCATGTTCACTTTTAATTTTGTGAGTAATTTTAAATGTGATTCAAGCAGGTTCTAAATTTTTATTTGTTTATTTTTTTATATCCTATTTTTTTGTCATGCTCACTTTTAATTTTGTGAGTAATTTTAAATTAATTTCAAGCAGTTTTTCAATTTAACTGTATCATTATTTTTAATTCATTTTTTTAATTACTTTTTTTTAATTACTTTTTTTTAATTCATTTTTTTAAATATATGTAGTATTTTAGTCATGTTCACTTTTAATTTTGTGAGTAATTTTAAATGTGATTCAAGCAGGTTCTAAATTTTTATTTGTTTATTTTTTTATATCCTATTTTTTTGTCATGCTCACTTTTAATTTTGTGAGTAATTTTAAATTAATTTCAAGCAGTTTTTCAATTTAAATGTATCATTATTTTTAATTCATTTTCTTAATTACTTTTTTTTTAATTACTTTTTTTTTAATTCATTTTTTTAAATATATGTAGTATTTTAGTCATGTTCACTTTTAATTTTGTGAGTAATTTTAAATGTGATTCAAGCAGGTTCTAAATTTTTATTTGTTTATTTTTTTATATCCTATTTTTTTGTCATGCTCACTTTTAATTTTGTGAGTAATTTTAAATTAATTTCAAGCAGTTTTTCAATTTAACTGTATCATTATTTTTAATTCATTTTCTTAATTACTTTTTTTTTAATTACTTTTTTTTTTAATTCATTTTTTTAAATATATGTAGTATTTTAGTCATGTTCACTTTTAATTTTGTGAGTAATTTTAAATGTGATTCAAGCAGGTTCTAAATTTTTATTTGTTTATTTTTTTATATCCTATTTTTTTGTCATGCTCACTTTTAATTTTGTGAGTAATTTTAAATTAATTTCAAGCAGTTTTTCAATTTAAATGTATCATTATTTTTAATTCATTTTCTTAATTACTTTTTTTTAATTACTTTTTTTTTTCATTTTTTTAAATATATGTAGTATTTTAGTCATGTTCACTTTTAATTTTGTGAGTAATTTTAAATGTGATTCAAGCAGGTTCTAAATTTTTATTTGTTTATTTTTTTATATCCTATTTTTTTGTCATGCTCACTTTTAATTTTGTGAGTAATTTTAAATTAATTTCAAGCAGTTTTTCAATTTAACTGTATCATTATTTTTAATTCATTTTTTAATTACTTTTTTTTAATTCATTTTTTTAAATAGATGTAATATTTTAGTCATGTTCACTTTTAATTTTGTGAGTAATTTTAAATGTGATTCAAGCAGGTTCTAAATTTTTATTTGTTTATTTTTTTATATCCTATTTTTTTGTCATGCTCACTTTTAATTTTGTGAGTAATTTTAAATTAATTTCAAGCAGTTTTTCAATTTAACTGTACCATTATTTTTAATTCATTTTTTTAATTACTTTTTTTTAATTCATTTTTTTAAATATATGTAGTATTTTTATGTCATGTTCAGTTTTAATTTTGTGAGTAATTTTTAATCAATTTCAAGCAGTTATAAATTTGTAATTAATTAATGTATTTATTTTGTAGTATTGGTGTCTTGCAAAAGTCACTAAGTATTTTAAACTACTATTCCTAAATTACCAATTCAGACTGTTGTTTTTCTATTTCCGTGCACAAAAAAAAACGTCTTCTCTTGTTAAATTAAATCTGTCCGCCCAAAGTAGTAAATGAGTACTTCATGAATCCAATCGACACCCTTTTTTTTTTTAATAGCGGTGTTGCCGTTTAGCCTCTACTCTACCTCCATGTCGCCCCGATCCCTTGCTCCTTGATGTGAACCTGCCGTGACCCTCATCTCCCACTAATCTTGCCTCCCCCCCCCTTCCCCTTTTCCCGCCTTATTCTGTCTCTTACTCCATTCCCACCTCCCCCCTTTGCCATCCTCCTCTTTCCTCGCCCCACCCCCCCTTGGCTCTCTCTGTCTGTCTCACCAGTGTTTCCTTCCTCAGAGTCCTCTGATGTTTAAGGATCAAATGCAGCAGGACGTGATCATGGTGCTCAAGTTCCCGTCCAACTCTCCCGTCACCCACGTGGCCGCCAACACGTTGCCTCACCTCAGCATCCCCGCCGCCGTCACCGTCACGTGCAGCCGCCTCTTTGCCGTCAACCGCTGGCACAATACCGTCGGTCAGTGTCAAACACTGAACAAAGGCTCGATCACAGGAAGATTGTTTTTTACTGCCGGTAGGGCGACGTAGCCATTCATGACCGACGCCCAACTTCTGCAACCCTCTGCCAAGCTATTTTTCAAGCGTATATGCAACCGTTAGTAAAACATAGTCTTCTGGATTTGAAAACCATGTCCCTGGATGTCCCATAGTACAAGCACCAACATCCATAAACCAAGAGAATGTAGACATTTTAATAGGTTGTAACATGGCGAATGACCTCTTCCTGTGAAGGAATTTACTAAGTCGTCAATTAGTCCAACGCCAGATAGATCTCCTACATGAAGATGACAGTTTAGCAGGCTGTGTCTGTTCACCTCAGATTGACCCCAGATTTTCTGTGCTTCTATTATGGGCCTTGTGTTCCGCCAACTAAGCATACAACAGCATGAAACTTTTAAATATGATAACCACTATTCTGTCTATTCTCTATCTGTCAGTCAATCTGTCCGTACTGCCAATTAGATGCTAAACTGTCATTTTCGAAGAGGGGCAAACACGTTCTGGGATTGTGTCGTTCGTTTGGGGATGAGCCGAATTTTGGTCAGGGATCAAATTGGGTGATCTTGATGAGCGGAATATCGTTGAAGATGTGTTGTGTTGGACCGTCTCTAGGCCTCCGAGGTGCGCCGGGATATTCCCTGGAACAGGCGCATCACCTCCCTATCGAGATGGACCCTCTCATAGGTCAGCCCTGCTTCTTATATTCATTCATAGTCAACAGCGGCCATCTTAGGAGGGGCACGGATGTCATGAAAATGTCTGTTTTGGTCTATCCAGCCAACAACTCCGGCACGAACAAGCGTCAAATCACCGATTTGGTGGACCAGAGCATCCAGATCAACACACACTGCTTCGTGGTGACCGCCGACAACCGTTACATCCTGGTGTGCGGCTTCTGGGACAAGAGTTTCCGCGTCTACTCTACAGAGACCGGTACGACCGCATCGGCCGCTTTTGGTTCCAAACTGCATTTTTAACCTTTCACCCTCCCAAAAAAAAAGGGAAACTGACTCAGATCGTGTTCGGCCACTGGGACGTTGTGACGTGTCTGGCCCGATCCGAGTCGTACATCGGGGGAGACTGTTACATCGTGTCAGGTTCGCGGGACGCTACTCTTCTTCTGTGGTATTGGAGCGGGCGGCACCACATAATCGGGGACAACCCCAACAACAGTAAGTGCTCGACTCGGGACACTGAAACTCTCAATTCGAAATGAACCCTTTTTATTTTCCATTTTTAACTGTAGGTGACTACCCCGCCCCCCGAGCCGTCCTGACGGGGCACGACCACGAAGTGGTGTGCGTGTCTGTTTGCGCCGAGCTGGGATTGGTCATCAGCGGGGCCAAAGGTCAATTATATTATAGCGTGTAGGATTCATGATGATCCCAATTTTTGATAAACAGTGATACCTTGGCTTACGAACTTAATTGGTTCCCAGACAGAGTGTGTAAGGCAAAAAGTGTGTACCCCAAAAAATTATTTCCCATAGGAAACCATTAAAATGAGAATAATCCGCTCCCAGGTCCCCATAATACCTAATTTTTTACTTTCTAATTTCATAAGCCTTAAAACTACACAAAATATACCTTATTTTATATATAATAAATGTGCTATGGTATTATAATTAAAGAAATAAACTGTACTTTATAATAAAGTCGTTTTATTGACCTTTGTGATGGTCGTTGATGGCTTGATGGAATGCAGTGGCCGGTTTCATCAGCATTAAACATTCTTCTTTCACCATCTTGAGGAATGATCCCTTGTAGGTGCTTTCTCTGCGATAATTTTACCTAGTTCCTCATCAATTGTGCTCTGTTTAGCTGGGTTGATAGCTTTTTGCATCAAGTGTACAGATGGCTTGTGCGGATTATTTGTGGAGGTATTTTAACCTTTTTGTGGGATATTCACGGCAGCGTTCTTGACCAATCACGTGGCTTTAACCGAAGACTGGGGTCCAGGGATAGAGGACACAAAAGAGTCGGCTGCCATTTTGTTTTTGGGAGAACGATACATCGTTCATTGTGGTGCTCCGTGTGTATCCCGAAAAATGGTTTGTATGCCAAGGTAAAATGTTCATAAATTAAACGTTCGTAAACTGAGGTATCACTGTATCTCAAATTAAAATGTATTATTGTAGATTAGATGAACCAAAAACCTGTGTAATTTTTTAGAGGGTCCGTGCTTAGTCCACACCATCACGGGGGACCTCCTGAGGGCCCTGGAGGGTCCCGACCTGTGCCAGCAACCTCGTCTGATCTCGGTTTCCAGCGAGGGCCATTGCATCATCTACTACGACCGAGGGCGCTTTTGCAATTTTAGCATCAATGGCAAACTGCTGGCTCAGATGGAAGTCAACGACTCCACGCGGGTGAGGCTCAAATTTCAATTTCGATTATCGTTAGCTTGCTAAAAAAATAAATAATTAACATAAAACGTTAAAAAGCTCATAAATCGTATTGTATGGTATCAACAAGCATATTTTTCATTCAGATGACTTCATTCAAAATGGCCGCTATCATGCTTGAATCATATCATATTTTCTATAGTCTCCAAAAATCATCCTGGAACTAGTTTTTCAATCTGTAGTCAACAATAATGACTGTTATTGTGGTTTGCGTGGAAAAATTTGAAATTTTGGGCCAGACTTTAGCAAGTATCATGAAATTTCAGGTGATTTGCCTTGGCGGGCCGAATAAAATGATGTGGCGGGCCAGATTTGGCCCGCGGGCCTTGACTTTGACACCTGTGTTCTAGATTTTATTGGATTGGATTAGCCTTTATTAGTCTCGTAGTGGAGAAATTTACGTTTCACAGAAGCAAAGTTATGGAAATAAGAGGAAAGGAAGAAGTAGAAAAACAAAATACAGGAGCTGCTGTAAAGGCAGCCACTCTCGCGGCGCCATCTTGAAGTCAAAACAACAACAACAACAAAAAACTAACACAAAGACACAGCATTCAATCGTAAGCACTAGAACTATATTAAGCACTTCTAGATGAAATAGGAAAGGATCTAAGCCTCCTTTTCACCAGTGGATCAGGGACGTCATGGTCGAATGTGCACATCTGCTAAATGTTGAAAGCAAACTCAAAGCTGTAGCATCCATTGGCGAAGAGAGATTGTCAAACACTGCCTGCCCCACGTAAATCCATTTCAATTCCAAGCCGCGACTCTTCCACATACATAGATGAATTTAATTGGATCGCTTTCAACACCTCCTCTTCCGGTCATACCAGGCCATCCTGCTGAGCAGCGACGGGCAAAATCTGGTGACGGGCGGCGACAACGGCGTGGTGGAAGTGTGGCAGGGTTGCGATTTCAAGCAGCTCTACATCTACCCGGGATGCGACGCCGGTATCCGTGCCATGGACCTGTCGCACGATCAGAGGTAACCGCGGCGACCGTGACATCCCATAGCGCTCTTGCATTCCAGTCTTTCAGTGCCGTTCACGAATTTATACCTATATATTTATTGAAAATATGATGTAGTTGGGGAAAAAAAGCGAAGAAAACGCCTTCTCGGCAATCGGTCGCCAAGGCGACTTTTGTCCCGGGAAACTTTCTTTACCGAAAGTTGATGACAAAAGCGTTGCCATGGGAAACGATGACAAAAGAAACCAGTCAGTCGGCTGACTTTTTTTTTTTTTTTTTTGTATTTTTGCCGCAGAACGTTAATCACCGGGATGGCGTCTGGCAGCATCGTGGCGTTCAACATCGACTTCAACCGTTGGCACTACGAGCATCAGAACCGCTACTGAAGCCAAGCGATACTGCAGGTACACAAAAAAGAAGAAACGTTGGACCTTTTGGTTCACTAAAAGTACACATAACACACACTTAACACACACACACACACACACACGAGCCCAAAGACAACGATACCCATGCGGATTGGTCGCCGGTGCTGACGGGTTAGTTTTTGGGTTCTGGGTGGGCGGGGCTTCTGCTTTAACGCTTCAGTGAGCCGGACACTTTTTTGGGTGGAGATGATCCAATCCGCTTTTCGGTTCCTTTGACCATTTGGATTCTTATACTTTAGTGTAAATACAACTTTGCCTCCATTTTGTTTTTTTTTTTTTTTTTTTTTTGGGGTGTGTGTATCCTTTCGTTTGTTGTGACCTGAAACATAACAAGAACGGGGACCGTGATGACAAACGGTAAGAAAATCAAGGATGGTAATTATTATTATTATGATTTATTATTTTTGCCGGAGATGTTACTGTGTTAATGACGACGGACAAAGACGATGAAGACCCCGTTACACCCCCCCCCCCCACACACACACACACACCTAAAATATTTACTGGTCGTCATGTCAAATATGTACATAACCAGTCTTGATTATTATTATTATTATTATTATTATTATTATTATTATTATTATTATTATTATTATTATTATTATTTGTTTTTTTTTTGGCCGCCCCACATGCTTGTATTATTTAAAAAAAAAAATCCAAATTTTGGTTATTTTCTATTTACACACCAATCACACATTATTATTTATGTTTCGCTTTTCTTTCTAATTTTTTAAATATTTTTTTTTATTAATTATTATGATTGCTTTCTTATTCCTTCTCATCCTGGGGGGGCGGGATGAATTCTTTGTGCATCAATGTTTGTATTTAAACGCTCACGTGTGAAGATTTTACAGCAATATGACAACGAGCGTTGGACGCACATACGCGTAATTCTAGCTACACACACACACACACACACACATACACATACAGAAACACACACACACACACACACACACATGTGTATCCAAAAAAACGACAAAGGAAGAAAAAAAAAGTTGAAATATTTTTGGATCTATGAAACCCTTCAAAACTATTGTATTCATGTTTTATTGCAAAGATGTAAAATATGACGTGTGAGTTAAAAGGGGGAGGAAAAAAAATCATAAGAAAAATAAATTATGCAAAGAATTTGTTTGATTCTGCTTTTTAATTCATGCATTTAATACGCCTTTTGTCTTTTTTATATTGTCAGGAGGGGAAAAAAAAAATTACAAAATATGCCTGATTTATCAGGAAAAAATGCAGACGAATGAGTCAATTCATGTTGAGTATCTTATGTGGAATTGTCGCGGCTTGGAATTGAAGCGGATTTACGTGGGACAGATCTCTTTTCGTCAATGGATGCTACAGCTTCGTGTTCGCTTTCAACATTTATCTTGTAGCAGATGTGCATATTTCACCATGATGTCCCTGATCCACTGGTGAAAAGGACACTTTGATGCTTTTCTCTTTCATCTAGAACTGCTTCATATAACAAAGAGGGTGCAGAAAGTGCTTAAAATTGAAACTTTGTTTTTTTTTTTTACTTCAAGACAACGCCGCGAGAGTGGCTGCCTTTACAGCAGCTCCTGTATTTTGTTTTTCTACTTCTTCCTTTCCTTTCCTCCTACTTTCGTCACTTTACTGCTGTGAAATGTAAATTTCTCCACTGCGAGACTAATACAATGCATTCAAACAAACAAAAAAAATCATAATTTGGATCCCAAATATAAAATTATAGGAGGAAAAGTGCAATGTTTGGCCACAAAAAAACACAATATATGCTGAAAATTTGCTTTTGATCACTGTCAATCAATGTCATCTTGCTTTTTAGGTCTCCAGAAACACACAAGCCAGTGAAAAAACAATTTTTTTCCCAGAAGTCTTTGCAGCAGCCTAGCCGCATGGCTTCGTGTGTTTGTTTGCGTGTGTGAGTCCTAGGCGCATAGCGAGGACACGGTGGACCTTCGCGAAGATGTGACGCTGCAGATCTCAACGTTGGTAAAAGCGGCCCGAGGATCGCCGCAGGATGACGACGAGGACGATATGATGTTCTTCAGCCTATGGAGAGCGATGACCAAAAGGCTGAGCAGGAACAGGAGGAGGCTCAGGAAGAGCCACACGTAGACGGAGACTCCGCTGGGTCCATTCCGAGACACCACCGTCGATCCTGATGACCATCTTGGGATGGACGTTGGAGGGATGTGCGGGAAGCTTCTGTTCGCCAACGGTGAGGTACCGCTTTGGTCCATCCTGGACATTCCAGCAGGAGCAAGAACACACACAAGAAGTGTTAAAAATAAATAATTACAAAATAAAAATTAATTAATTAATTAATTAATTAATTAATTAATTAATGAATGAATGAATGACTGAATGAATGAAATACAAATTGTGTTATTGTTCCTGCTTTTTACAATAATACCAACAGGGGGAGCCCTTATCCCAGTCGGATTCCGCAAGGTAAACCCTCATCTCTCTTAATTATAATACCATAGCACATTTATTATACATAAAATAAGGTATATTTTGTGTAGTTTTAAGGCTTAGAAAATTAGAAAATTATGTTTTATGGGGACCTGGGAACGGATTATTCTCATTTTAATGGTTTCCTATGGGAAATTATTTTTTGGGATACACACTTTTCGCCTTACACACTCTGTCTGGGAACCAATTAAGTTCGTAAGCCGTGTGTGTGTGTTTGTGTGTTTGTATGACTAGTCTTGTGAGGACCACTAACATTTTATACCATACATAGTAAGGACATTTTTGACAAGTGATAACCTTTTGGTGGGTCCTCACAAGTTTTTTTTCATTCTAGAGGGTCCATATATGCACCTGTTAAAGTTTCAAAGAGGTCCTCACAAATTCACCCAAAATGATTTTTTGGTGTGTATTTTCATTTCACTTGGATACACACACTTTTTACTCACTCTGTGTGTGTGTGTGTGTGTGTGTGTGTGCGCGTGCGTGCGTGCGTGCGCGCGCGCGCGCGCGTGGTTAATGAGAGGAAAAAGTTCATACCACAAAAAGTAAAATGATATTTTTACCAAATTCACTACAGGGGTGAGGACTTCGAATGTACCCATTCAGAAACCTCACTCCTGCTGGTATTTCAGTTTCAAGTCCACTTTTTATTTCTTTGTTTTTAAAGAAGTTGAAGTGAGAAATGGAAAAGTTCTTCTCTAAATTGATCAGCAACTGTTGTCCTCACTCCTTTATCTGGAGTTATCCGGCCCTCACAAAAGCACTGAAACGGGAATTTGTGTGTGTGTGTGTGTGTGTGTCCATTGTGTAGCAAATGTGAGGACCTTTGTTGTTTACCTCCCTGTTATCCGTGCGTGTTCATTTGTGAGCTTGAGTGCTTGATAATTGCTCTTAATCAGGCTTTTTGTCGCTTGGCAACCAGGCTTTCGGGGGGGTCACGGGTTTGACCGCCGATACCTTTTGGTATCGCCACCTAGCACATGTTTTGAACAGTCACCTCATCCATTTGCTCGCCTGATACTCATCCACTGTTGGATTATCATTTCGATTGATTGTTTTAGTCTCCTCAGAGGATCCTCACGTCATGAATAATGGAGGTCATTGACGAAATGTCATGACATTTGGTGCGCGTGTGTGTCAGTATGTTGTCCTCTCGAGTGTCCGCGCTCAACGTTTTTGATAAACGACATCCATTTCTCAGCATCGTGTAATACCACCACCCTCCATTTCTAAGCGTGTCATTCATCCACCCACTTTTTTTTTTACTTAATTCAGCATCAAATTAACGATTAAGTTAACTATCTCCCAATGGCATATTGTCAAAGTTAATTTCATAGTGTCAAAAGGGAGGAAAAAAAAAATATGAAAAAATGAAAACAGAAAGTGGTTCAACAAACCTGATTGGATGTCGGATGTCAAGCCAGCTCCATGTTGCTTCTTAGTCTGCTCGGACGCTCTGATGCACACTTTACCTCCCACCCTGGAAACCCCCAATCGCTCTCTTTCTCTCTCTCTCTCACTCGGATAGATGGATCGATAGGCGGATGGATGGATCGAAAGGCGGATAGATAGATACAGACAGATTGATTGATTGATTGATTGATTCATTGATAATGTCACTTTGGAGTCTTTGTATACTCGAAGTGACCAAAAAAAAAGACCAAAACGATATTAAGTCCTCATAAAAACGAATTTTCGGACTTGTAGGCTCAAGAAAGTCAAAATATTTTGTGATATGAATATTTGCACTTTGACCCCATTTAAAGCATGCAGTTGAATTCCCCTCTTAATTGTTTTTTTTAACTTATTTTTCAAGAATGCCTCGTCTCAGAATGTCTCATGTAAGCGTCTCTCTTGTTTTCAAATTCCTTTCACGCGCTTGCTGTTACTACTACTACTACTACTGTTATTGAAAATATTTATACATTACTGTTAATTTCTAAATAGTAAAAGACCCTTACATTTTGATCTCTCTATACCTTAAGAATTTCCTTCAAATACGACATAATTAAATGATGGACTGTTAAAGAGGAATTGGAATTGAATTTGCTGTATTGTCGTTACATTTTCGCGAATATGTAGTAACGAAACTCACTGAATATTTACAACCATTTATTAGGAAAATATAAAAATGGCCACCAGAGGGAGACAAAACGCCGCATCAGTCGCGGTCAAAAGCGTCAAGTGTAAAAGACAAAGAAACCAAACAAAATATTTTCTCTGTATGTTCGTATAATCGGGGAAGTAGTATGTGTGTGTTTCATCCAAGAGCCATATGCTTTTTTATGTATTTATTTATTTGTTTACATCTCTGGAATAAACGACGATTCAATAATTTCATAGATATCTTAAAGTGCAACGATTGGGTTCAATGATACTGTTATTTAAAATAGTCATACAGGACTGTTAATTCCGAAATAGTTAAAGTAGTCCTTTCAAGACCTTAAAAATTGGACCTCTCCATATCTTAAGAATTTCCTTCAAATTCGACATCATTAAATGATGGAGTCTTTATGAGGAATTGGAATTAAATTTGCAGTATGTATTGTCTTTACATTTTCACGAATATGTAGGAACGAAACTCACTGAATATTTACAACAATCGATTAGGAAAATATTAAAATGGCCACCAGAGAGAGACAAAACGCGAATCTTGAGATGTCACGAAAAGGGTTCATCATAAAAATAATAATACATTTCATTTTCACGTATAATAAAAGAAAAACAAACAAAATAAAACAGACCCACACTTGTGTTCATAAAATGGTTGGGGGGCTTCCACGAGCCGCATGATTTTTTTTTTTTAATGTACAGTATTTATTTGTTTGTATACATCTGCAATCAGCGGCGATTCGATCATTGTATACTGTATATGTCTGAGATGCAACGATTGGGCTCGATTCAACTCATATCTTTTAAATCAAAACTGAATTTCCAGATTCAAATTGACTTTGTTGTACTCCTACTGTTTACCCTTTTTTTATTTTGATTCCGCCGCGCCCTTTCATTGTGCAGGCTTGTTGAGATGCCTCGCCCGTGACTCACTCAAGAGGAAAAACCTGATTGACACGCTTCCGTCACAACCCGCTCTCATTTTAACTCCGGGCCAACACACACACACACACACAAAATAAAAATAATCATCATAACAAAATTAAGCGTCTACTCTTTCAGTAAATTGCTCGGCCAGAGAATAAAAGTGACGTTTCTGTTTGCCTTAAAAAAAATAATAACTCAGCAATGTGGAAAATTTGTAAAAGCCTCAACAGGAAGTGACGTATGTAATACTTAGCCTGCGCCACAGGTGAAGTCAAAACTTCACGTGCATTCGAAACATGTCAGTAAGCGTTTGAGAGTGAAATAAGAATCTAGAAGAGAACATTTTTTTGGTTAATTTTCCACCGGAGAAACCACAAGGTGAGTTCATTTATTGCTTTGTTTTAACTCTTGTATAAGCTTTAAAACGACTTGTGTCTTTGTGTATATCGTGCTGCTTCATGTTCTTTCCTGAACGACTTCCTGTAAATATGTTTTATGTCTTATAGTAATATTAGCTTTTATTGTAATAATAATAATAATAGAAGAACAAACACTTGTCACGCAGGTTGGACCAGGTGAACGTGACATAAAAATTAACTCGCCTGGCAGCTCGTGTGTGTGTGTGTGTGTGTGTGTGTGTGTGTGTATCTATCTATCTGTCTATCTATCTATCTATCTATCTATCTATCTATCTATCTATCTATCTATCTATCTATCTATCTATCTATCTATCTATCTATCTATCTATCTATCTATCTGTCTGTGTGTGTGTATATATATCTATATATGTGTGTGTGTGTGTATGTATATATATATATATATATATATATATATATATATATGTGTGTGTGTGCTTTATATTCGCTTATTAAAATTTTTATTCATTTAATTTGTATTTTATATTCAGATTTTTTTATTCATGATTTTACATTTTTAGTTTTTCATATATTGCTCAACATATTACAATATATATTTTTTACTCAACATTTTTAATTTCAAATTTACACTGCTTTTTATTATTATTATTATTATTATACATTTCATTTATAAGCGCCTTTCAAAACTCTCAAGGTCACTTTACAGTCACAAGATAAGTTTTTTTTTTTGTGGGTGAGCAGCGGCAGCCACATGCGCCAGCGTTCACTCAACCCCAAATAACTCAAATAGATAGAAAGTTAGCTAGCTAATAGATTACTAATAGATAGCGAGCTAGCTCGCTAGCTTTTATTTGTTATTTTCATTATTATTATTATTAGTAGTAGTAGTATTTTTTTTGTAGTACTCTCAAATTTGTAAAAACAACATACACTAAAGAATTCCCCCCTAATCCAAGCGACGACAATTTGTTTTGCTCAGCATGGGTGAGCCAGCGGAGCTACTCCTCATCAAAGACCAGTACGAGCTGGCCTTCCGCTGCCTGAGCCGCGGCCTTTCACTCGAGGAAGGAGGCAACCCGACCGAGGCGTCCGACTACTACCGCAAAGGCCACCAGCACCTCATTCAAGGCATGGGCGTTCCCACCGGGGGTCCTCGTCACCAGGGTCCCATGTGGGAGCGAGCCCGAGAGCTTCAGCGAAGAATGGAAAGCGCCCTGTTTACGGTCAGCGGGCACCTCGCCAGCTTGGACGCCTCGCAAACGCCCCCTCCCGCCCAGAGGAGGCGGCTGCTCATGGATCTGACCCCCAGCCTTCACCCCGCGCAGCGTCTCTACCCATCCATCCCTCCGGTGCTCCCGTTGAGGAACGAGCCGCCCGTCATGTCCCAAACTCCGGCCCGGCCCCCCGTCTACTCGGCGCGGCCCGCCGACGGTCATCGCAGCTTGGCCGGCGGGCCCGCGCCGTCCGATTGGAACCCGGCGGCGCCGGAAAGCCAAAGCGAGCTACTTTTGATCTCCTCTGGTGTGCAGATGTTCTTCGTGGCCCCCGGCGGGCAGGTGAGCGCCCTGTCGCATCCTGGATATCTTCGCATCGTCAGTTTTGCTACCCAACCCCCTGATGGGAGGGGCCCAATCTTCTTAGACGTGAGTACTGTATACTATTATTTTTACGGTGATTCCTCGGTTTACGAACTCCTTGGCTTACGAACTTTTCGGTTTACAAACGTTAAATTTTTGAAATTTTTACCTTGGGATACAAACTTTTTTCGTACACGGAGCTGCCTCAATGAGTGATGTGTCGTTCGCGAACGAGCCCGTTCTTCTAACAACAAAATGGCAGACGACTGTTTTTGTCCTCTATTCCCCGCCCCCAGTGTTCGGTTAAAGCCACGTGATTGGTCAAGAACGCAGCAGTGAGGGGAGGTGCTTTAAACATTAAAGAGACAGGCAGACGACAGTGAGAGAGTTTTAACTTTGATAGTTCAAAGGCAGAGTATAGACTGCAAGGTTAAAATTGCCATCAATCAGGCTCCACAAACAACCCGCACAAGCCAGCTGTACACTTGATGCAAAAAGCTATCAACCCAGCTAAACAGAACACAATTGATGAGGAACTAGGTAAAATTAGCGCAGAGAAAGCACCTACAAGGGATCATGCCAAGATGGTCAAAGAAAAAGGCTACGTTCCTCATCAAATGTTTAATGCCACTCCATTCCATCAAGCCATCGACCATCACAAAAGTCAATAAAACGACTTTATTATACAGTACAGTTTATTTCTTTAATTATAATACCATAGCACATTTATTATACATCAAATAAGGTATATTTTGTGTAGTTTTAAGGATTAGAAAATTAGAAAGTAGCTACTTTGGCTTACGAACTTAATTGACAAAAAGTGTGTATCCCAAAAATTCATTTCCCATCGGAAACCATTCAAATGAGAATAATCCGTTCCCAGGTCCCCATAAAACATGACATTCTACTAAATAAGCCATAAAACTACACAAAATATACCTTATTTTATGTATAATAAATGTGATATGATATTATAATTAAAAGAAATACACTGCACTGTAAAATATCGTCATTTTATTTACATTTGTCGTTGATGGAATGGTGTGGGAGGAGGTCGGAAATGACTTTGTGACTTCCCGCTGGATGAGAGCAAACAATGCCGCCATGTTGAGCGGTTGACAACCAGCGCATTGTTGAGCTGCAAAACAATGTCGGCATTAACGCGCAGAGTTAGCGCTTTTGTTGTCTTCACACAGTCCAAAAAAAAAACCACACACACACAAAAAAATCTCTCGGTCACCTGACTGACAGAATGTATGCATTGTTGGATCGTTTGTGTGGTTTTTTTTTTTCTTACATTTCTTTGGACAAATAATCCACATGTAGACCGCTATGAAAATACGTCTGTGTAAGCTCTGAGTCGTACAGGAGTGGTCCATCGATGAAAAGGTTTCTTCAGCCGTCATCGTCTACTTCTTTGAAGGTGTCGGATGTTTCGCTCCTCATCCGAAAAGCTTCATCAGCGAACAAAAGTTGTGCTGGTAACTTTTTTTACCAGCATAATTTTAGTTCGCTGACGAAGCTTTTCGGATGAGGAGCGAAACATCCGACACCTTCAAATTCCGCTTCCATGTCAACTGCTGCCATGACATATGACCATTTTCCCGATTTATCATCGTGTTCTGAATCCAGGTGTGCGGCTGGCTTCACCCTTTGACCCCGAACACGCCGGTGCTGTTGGCCCCATCCGGCGTCTTCATGCTGCCCGATACGTTGGCACCATTGCCGGGCGCCTTTATCGGCGTGGTGCTTTCGTCGCAGCTGCCCTCCGCCGACCGGGAGATGTTCCGAGACCTCATCACGCAGTTGACGGACTTCAGGGTGCAGGTGGGCTGATTGGATTCGATTGAATTTGATTGACATTTACATTGCACAGCAGAAAATTGATGATTGTAAGAGGAAAGGAAAGGAAGAAGTAGAAAAACAAAATACAGTAGCTGCTGTAAAGGTATCCAATCCTGCGGCGCCAACTCAAACCAACAAAAAAAAAAACTAAATAACAAATAAGCATCCTTTTCACCGATGGATCAAGGACATCAAAACAAAACAAGACACACTCATTCAATCATTAGCACTTTCTGTACTGTAACTAGCTATCTATTCGCTAGCTAATAGCTATCTATTCACTAGCTGGCGGCTATCTATTCGCTAGCTAATGGCTAGCTATTTGTTAGCTGTTGGCTATCTATTCGCTAGCTATTAGCTATGTATTCGCTATCTCCGGAAGTAACATAAAGTTTAAAAAAAACTAATAATAATCCGCTTCAATTCCAAGCCGCGACCGTTCCACATACGCATCGGCGGTAAGCGCTGACGCTCTTAGATGTCACGCGTCCTCTTGTTTTACAAAATAATAATAATAATACTTAAAATAATAATAATAATAATACTTAAAATAATAATAATAATAATAATAATAATAATAATACTTAAAATAATAATAATAATGTTAATAATAATACTTAATAATAATAATAATAATAATAATAATAATAATAATAATACTTAAAATAATAATAATAATAATAATACGACTTCTACTACGACGACGACTCCCATTACTACTACTACTACTACTACTACTACTACTACTATTACTACTACTACTACTACTACTACTACTAATAATAATAATAATAATAATAATAATAATAATAATAATAATAATAATAAAAGACCCCCGAATACCAACATATTTACTTCGTACATTGAATCCGAAGTTTTATTTTTTTCCCCGATAGAGTTCAGATAGCGGGGGTCCCGGCGTGATCAGCCTGAATGAAATGGTCCCACTAGGTCCTCAGGTGGTGTTACCTGAAAACGGGACCAAAGCGCCGCTTCCCACCTGGAGCGAAAAAATGGGCCATGGAATCATTTCAGGTGAACTTTGACGCATAACCAGGAAGCCATGTTGGTTTCCAAAATGGTCGACTTTTATGTCTATGTCCTTCAAGGTGCAACACGTTTTGGCCACGAGGTGGTTCGAGGAGCCGAAGCGACCACCAGAGCCATCCAGAAAAGCGCTCTAAAAATCCGGGACCACCTCACGCCCGAGGAGACGCCTTCCGAAGTCAGCCCGCATGTCTCCAAAGGCCTGCAGGTCGCAAAGCAGGCCACAGGGGGCGCTTTGAGAGTTAGCCAGTACCTGGGTGAGCTTTCAGAAACTAGGTACAGCGATACGTTGGCTTACGAACTTAATAGGTTCCCAGACAGAGTGTGTAAGGCGAAAAGTGTGTAACCCAAAAATTTATTTCCCATAGGAAACCATTAAAATGAGAATAATCCGTTCCCAGGTCCCCATAAAACATGATTTTCTACTTTTCTAAGCCTTAAAACTACACAAAATAGACCTTATTTTATGCATAATAAATGTGCTATTGTATTGTAATGAAAGAAATACACTACACTGTACAGTATGTATCAAAATATGGACTTGCTCATATTTTCCACCAGTGGATGGCGTGAGCACATTGGCTGAACATCTGGCTGAGAAGGTGGCCCCTCAAGTGAAAAAACATGGCGCCAAGCTGATCCCGGAATCCATGAAGAGCAAAGATGGGGAGCCGTCCAATTTCGAGGGAGCAAAATTTGTGGCTGCCAGAAGCCTGCAAGGTGACCTTTATTTCACTCATTATGCACAATTGTCTTTATTCAACCCAGGAAACACAGTGAAATACATATTTAGTTTTTGTAGGTCCAATAATGTTTAAGCCGTTGACCTATTTTAATGCTGCTGAGTGAAACTGGCTTTTTAGGATATTTATTTATTTATTTTTATGTATTTGTCTACTTTTATGTATTTGTCTATTTTTATTTATTCGTCTATTTTTATTTAAGTATTAGTTTTAATTTATTTATTAATTAGTTTTAATTTATAAATGTATTTATTTTTCTATTGTGATGTATTTGTATATTTTTATATCTTAGTTATAATTAAATTATTTATTTGATTTTTTTTAATGAGTTTATTGAAGTGTTGATTTATTTATCTATTTATTTATTTTTCTTTTAAATGTATCTGTCCATTTTTATTTAGTTGTTTCATTGTATTTATTTATTTAATGTATTTATTCTAATGTGTTTATTTTGGTGTTTATTTATTTATTAGTTGTGTTGTCAAGTCGTTTTTTTATTTATTTGTTTTTATATATTTTTATTTAATGTATTTATCTAGGTGTTGATTTATTTCTCAATTCATTTATTTATGTCTATTTTTATTAATTTGTTTTAAGTTATTTATTCAATGTATTCATTTAGGTGTTTATTTATTTAATCATTTATTTGTTTGTTTTCATTTATTTATCGGTGTAGTTTTATTTATTTTTTTATTTACGTATTTAATGCATTTTTTTGAATGCATTATTTGATTGTTGATTTATGTATGTATTTATTTATGTATGTATTTATTTATCTGTATTTTTATTTTGTTGTTTGAATCAATTTATGTAATGTTTTTATTCTAATTGTTAATTATAATTTATTTATTCATTTATTTGTGTATGTGTATTTATTCATTTGTGTATTTATTTATTTGTTTATTTATTTATGTATTTATTTGCTAAAAAAAACAGGAAATTCCTTCAGGAAAGGTTATTCTATGTCAGAAAGATGTTTACTGGGACAAAACAAGACCTACTTGCACTATCCCGTCATGTGTTGTTCCCCTCCACACCATCAGGCTTCACCGCCGTGTGGACCAGCCTGGAAACGGGAGCCAAGCTCATCGGCAAGAGCGTGTCATCTGAAACCGTAAACACGGTCACGTACAAGTGAGTCAGTCGGCCTCACCGAATCGTTTCCTGGCTCGTTTCCGGTTTTGGGAACTTCCTGATCTCTTTCTACTTGAATCTTTTCAGATATAAGGGCTTAGGGAAGCTATTAAACACACCCGCTGATGTCTAAATCTTCTTTTTTCACTTTTCTTTTGGGCTTTTGCTAATGTATTTAAGCTTGCGGAGTGCCGGAGGCTTTTGGCTTGTCACTAAACACTGTAGCACTCCTAAATTCTTTCATTTACAGTGATACCTCGGTTTACGAACCCCTTGGTTTACGAACTTTTCGGTTTACGAATGTTACATTTATGAAAATTTTACCTTGGCATACGGACTATTTTTCGGGATACATATGATGATTTCAAGGCTAGCCACGGATGGTTCGAGAATTTTAAGCGTCGTACAGGGATTCATAGTGTCATTCGTCATGGTGAGGCAGCCAGTTCTGACGATAAAGCTGCCAAAGCTTACAAGGAATCATTCCTCAAGATGGTGGAAGAAGAAGGCTACGTTCCTCATCAAGTATTTAATGCTGATGAAACCGGCCACTCCATTCCATCGAGCCATCAACAACCATCACAAAGGTCAATAAAACGACTTTATTATACAGTACAGTTTATTTCTTTAATTATAATACCGTAGCACATTTATTATACGTAAAATAAGGTATATTTTGTGTAGTTTTAAGGCTTAGAAAATTATGTTTTATGGGGACCTAGGAACGGATTATTCTCATTGTAATGGTTTCCTATGGAAAATTATTTTTTGGGATACACACTTTTCGCCTTACAGCCACGTGATTGGTCAAGAATGCAGCAGTGAGGAGGTGGGGGTTACAGAGAGAGAGAGAGTGAAGCCGTTCTCCAAAAGGAAAATGGCCGCCGACTTTTTTTTTTGTCCTCTATTCCCCGCTCCCAGTCTTTGGTGAAAGCCACGTGATTGGACAAGAACACAGCAGTGAGGGGAGTTGGTTTAAACATTCAAGTTTATAAATAAGGTATATTTTGCGTAGTTTTAAGGCTTAAAAAATTATGTTTTATGTGGACCTGGGAACGGATTATTCTCATTTTAATGGTTTCCTATGGGAAATTATTTTTTGGGATACACACTTTTCGCTTTACACACTCTGTCTGCGAACCAATTAAGTTCGTAAGCCAAGGTATCACTGTACTTAAACCACACATTGCTATCCACCCCTTTTACAATTCGCCGACTTCACATTTGACCGTTTATACATAAAAATTGCTCGCGGCCAAGGTACGGCAACGATGCGGGCCAAGCCACGGATACGGCGTTGCGTTCGGTGACCAACGTGGGCGTGACGGCGTACAACGTGGACAACTTGGGCCTGAAGGCCATCTTGAAGACCACCGGTAAGGAGATGGCTAAAGGCATGGTGAAGAGCTCGAAGGGACAAGAGGTGGCGGCGGTGGAGGACGGGACACCCGGGACGTCGCAGGCAGCTTCCGATGACGACAAGGACAAGAAAGAGCAGAAAAACAAGATGGACGAGGGTACAAAAAAAACTTGATATAATTCAGAGGTGATGGTTTCTTTGATTTTCTGCACTTCTTATTTATTACGCTGGGCATGTGTTGCATAATTCTGTATTCTTTCGGGAAATTGAAGGAGTTTTTAATTACATACCTAACAATGAGTATTGTTTTTTCGGCAATGTTTGTTTACATGGTTAACTCAGTGTTGTACAATTTTTCTCCTAAATAATTGTTTTGAATTGTTTATATTTTTGTTGGTGCTTCTTCATAGATTAAAACATTGCTGTTGTTGAAATTAATGACGTGTATTTATTTTATTTTATTTATGTATTTTATAAACAAACCAAAATGGCGGTGCCACCCAAAACAAACGTTAGCCATACCTCCTAGTGGTCTATGAAGAGATGGATGGATGGTACCTAATCAAGTGTCCAATCACTGAACATAACTATCTCGATTTATTTATTTTTACACTCCTTTGTCTTCCTTTTCGTTTTAAAAGAACAGATCAATCACCCTAACTGTAATTACACTCGATTTAGACGCTTTGGGGTCTTTCTTTGACGTCATTTGACAAAAAAAAAGAAATAATCAAAGAAACAAGTGAGCGGTCGTCCTACACTTCCGGTTTCGCTTGGGACTCGTGACGCACTTCCGGGATGACGACTCGCCATTACCGCGAATTTAACGTGTTGTTTTTGGGATTAAAGCAAAACTATGGCGTATTTATGTCCAGCACTTTGCTTGTAAAGTGTGTTACTATAAACTATATTATTTGACAATTGCGATAGGCTAATGAGTAGAATTTCACCTATTTGACTTTGATTTCTTGTACGGAAGTTGGTTTTAATATCGTCGTAGTAGTTCGTGAGCAAGGTGACACGCACGACCTCACAAATAATTGTATTGTTACGTTTATCGGTTTCCACTATGCTTCTTATAACGCCGTTGCTGACAAGCGTTCACATGACAAGGTGAGTTTGGTTTAGTTGTGATTTCACACGCGTTTATTTACTGGTTATAATTTAATAGCGGGAATTATTTTAGGAATGTATAATTTATGAAACAAAATACAGCCAAATTCAGATGAACGCGAAACGTGCAAACAGGTTGAACCCATTTTTTTGCAACGCAGCTAGTGCGCGAATTAGCTAGCAAGGAGTGAAACCTCGCAACCTGTTTATACTCTTCGGTCGAAGGAGGAGGAGGCGAAGAAGAAAAAGGAGTCATGTTGATGTTTTATTTCTGCTCCTTTTCCTCCTCTTTCAACAAGTTACCTGCCACCGAGGGCTCGGTGGAGGCTGCCGTAGTCGTTGAATTTGACGAGGGGGTGGAGTGTCCGCCCGCCTGCCTGCCTGATTAGCCGGCGTGTTCCTGTCAGCACTTTGGAGTCATCAGCATCGTTCCACGGAGCTTATCGTCAGCCAGCAGACATGAGCGGTCGGCTGCACGACCTCAGCCCCAAACAGGCTGAAGCGTTACGACAGGTAAGAGAGAATCATATTGCAATCATTTTGTTTTTTTTATTTTCAAGTTAATAAACAAATAGAGGATAAAATGGCAAGATAATACATTGCATTATAAGAGAAATTTAAAATACAAGCTGGTGCACTGCACCACGAAATGCAAAATAAATATCCTGTATATTTAACAAGTACTGTATTACCACAAATGTGCTCTTGTTTAACTACTTCCTAAACAATATTTTGAAAATGAAAAACAAGTCACTAATAAATACATTTATTCATTTCAGAAATATTCCTATTTTTCTTTTAAGATAAAAAAAATCATAAAATTGGCTTAACTAACTGAACCAGTCAAGCGATAATACAAATAAAATATGTATTTTATTTTATTTTATTTTAGAGTTAGTAATTCATAATATAATACGTTCATACCACCGCTCGTTCCTACCGACTGGTGTCAGACTTCTTAATAAACACGCGTGGCGAAAAAAGTAAATAATTTATGTTACAGTTGTGTTTATCATTTTGCTTTATGTTGACTATTATGTGAAGCACTTTGTTACAGATGCAGCTGTTGTGAAAGCGCTACATAAATTAGTATGTATTGTATTGTATTGTATTGTAAATCACACAGCCAACTTATAATAATAATAACAATAATAATAATAAATTTAATAAATTTACATTTTAACAAATATTCAAAGCAGTAAATAAATAAATAAATAAATAAATCTCAAGGACACTTTAGAGCAGACATGGGCAAACTACGGCCCGCGGGCCACATAGGGCCCGTTAGGCTTTTTAATCCGGCCCGCTGAACTTGTCCAAATTATAGTAAAAACAGTGTCTGAAACTCGTGACAAAAAGGTTAGCGGACAAAAGGGCAGACAACTCTGAAAAGTTGACTGCCCCTCTTTTCACAACTTGAAACACGATGAGACCGGATAAGACCAGCAATCGCAATAAAAAACAAACATCACAAAGTATTAAGTTTTTTATATTAATTAAGGCTGTACCGACCACTAATGTTACCTTGCTTAATTTATGGTAAATGTCCAAGGCTGCAGATTGTGCTGCAGTAGTCATTTGTCACCATGGTGCACAATGCGATGTTTGCATTGCTTGCTACGAGCCACTAAGCCCCTTTCATAACTCTCACATACACTTTACAGTCACGGTTTGATATAAATTTACGTTTTTTTTAGCGTCACACATGTTGTTAGCTTCTTTTGAATCTTTCTTCTGGGCTGAGGTTCTGTGCATCTATTTTGAAAAATGATATGCAAATGCACAACGTTAGAACGCTTGCGAAAGTCCGGAAGAAAGAAGCAGACTTCTGATTGGCTGCCGTGCCGAGTATGCAAATTTCAACTGCAGGTAGCCTATGTTTGTGTGCTCGGCGACGGTTACACGTGTACTGTTTGCGCCTGAAGGCGAGGGCGTCCGTGGCGAGTTTGTAGAGCACGTGGTCAGGACAAACCATCTATGATTTTGCGGAATTTAACACAAGTAGGTATTATTGAGCTTGAATATTTCATTGTGGAATAATATGTTTTGAATGTTGAAAGTGATTCAATTTTTCAATAAATGTTGATTTCTTAACTTTGCCCCTTTGATTGAAACTTATTAAAAACAGACGCAATCTTGATAAATAACACTGCATATGTTATTTTAATCTATTTCCATTTCCTCCTCCACGTATCTACGAATCAAATCAATGCAAACAATATGTAACAGTTTGTCACTATTAGATTTTATAATGACTGTGCAGCTTTTCCATGTAATGATCCGAATGTGCTTTGGTTCCACCTCAAATATCCCCAATAGTTAGCGAACAGCGTGATGGTGGATGTTTTGCTACATTTTCAAAAGGATCTTTTTTGCTCCTGTACTGCTGCAAACTCAAGTGTGAAAAGTAATTAGTTCCTCCGGTCACAAGTTTCAGCCGACACAACTTGTTCAATGTACTTTTATAAACCCACTCATGCACTTTTCACTCTTTTCTCAGTTCAAGGAAAGGATTCAAGACGTTCTTGCTCAACTTCCTGCCCAGCATGACCACTTTTTGCTGCGCTGGCTGAGAGGTGAGCGCTGAAACGGAGATGTCCGATAACATATAGGACATTTATTATTATTACACAGATAAATACACCCCTACACAAATAAATAAATACAAAAAAATACATATATACAAATACACAGATAAATACACACATACACAAATAAAAAAAATACATATACAAATACACAGATAAATACACACATACACATATAAATAAATACACAAAAAATAATTAAATATACAAATACACAGAGAAATACACATCCAGAAATAAGTACACTAATACATAAATAATATTTACATAATAAATAAATATACAAAAACACAAATACAGTAAAGTCTCGTTATATCGATATCGGTTATATCGATAGTCCCGCTTATTACGATACTATTTCTATACACGCACGACAATTAAATATACACAAATCAATAATAAACACATAAAATTACATGCGCGCAGGGTCTGATATATCGATAGTCCCGGTTATATCGATATTTTTCGGACTCCCTAGAATATCGATATAACGAGACTTTACTGTAACTACACACGTACACAAATAAATATACACGTACACAAATAAAAAAAATAAATAAATAAATATACAAAAACACAGATAAATACACACACAAACAAATAAATACACAAATGAATAAACAATACGTGAATAAATATACAAATATACAGATAAATAAACACATAAATACATAGACAAATAAATATACACAAATCAATAATAAACACATAAATTTACAAATACACACATACACTAATTCACAACTTCACAACTAAATATACACACAAATAAATAATGATTAAATCATGAACAAATATACACAAATAATAACTAAATAACTATACAAATAGACAAATAAATACACACATGTACAAATAAATTCACAAATATACATATAAATAAATACACAAATAAATAAAAATAAATAAATAAATATACAAAAACACAGATAAATACACACACAAACAAATAAATACACAAATGAATAAATAATACATAAATAAATATACAAATATACAGATAAATAAACACATAAACAAATAAATACATAGACAAATAAATATACACAAATCAATAATAAACACATAAATTTACAAATACACACATACACTAATTCACAACTTCACAACTAAATATACACACAAATAAATAATGATTAAATCATGAACAAATGTACACAAATAATAACTAAATAACTATACAAATAGACAAATAAATACACACATGTACAAATAAATTCACAAATATACATATAAATAAATACACAACTAAATAAGTAAATATACAAATAAATAATAATAAAATAAATAAATATACAAGTGCACAAAAATACACACGTACACAAATTAATACACACATATAAATAAATAAATAAATAAATAAATAAATACACACATAAATAAATGCATAAATACATAAATACATAAATAAATAAATATATAAATGCATGAATGAATGAATGAATGATTAAATGAATGAATAAATAAAATACGAGGGAATACACAAAACATATTACAATAGTAGCAGTCGAGTTGGATTTCTTGTTGTGCAGTTCAGATAGAGACTCGGCGCGCTTTGGGCTAATCCGCCGCTAATCGCATTAAAAGGTGCAGCACTCCGACAACAAAAGGAGGCCGACCGACGCGCTCTTGCCCGCCCCAGTGGCACTTGACAAGGAGATGCCACCACAAATCTCACACGCTCTCCCAATAATAAAAAAAAAAATTACAAATTGGCGACTGAGAACAACCAAGTCTATTAGCTTCATGCTAATAGCCCACGGGCTAAAAGCAAACCAGCATCGGTCACACGGTAGCTGTGTCCAAATTGGTTCCATGTGGCGATTCAATTTTGTTTCGAAACTGCTGAAAGTGGCTAGTGTTCATGTCCCTCTTTTGCCACGGATGTTTGGCTTGCTTTTTTTTTGTCATGTGACTTCATTTGTAAAATCTCCCAAAGCAGGAAAAATATGGATGCAGATCAGCTTGTTACTTCAAAACAATGTCTACATTTATTATTTTATTAATTATGTATGTATTATATTTGTTTTGTTTTTTTCTTCATTTTGCAATTTTTTTCAAATGTAGAGCAATTTTATTTATTTATTTATTTATTTATTTATTTATTTATTTATTTATTTATTTAATGTAAAGGTTTTGTGATATATGCTTTAAAAAAAGTTCATCAAAGCAAAAATAGTTATATATATATAAATCCATAGGAAATTGTAGCAAAAGAAATTGGATTGGATTAGTCTTTATTAGTCTTGCAGTGTTGCGGAAGTAAGAGGAAAGGAAAGGAAGAAGTAGAAAAATAAAATACAGGAGCCGCTGTAAAGGCAGCCACTGTCGCGGCGCCATCTTGTCAAAACAAAAGTAAATAACAAAATAATATGATAACTTCAAGACACAGACGGTCATTCAATTTTAAGCATTTTCTGCATCCTCTTTGTCATATGAAGCAGTGGATGAAAGAAGAGAGGATCAAAGCCTCCTTTTCACCAGTGGATCAGGGACGTCACGGTGAAATGTGAACGTCTGCTACAAGCTAAATGTTGAAAACAAACGCGAAGCTGTAGCATCCATTGACGAAAAAGAAATCTTCCGTCCCACGTACTGTAAATCCGATCCGCTTCAATTCCAAGCCGCGACAAATTCACATACGCATTGGCCCTCTGCGCTGACGCTCATTTCTTCTCATGGCCAATAATCATCGTACAATAAAAAAATAATCATACCGTAATCAGAACAAAAGTCATATTTGACTGCTTGACTGTTATAAAATATGCGAAAAAAGTTAAAGCGATTTTCCTTTTTGCGTTGTTTACCAGCCAGAAACTTCAACGTGGACAAGTCGGAGGCCATGTTGCGAAAGGTAACACCAATCCGCTGCTCCACGTCACCATTTTATTTCCTACATTTGCCAGCGTGATGTCATCAATGATGATAAGTGAAGAGCGATTAAAGTCCACACGTTCAAAGTTGTCCATACCGATAATTTAACGACTGCCATTTTATGTGGACGGGGCAATTTTTTACCCTATCGTGTTGATATTTTAACGAGCGCTGATAGCGTACCCCCCCCACCGGTCACAAAATATTGTAGATATGATGAATAACTGTCGTCATGCTAATTAACTGTTATGTGCTTGTTGTCCTACTAGCATGTCGAGTTCAGGAAACAAATGAAGGTGGACACCATCGTCAGTGACTGGCGGCCCCCTGAGGTGACAAAACAACAACAAATGACACGATTACGAGCAATAAAAAACTCACATGCCAAGCTAAAGCGCCGATGACATCATAGAAATGACAAAAGAACAAAAAACAGCCACCAAAATGACAATTAACAGCAAAAAAAAAAAAAAAGACTGTTACAACCACCATAGTAACAACAAAATGGCAGGAAAGGAAGCAAAACAAAATGGCGGTTTCATTAACTCATTTCTGCCATTCGGGAATTTATTCGGGAATTGAATAGCATGGCGTGGAGCGCCATTCCCAAATATGTTCGGGTTTTGGTTTTTCTTTTGTGGGGGGTGCGGATTAAGCTCTGATAAAACCCCAAAAGAAAAAGAAAATAACAACAATAGCAGCAAAAAATGGCAGGAGAAGCAAAACAAAATGGCGGCTTGATTAACTCATTGGCTGCCATTCCTGAATTTATTGACTAATTGAAAGCGTGGCGTGGAGCGCCATTCCCGAATTTGTTTGGGTTTTGGTTTTTCTTTCGGAAGGGGGGTGTGGATCAAGCTCTGATCAGACCCCAAAAGAAAAAGAAATTAGCAACTATAGCAATAAGAAATGGCAGCAGAAGCAAAACAAAATGGCGGTTTGATTAACTCATTCACTGCCATTCCCGAATGTATTTGGGAGTTGAAAAGTATGCATTTCGAATTTGTTTGGGTTTTGGTTTTTCTTTCGTGGAGGGGGGTGCGGATTAAGCTCTGGTCAGACCTCTGGTTATATTTTTCCTTCCAGGGGGGCATTTACCTTTTGTACAGCCACCCCCCCAATTGCACCTCATTACTCCAGAACCAAATAAGCTAGAAATATTTTTTTTTCTTGCTTGGGTGTGGATAAAATGCTGGTCAGACCTCTGGCAATGTTTTTTTTTCCTTCCACAAGGGGGCAGCATTTGCCTTTTTTTCCATGTCAGCGCTTTGTTACAGCTTCAACTGTTGTTAAAGCGCTATATAAAACAACATGTGTTGTATTTTGTACAGCGGCCCCCCCATTTCAAGCTCAGATAACTCCAGACCCATATAACTTAGGAATTAACTCCATTTTTTCTGATGGAATTAGAGAGTCTAAGGTTTTTTTATGCACATTTTGCATCACTCATTCACTGCCATTCCCAAATTTGTTTGGGTTTTGAGGTTTCTTGCCAGCAGTGCCGATAAAGCGCTGGTCAGACCTCTGGTCATTTTTTTTTAGTTCCAGAAGGGGCAGCATTTGCTTTTTTTCCATGTCAATGCTTTGTCACAGCTGTTGTTATAGCGCTATATAAATCAATATGTATGTATTGTACTGTATTTTATACAGCCGCCCCCATTTCACTATTAGATAACTCCAAACCCACATCGCATTAAATCACATAAAAAAATAAAAATCAATAAATCAAACAATAATCAATACGTCATGCTAACAAATCGTCCATCTGCGGTGCAGGTGATTGAGAAGTACCTATCGGGCGGCATGTGCGGCTACGACCGCGACGGGAGCCCCGTTTGGTACGACGTGATTGGTCCGATGGACCCCAAAGGTCTCTTCCTGTCCGCCTCCAAGCAGGACTTCATCCGCTCCAAGATCCGAGACTGCGAGATGCTGCAGCAGGAATGCGCCATCCAGTCGCAGAAGGCGAGTGGCGGCGCCCGGCATTCTGGGAATGTGTGTGAGTGGGATGCTAATGCTAACGGCTAACGGTGCGTGTGATGTGTTCTAGCTGGGTAAGAACGTGGAGGCCATCACCATGATCTACGATGTGGAGGGCCTGGGGCTTAAACATCTCTGGAAGCCTGCCATTGAGACTTATGGAGAGGTCATGCTCTCACACATTCTCACTCTCACACACTTTGAACTTGATTGCAATCATTCATTGACACTCCCGGTGACAGTTTTCACACTTTTCCCCGACATTTTCAACCTCACACTCTCACTTTCCCCCTCAGACTCTCACTCTTTTCCTCAGACTTGTTTACTCTCACATATTCACACTCACTCTTGCCCTGAAGCTTTGTGTCACTCACTCTCACATTTACACTCAGGTGTATGCTCACACGTTTCTAGTATGTCTATCTCACACTTTATTTAACACTCAAAATCTATGTTGTCATCTCACAGGCTTCCTCTCACACATTCTGATGTGTCTGTTTGACACTTTATTTCACATTCACAATCTTTGTCGTACTCTCATAGGCTTCCTCTCACACCTTCCTGCCGTGCCTATCTCTAACTTTATTTAACACTCACAATCTATGTCATACTCACACAGATATTGTTCTCACACATTCCCGCTGTGTCTATCTCACACTTTATCTCACACTCACAATCTATGTCATACTCTCACATGCTTCCTCTCACACATTTCTGCTGTGTCTATCTCACACTTTATTTCACAATCACAATTTGTCTTTCTCTCACATGTTCCTCTCACATTTTATTGCCGTGTCCGTCTCACACTTTATTTAACACTCACAATCTGTCATACTCACATGGACATCCTCTCACACATTCCTGCTGTGTCTATCTCACACTTTATTTAACACTCACAATCTATGTCATACTCACACGGACATCCTCTCACACATTCCTGCTGTGTTTATCTCACACTTTATTTCACACTCACAATCTATGTCACACTTTCACGGGCTTCCTCTCACGCATTCCTGCCATGCCTATCTCACACTTTATTTAACACTCAAAATCTGTCGTACTCTCACATTTTCCTCTCACACATTTATGCTGTGTCTACAGTATCTCGTGTGTTATTTTACAATCTATGTTGTAATTTCACAGTCTTCCTCTCACACACACTTCTCCTTACACACCCACTCTCTCATATTCCCTCTCTGTCTATTTTCTGCTCTCTCACACAAACAAACGCGATCTCGTACGGCCTCGCTCTCATTCGTCGTCACACACAGCCACCTTTTCACACGCCTCCTCTCTCTTCGTACATTCTCGCTCTCACACAATCAAGCAGAGTTTTGATCACACTTCGCGTGTCTTCAGATCCTGCAGATGTTTGAGGACAACTACCCGGAAGGCCTGAAGAAGCTTTTTGTCATTAAAGGTAAATCAGGACGAGGCTCCGTCGCTACGTCAGCTTCCTTTTCTCACCATGACGTGAACGTACGACCTTCCCGTAGCTCCCAAACTCTTCCCGGTGGCCTACAACCTCATCAAGCACTTTCTGAGCGACATTACACGGCAGAAGATCTCCATCCTCGGGGGTGAGACGGATGGACGAACGCGTCTCGCTCGCAGGCGTCTTACCCTGGAGCTAACTTGTGAAGCCTGTGCTCAATTTCGCAGCTGACTGGCAGGAAGTGCTACTCGGGCACATCGACCCTGAGCAGCTGCCCGTCATTTACGGCGGGAAACTGACGGACCCCGACGGAGACCCTCGCTGTCGGACCAGGGTGAGTTTGCACACCGCTGTCTTGATAGATTTGAGCTTCACAATTAGATGATGGCGAGCCGCTTGCTTCGCGTAGAAACGGAGTGGCAGACAAGCAAATTTATTTATTTAGCTTAGTGCGAACACAGCGGAACGCTAATGAAAGTAATTCAATGACTCTCATTTGAATAGATAATGTAGCAACGCATGCAACTCCTGGTCATATATTCTTTATCCTCTGTGGAAAATGGCATACAGCGGCTCTCTGCATTCTTAAGGTTATTTTCATATTTTTTTTAATATACTGTATTTTCGAGGGCAGGGTCGTCAGCAGACAAATTTTCGCTGGAAATTTTATTTATATATTTATTGATTTCTGTATTTATTTATTATTTATTTATTTGTTCCTTCCTTCAATCCTTATTTATTTATTTATTTATTTATTTATTATCAATTTATTTATTTGTTTATTCATTCATTCCTTATTTATTTATTCATTGTTAGTTTATTTATTTAATTGCTTATTTTTTTTTTATTCATTTGTTCGTTCATTATTTATTTATTTATTTGTCCGTTTGTTTATTTATTATCAATTTGTTTATTCATTTATTCATTCATTCATTATTTATTTATTCATTCTTTATTTATGTATTTATTTATTTTTATTCATTTGTTCGTTCATTCCTAATTTTTTCATTTGTTTATTATTTATTTATTTATTATTTACTTAATTATTTATTCATCCGTTCGTTCATTCCTTATTTATTTATTCAATAGTTTATTTATGTATTTATTATCTATTTATTCCTTTCCTTCGTTCATTTGTTATATATTTATTCATCCATTTATTTATTATTTATTTATCTATTGATTTGTTCGTTCATTTATTATTTATTTATTTATTTATTTATTTACATATTTATTGATTTCGGTATTTATTATCTATTTATTCATTTGTTCACTCATTCCTTATTTATTTATTTATTTATTTATTTATTTATTTATTTATTTATTGTTTATGTATTTATCTATTTGCGTTTTTTATGTATTTATCTATTTATTCATTTGTTTGTTCATTCCTTATTTATTTATTCATCAGTTGATTTATTTATTATTTACTTTTTTATTTATTCATCCATTTATTTATTATTTATTTATTTGTTTGTTCGTTCATTATTGATTTATTTACATATTTATTGATTTCTGTATTTATTTATTATCTATTTATTTGTTAATTCATTCATTCCTTATTTATTTATTTATTGTTTATTTATTTATCTATTTGCGTTTTTTTATGTATTTATCTATTTATTCATTTGTTTGTTCATTCCTTATTTATTTATTCATCTGTTGATTTATTTATTATTGAATTCTTTATTTATTCATCCATTTATTTATTATTTATGTATTCGTTCGTTCATTCAATATTTATTTATGTATATATTTATTCATCTGTTTGTTTATTTGTTTATTTAAGCATTGCTGGAATGGATTAATGGCACCATAAAAGAAATTTAAATTGTCGCAAAAGGCATCACTGGACTTTTGACAGAAATCAATTGTTTTTGTTCTAATGTAAGAACAGAATGGAGCCCCGCCCCCGTTTATGGAGACACACAAGGAAATTGCAAAAGGGACGCACCACAAAAAAAAAATCAGCAATTTGCACCCGCTGCTTTAGACGCAACAGTAGCAGCTTGCTCAAGTTAGCATGTTAGCTGTTAGCTTGCTTGCGACTGGGGGGAGGTTGTCATCATCATCACTCACGTTGATACTCTCTTACTGTCTCTTTAGATAATTAATTGGGCCCGGGACAAGTGAGGCGCAGAGGGAAGTCACCCGTTTGAAAGGCTAACTTGTTTTTTTCTCCTTCTTTTATTTTGTAATCTAGCTAGATGGGTCGTTACTGTGTGACGTCAACACCCTTTAGTAGTCTTTTCAGAATAAAAGCTGTTTGAATAGCCACTTCACATTACAAAATTGTCTTTTTTTCCCATAGTCTACAAATATAGAAAAAAAAAACACTTGCATCGTACAAAAATGATATTTTTGTTTAACTCTGAGAGCTCCTCAGCTCATTTCAATGTAGTTCAAAACTCTGTCATGCCACCTCACAATTGTGTGTAAAGCAAGCAGCCAAACATGCGATCAAATGGTGATTTCATCATGTGAGTAAATCTTTTTTTTCTCTTTAATGAACCTCATAATTATTTTTTTCTCCTCAAATGTTAATTTTTATTGTTTTTTTTTTTTTTCTCTCCCCCAGATCAATCATGTGGGTCCGGTTCCTACTTCCTACTACGTGCGTGATCACGTATCGCTGGAATACGATCGTTGTTTTACCGTCAATCGAGGGTCCACGCGACAACTGGATTATGAGATCCTTTTTCCGGGATGCGTCCTCAGGTCAGATGTTAAAATAAAACCACAGCAGTCCATTATAATTTGCATGTTAGTCCCAATTTGTAATTTTCTAGTTACAGTGATACCTTGGCTTACGAACTTTTTGGTTTACTAATGTTAAATTTATGAAAGTTTTACCTTGGCATACAAACTATTTTTCGGGATACACACGGAGCTGCCACAATGAGTGATGTGTTGTTCGCGAACGAGCCCATTCTCCTGACAAGAAAATGGCAGCCGGCTTGTTTTTGTCCTCTATTCCCCACCCCCAGTCTTCGGTTAAAGCCACGTGATTGGTCAAGAACAATGTCTCTTAACCATTAAAGAGACAGGCAGACGACAGAGAGAGACTTGAAAAAATGGATAGAAAACAGTGACTCGTTTCAACTTCAACTTGTTCAAAGCTAGAGTGTAGACTGCAAGGTTAAAATATCCCAGCAATCATCTCCACAAATAACCCGCACAATCCATCTGTACACTTGATGCAAAAAGCTATCAACCCAGCTAAACAGAACACAATTGATGAGGAACAGGGTAAAATGATCGCAGAGAAAGCACCTACAAGGGATCATTGCTCAAGATGGTGAAAGAAGAAGGCTACGTTCCTCATCAACTGTTTAATGCTGATGAAACCAGCCTCTCCATTCCATCAAGCCATCAACGACCATCACAAAGGTAAATAAAACTACTTTATGATACAGTACAGTTTATTTCTTTAATTATAATACCATAGCACATTTATTATACATAAAATAAGGTCTATTTTGTGTAGTTTTAAGGCTTAGAAAAGTAGAACATTATGTTTTATGGGGACCTGGGAATGGATTATTCTCATTTTAATGGTTTACTATGGGAAATTAATTTTTGGGATACACACTTTTCACCTTACACACTCTGTCTCGGAACCAATTAAGTTCGTAAGCCAAGGTATCACTGTACCTCTGTTTGGTTTGTGCGTGTGTGTCTTTTCAAAATAAAATTGATCATTATTATAACCTTAGATGGCAGTTTTCCAGTGAGAGCGCCGACATCGGCTTCGGCGTCTTCCTCAAGGCTAAAATGGGTGAGTGGAAAAAGGCCACCGAGATGGAGGCGGTGGTGCCGAGTCAGCGCTACAACGCTCACCTGGTTCCCGAAGACGGATCACTAACGTGCGAGCGCCCTGGCGTGTGTAAGTTAACACTCTCATTCATTTATTTTCATTTGAAAATGACATTAAAAGGATAAATGCCACTTTTGATGTGGCATTTATGAACATTTTATACTATTTACACACTGTAAAATTGTGTGTGCAGACGTGCTGCGATTCGACAACACGTACAGCATCTTCCAAGCCAAGAGAATCAGTTTCACCGTCGAGGTTTTGCTGCCAGACCACTTGAAGACCCAAAAGGACGCCGTACCGTCCAATCAGAATAACGACGCAATGCAGAGTAATCAATCATAACCAACGATGTCAAAAAGCATTTAAGGAAGAAAAAAAAGTATTACTTGAAGTACACCAAAGACGTGAATGTATTCGTGTTGCCCACTCCAAGGATGTTGTCTTTACGATAATAACAGTATTAAAAAAAAACAGAACTATGATACCTTTTTGTTGGTTTATTTGTGAACACTCAGATTTTGTTGTGCTTAATTTTACCATGGCTCAGATGTATTATATTATTGGTTTTGATAAAATTAAGTTCCTCCAAATTTGAATCGATTTTGTCATGTTAGCTTCATTTTAAAGTACTGTATTACTAGACCAAAAAACGTTTTTAGACGAAATTACATTTAGTTGCAAATATCTTTTCAAGTATCACATTTTCAAGTTATCCACCCTTTTTGGTCGTTTTGTGTCATTATTTGGTGAGGTCATCAACTATTTTTTTGTTTTTATTATTAATTAATGTATGTTTAACTGGTAACAAGCGAATTTTATCCACTTGACTCGTTGACACTTTCGCTTCAACTACCATGAAATGACGTTATCGCCCCCTGTCGGCCAAACAAGCGCTACACACCGGAAGCGAGTGTTTCTTTGGAAACCAGGTGATTACAAACTTTGTTTCCTCGGTTTGGTCACATTTAAAATTAGAAAAGATTGATTGTAAATACGACATGGCGAGGTTGTTTTTGTTTTATTAGCAACGCATGTTGAACTGGTAACAATACAATCGAGTTTTATCCACTTGACCTGTTGACACTTTTGTTTCAACTACTACGACGTTGTCACCCTCTGGCGGCCAAACTAGCGCCACACACCGGAAGCGAGTGTTTCTTTGGAAACCAAGTGATTGATTACAAATTTACCACGGTTTGCCCACATTTAAAATGAGCAAGGATTATTGTAAATATGATATGGCGCGATTGCGCACAGAACTTGAACAGGAACGAGAAATCAGGTGAGTTTTCATTTATTTCCACTTGTGTTTGCAACATCTTTTTCAAGGGGTTGTTTTTTGTTTTTGTTTTTTAGAGACATGTTAGAAGAGTCGGTACGGGATCTCCGTTGCACCATGAGGGAACTTCAAGACAGACTTCATCGTGTTGACGGGGAAGGTGAAAAAGGGGGTGAAGCTTAATTAATTTAAAAAGCTTAACTTAATTTTGTGATAACATTTTTGTATGCTTGCGTTTTGTGGGAAATTTGGGCCAGACAACGAGTGGAAGACGAGATACGAAACTCAGACTGAGCTCAACGATCAGCTACAGAGGCAAATTACGGTCGTTCACGAGAGGCTAGAAGACGTACGTGGGAACCCAGTGGGTGAGATCAACACTTTGTTGTCTAATTAGAGGTAAATTGGTCCTACGTTGGACTCTGAGACATACGGCAAGATTGTTGCCATATTGAATGTGGCCGCATGTAGCTATTTAGAATTGTTAAGTCTTTCGAAAAAGATCGTCGCCATATTAGATATGGCCACTTCTAGCTGTTTGTACGTATTCATTTATGGGATTAACACTTATCAATGACCTTTTAATGAATTTAGTCATTAAAACCTTAAATTGGGACAATCATTTGGATTCCTGTATTATTTTACGAAGTCTTTTTATTTTTGTTTCTTAGTTAAATACAGAAATGTTTTATCCATTATGAAAAAAATGTACGTTTTTAAAATACGGCAAGTTCGTCGCCATATTATCAGTGGCCACATATAGCTGTTTGTACTTTTTCAGTCGTCCAGCAAAATCGTCGCCATATTGGAGGTGGTCATTTTTGCTGTTTGTACTTATTCAGTTGTACGGCAAAATCGTCGCCATATTGGAGGTGGTCATTTTTGCTGTTTGTACTTATTCAGTTGTACGGCAAGATCGTTGCCATATTGTATGTGTCCACTCATAGCTGTTTGTACTTATTCATTATCGGGATTAACACGTATTAAACCTTTTAATGAATTACTCATTAAAACCTTATGTTGGCACAATCATTTGGATTTATGGCTTATCCTACGACGTATTTTTCTTTTTTTCTTAGTTAAATCTAGAAACTTTCTACCCATTACTATGAAAAAAAAATACTTTTTTAAAATTTGAATTTTCACTCCAGATCGACTGGCTTCTATCCGATCCTACGATGACATGCCTTCTGTGAGTCTGGACTTTTATCGATTACGCCAGGAGAGGGCGCCAGAAACACGCACGCGCACAAAATGAATGACAATTACAACTTTAGCCGCCATTTTGCCTTCTCAGGAGTCGCTGAGGCATCACCTCAAACTGCTCACCGACGAAAAGTCAAGTCTCAAGACTCAACTAGCCGACTGTCGCGTCAGCATTGAACAGGAGTCAAAGGTCAGTCCGACTTGACCTAGTGTATCGCACGCATCTGCTATATACAAAGTGTTCTCTTATTTGGGATTTTTGGGGCGGGGCAATCAGGCATTCCATAAAACCAATGATGAGAGACGAGCGTACCTCTCGGAAATTGCCAAGGTAAGAGTCCTTCTCCATGCATGGCGCCGTTACAAGGAAACTTCCTTGACAACGATGGCTTATTCGGCTGTTGTTCTGCAGTTGTCTTCCACTGTGGACACCCAAAGGAGGCAGTACTCCATCCAGCCACGGAAGGCCTCAGAAAGCCAACTAAGGTATCATTAATAATAATAATAATAATAATAATAATATTATATTATTATTATTAGCTATCTTTTAGCTAGCTAGCTTTCTATCAATTTGAGTTATTCTGGGTTGAGTGAACGCTGGCGTGTGTGGCTACCGCTGCTCACCCACAGAAAAACGTATCCTGTGACTGTAAAGTGACCTTGAGAGTTTTGAAAGGCGCTTAGAAATGAAATGTATTATTATTATTATTATTATTCTATAATTCTATCTATTTGCTCACTATTAGCTATGTCTTTGCTAGTTATTGGCTATCTATTCGCTAGCTCGAGAGCATTCTATCTATTTGAGTTACTTCCGGATTGAGTGAACGCTAGCGCGTGTGGCTGCCGCTGCTCACCCACAGAGAAACTCATCCTGTGACTGTAAAGTGACCTTGAGAGTTTTGAAAGGCGCTTATAAATGAAATGTGTTATATTATTTGTATTATTATAACAGTTAGCGATGGTCCACAAAAAATGATATGTTAGCGGGGCTAGCAGCTAGCGGTGATAGCAGTTAGCATGGCTAGCAGATATGTCCTTTACTTTGTGTTTGTCTAGAGTAAAGCGGCCGAACAGGAAGTCCGAAGCCGACGCTAAGAAGGGAAAAGGTGGAGAGCGTGACGCCGGAGGATGTGTGAAAGAAGAAGGAGGAGGTGGTGGAAAAGAAGTGAAGAAATCCCACATTGGAAGCAGGTTGCCCACCGTCAAGCATCACGTGAAACACTGACTAACGCAGCCTCTTTCTGAAGAACGATCACACACACAAAAAAAAAAAAACGATCTACCACACGCGTATTACTTGAGCGAAGCCGATGTAAAAAGTGATTATTTTTACCAAGGTCAAAGGCAGGAATTTTTTTTTAATGTGCCTGTCTACCTGTGTTGCTGCCCCGTTTGTGTTTTTTTATACACAGTTCCTATTTGTCTGTCAATGGTGTTTTGCATTGTTGGTTAGTATAAAAATAGCAAACATTTAAAGTTACGGGTTTGTTTTTAACTCATTCACGAATTTATTCGGGAATTGAAAATATGACGTAGAGCGCCATTCCCGAATTTTTTGGTGTTTTTTTTCATGCTTGGGTGCCAATAAAGCGCTAACCATGGCCTATGGCAATGTGTTTTCTGTTCCACAAGGGGGCAGCATTTCCTTTTGTTCCCATTTTAGCGCTTTGTTCCAGCTTCAGCTGTTGTTTAAGCGCTATATGTATGAATTGTATTGTATTTTATACATCTGCCCCAATTTCAAGCTCGGATAACTCCAGACCCATATAACTTGGGAATTAACCTTTTTTTTATGAAAGAAGAGAGCCTAAGGTTTTTAACGCTAAATTGAATCTTTATGTAGTCATAAAACTCCATTATATATATTCATTAGCTGTCTGGCTATCTATTAGCTAAGTATTAGCTGGCTATCTCGCTAGATAGCTATCTAGCTAGCTATCCATTAACTGTCTGGCTGTCTAGCTAGCTATTAGCTATCTATTAGTTATGTGTTAGCTATCTCGCTAGCTTTCTATCTATTTGAGTTACTTCCGGGTTGAGCGAACGCTGACGCGTGTGGCTGCCACTGCTCACCCGCAGAAAAACATCTAACAGTGACTGTTAAGTGACCTTGAGAGTTTTGAAAGGCGCTTAAAAATGAAATGTATTGTTATTATTTATTATTATTATTATTATTATAAATTTGGGTTATAACTGGACCGATCTACTACTTGGATCATTTTGACCCAATTTTCATGTGGATGTTTTGTACAAAATAAGGCAATTTTAAAAAGTATGATTATTTTGTACTAAATGATCAACTTTGCTTAGTTTATTGCAAAGCAAAATGGCCGCAAAGAGCAAAATGAGGTCAAGAAGTCGGGTCAAATTGACCCATGGAGTGAATCGGCTTAGTTTTGACCCAAACTGGCTTATTTTTTTTTCTTTCACTTTGCTTCTTTTCATACAATTTTTGATGTTTGTTTAGTTGAACTCAAACTAGGGAATGGAAATAAATGGCATTTTTTATGGTCACCATCCTGGCAAATAGTGTGTGTGTGTGTGTGTGTGTGTGTGTGTGTGTGTGTGTGTGTGTGTGTGTGTGTGTGTGTGTGTGTGTGTGTGTGTGTGTGTGTGTGTGTGTGTGTGTGTGTGTGTGTGTGTATCTCACTTTCTGCGTGCGTGTTAGATGAGAATCACGACACGAGTGACGTGTAGAAGAAGAGGAGGGAGGAGGGTAGGAGCAACCTGCAACCGCTACTTAGTTTCGTGTGCTGCTCAGCTTCTGATTCTTCTTTCCATCATCACCACACTCACTTCCTGCTTTTTTTTGTGGACCATCGGCAAGACTGGAGGTGACGGAAGAGCTCAGCTCTCGCGTCGGTAAATCCTTGACGGGTTTGGACTATTTTTGGGATGTCGTGTTTGCTATTGATTGTATCAAACTACGCACACATACATGATTGCTTGTTGCGAGTCCACCCAGATTAGATTTAATCTGTGGTTAATGCTTTAATCTGGTACGCGAACCTGCTGCTTCTTGCTTTTCTTTCCTTTCACAACTTTTGTGTGTGTGTGTGTGTGTGTGTGTGTGCGCGGCAGACAGTACCGCGGTGGTGGTGGTGGCGCCGTCGGGCCACGTCACGGATATGGAGCACTTCGACGACCGCGCTCAGCGCCACGGCAGTCGTGTCGGATCGGTGTCCGTCGCCGGGAGCGGGGCTCGGGTCAACGGCGTGCAGAGCCCCACGCACAGCGCGCACTGCAACCTGTTCCGCGCCCCCCGTAGCCTCAAGGCCCTGAGCGCAGAGAAGCGAGCCAAGAAGGTGCGATTCTACCGCAACGGCGATCGTTTCTTCCACGGGATCGTCTACGCCGTGTCGGCCGATCGATTTCGTACTTTCGACGCGCTGCTGGCCGACCTGACGCGAGCACTGTCGGATAACGTCAACCTGCCGCAAGGGGTGCGCACCATCTACACGCTGGATGGATCCGGGCGAATCGGCAGCATCGATCAACTAGTTGAAGGTAAGCCTGGCCGGAAGTTACAGAACACGGGTGTGCCAAATTTTGAATTTGGGGGGCAATATTTGGTTTTTGAAACCGATAGATGGGTCGGGTCGTGTGTGGCTATGTGACGCCTTACCTGTTTCCTCGGTTGTTGTCACGTGACGTTCCAAAATGAGCATTCGCTCTACGTGACGTCATTTTTAGTCGACTGGAAGTGGTGGTTTTCTAACAAACGAAATACGAATCATAAATTACGGTCGCGAAGAGCTTGTATTTTAAATTCCATCATCACGAGGCCTAATTTGCCATCTTTTCGATTTATTCAAAATAAAATTAATTGAAAATCGTTTGGTCACGTGACATTCCAAACTCAGCACTCGGTCAACCTGACGTCATTTTTAGTCGACAAAAAGTGGTTGTTTTCTAACAAACGAAATACAAATCATAAATTGCGGTCGCGAGGAGCTTGTATTTTAAATTCCATCATCATGAGGCCCAATTTGCCTAATTTGCGATTTATTCAAAATAAAATGAATCATTAAAAAGAAAATCGTTTGGTCACGTGACGTTCCAAACTGAGCCCTCAACGTGACGTCAATTTTAGTCGACAGAAAGTGGCAGTGCAAGGCATAATGGTCGCCCCCTCAAAACAACGAAAACAATGGTGGATTTGGCTGCCTAAATCGTTTTCTAACAAACGAAATACGAATCAGAAATTGCGGTCACGAAGAGAGTATACTATAAATTCCATTATCATGAGGCATAATTTGCGTTTTATTCAAAATAGAATTCATTGAAAATTGTTTGGTCACGTGACTTCCAAACAGCGCTCGCTCAACTTGACGTCATTTTTAGTCGACAGGTAGTTGCAGTAAAAGGGCAAAATGGCGGCCCCCTCAAAAACAATGAAAACAATGGTCGATTTGACTGCCTTATTCATTTTCCAACAAACGAAATATGAATCAGAATTTGGACTATTACCGGCGCAAAGAGCTCATATTGTGAATTACATCATTGTAAGGCCTTATTTGCGATTTATTCAAAATAAAATTGATTTAAAATGCTTTCTTTTGCCCATGTATTTTGACCATTGCTGCATAATAACTGACCGTTTTTAGAATGTGAATTATAATTACCAGTAGTTTACCATTTATTTATGCAGATATTTATTTTTTAAAATGTTTATTGTAGTAAATATAGTACAGTAAACATATCACACATATTTGTAATTTTTTTAAATTTGATGGTAAATAATTTGTGCCGTTCATTCCCGTCTGATTTTGCTCATGACTCTTCCCGCCACCACCAACAGGCGAAAGCTACGTATGCAGCTCTGTGGAAGCATACAAAAAAATGGATTACACCAAAAACGTCAACCCCAACTGGTCGGTGAACGTGAAGGCGTCTGGGAATGCCTCGGCCCGTGGGCCTCCATCCCGGGCCAGCGCCAAGATGAACCCCCCGGGGATGGGCGGCGTCGTCCTGCCCGACGCCCGCGAGAACAAGGACTTCGTTCGACCCAAACTGGTGACGGTGGTACGCAGCGGAATGAAGCCCCGCAAGGCTGTCAGGGTTCTTCTCAACAAGAAGACGGCGCATTCGTACGAGCAGGTGCTCACCGACATCACCGATGCCATTAAACTCGACTCTGGAGTGGTCAAGAAGATCTATACGCTTGAGGGGAAGCTGGTGAGTCAAATGCTAACATTTAGCTTGCGGAATGATAATTAGAATTGATTAGCCTCGCAGTGGAGAAATTTACATTTCTCAGCAGCTAACTGATGAAAGGAAGAGGAAAGGAAAGAAAGAAGTAGAAAATAAATACACTTCCTGTTTCACCTAAATCCGCTTCAATTCCGAGCCGCGACATACCCACAGCGCTCTGCACTGATAATATGGCCACACTCACCGACATATATTCTTTATCCTCTGGCAAAAAAATTCGAACATCAGAATAGTTACGCTCTATTTCTTTTCATCTTTTTGAAGTATCGAAACGTTTGTGAATGAAAGCGTTTTCCTAGACAGATTTATGAACGCTGTGTCTGTCTATATGCGTGTGTATGGATTTATTGTTGTGGTCGCCCACGCCGCATCAGACAGCATCGCATGCGTCTGAGTCACGAGCCCTTCAAGGTCCGCCCACCTGCTCAGTTGTGCCCTATTTTTATTTCGGGGTGGGGGGGGGGGGGGGGTGTGTGAATCTGTCGGACTGTGATTGGTTACCATCATCGGATATTATTCTTTATTCCTGGAACAATATTAATTTTCCTCAGTAATAATAATAATAATAATAATAATAATAATAATAATAATAATAATAATAACAGTAGTAGTAATAATAATAACAGTAGTAATCATAATAACAGTAATAATCATAATAATAGTAATAATCATAATAATAATAATAATCATAATCGTAATCATAATCATAATAATCGCAATGATATTATTAATAATAATAATAATAATAAAAATAATAATACATTTAATTTATAAACGCCTTTCAAAACTCTCAAGGTCACTTTACAGACAGGATATTTTTTTCTGCGGGTGAGCAGCGGCAGCCACACGCGCCAGCGTTCACTCAACCTGGAAGTAAATGATTGATGAACGGAAAAATAAATAAATAAATAACCAATTTTTTTCTATTTACTTTGCCACAAAGCTCATCGGACTCTCTAAAAAAAATGCAGAAAATGATCATTTTTGATTAGAAATTATTATTATTTTATTGTTGGAAAATGATAATCACAACAAAAAACTAATCTTGTTTTATTTAAAATTTTATGATTTTTTTTTGAACTCAACAATTGAAGAAAATATGTCTGTTTCCATTTATAACAGATTTTTAAAAATTCTCGTCAGATTCCATCTCCATATATGTCATAATGAGGGAGGCGGATGTGGGGCAGGGGGGGATTTTTTTTTCCCTCGTTTTGCATTTCGTGCCATTTCGTGCCCCTCTCGTCGCTAACGATGACGGGCGCCGCATCCCGGCTGACCTCGCACAATCCATTTAACGATCCACCATGATTAACCCAGCAGGGCGTCGGTCCAGATTCCTGATCGGATCTGCACTTCTTTTTTTAAAAAAAAAAGGAAACAATAAAATTAAATACATAAATAAATATAATAAAAAATCCTGATCAGAACTGCACTTCTTTAAAAAAAATGAAAAAATAAAAATAAATAAATAGATAGAAAAAGAAATAAATAGATAAATAAATGAATACATCTGATTAGATCTGCACTTCTTTAAAAAATTAAGGCTAAATAAATAAATAAATATTATAAAAAAAATCAGGATCTGATCTGCACTTCTTTAAAAAATGAAATAAATAAATACATACATAAATGAATAAATAAATATAATAAAAAAAATCATGATCAGAACTGCACTTCTTTAAAAAACGAAAACATAAAAATAAATAAATAAATAGAAAAATAAATGAATAGATCAATAAATGAATACATCTGATCAGATCTGATCAGACCAGATCTGCACTTCTTTAAAAAATGAAATAAATAAATAAATACATACATGAATAAATAAATATAATTAAAAAAAATCATGATCAGAACTGCACTTCTTTAAAAAATGAAAACATAAAAATAAATAAATAAATAGAAAAATAAATGAATAGATAAATAAATGAATACATCTGATCAGATCTGCACTTCTTTAAAAAAATGAAGGATAAATAAATAAATAAATAAATAAACTCTTGATCAGATCTGCACTTCTTTAAAAAAATGAAATAAATAAATAAATAAATACATAAATGAATAAATAAATATAATAAAAAAATCATGGTCAGAACTGCACTTCTTTAAAAAAACGAAAACATAAGAAATAAATAAATAAATAAAAAAATAAATAAATAAATAAATAAATAAATCGGATCAGATCTGCACTTCTTTAAAAAAAATGAAGGAAAAAAATAAATTAAATTATTGGATATTATTGGATATTGGATATGCCTTTATTAGTCTCTCAGTGGAGAAATTTACATTTCACAGAAGCAAAGCATAATAAAACATTGATCAGATCTGCACCTCTTTAAAAAATGAATAATTAAAATAAATAAATGAATATAATCCACATCAAATCTGCATTTATAAAAAAAATGAACAAATAAAAATAAAATAAATAGATAAAATTTAAAAAAATATATATTTAAGAATCCTCCCTCGCAAACATTTAAAGTCACACTTTCCCACCCAACGCCCACCAGCTCGCACTGCGGTTACCATGGGTTACGGTTGTCTGGGAGATTACACAATAAACTCACCCTCTTCTCTTTCTGCAAGTAAGGCTCTTATATGCCGCTGCTATTTTTAGCCGTTTTATCGATTGGGCCTCTGGGCAATGGCGAAATCCTCCCTGCTCTGGTCCACTTTTTTTTTTTATTTTTTTACTGTAATGAATATTAAAGATCACGAAAGCACAACGCGCAAATAGGAGATTACTTTAAACCTCCGTGAAATGCGCTTAATCCGTGTTGTAATCGCAACTAAAACAGCCTTGGCTTATGGTAAAGGGGGTACAAAAAAAAAACATTGTAGACCTTATCATGGTTTACAGCAACACAAACGCTTATCGTTTGATAGTTTTACCCAATATTAGCATCAATCAAATATATTGATGACATCTCATTGAAGTCATTATCCAAATTTGGGTGACTTAATGTGTGTCTGTGTGTATCAGAAGTAGGTTTTTAGGTTACTGGTTGTGACGCGTCGTCCCGGCAGAACCGACGAGTCCAAAGAGAGAAACGCGGATGACGTCCGAACACCAAAACGGCTCATTCATCTCTTTGCGTTCATTAACCTCTTTTAATGAGGACACACACACACACACACACACACACACATATGCGTTTTTGTGCTTTCTGGGGACCACTTTTCGGATCATCACTTCGGGGAACCACCCTTCCTGAAACATTTTTTATGTTTTCTTTATGGGGACCAGGTTTTTTGTCCCCATACGTCAAATGGTCCCCAGGACGTGACTGTGTAAACAGGTTTTTGTCCCCATAACCACATATAAACGAGAGCACACACACACACACACACACACACACACACACACACACACACACACACACACACACAGTGCAAGAACGCTTATTTATTTATTTTTTTGTGGGTCTACTCATGATAGACGAGCCAACCAAATTTCGTGTCGCTAGGTCAAATTTAGCTTTATTGTTGACAATAAGATGCTTGTATGAATACAGGTGTCTTTTCAAGTGTGAGTTTTGACCTTGGCTTACGAACTTAATTGGTTCCCAGTCAGAGTGTGTAAGGCGAAAAGTGTGTATCCCAAAAATACATTTTCCATTGGAAAGCATTAAAATGAGAATAATCCGTTCCCAGGTCCCCATAAAACTTAATTTTTGACTAATTTAAAACAGATTGTTTTCTTAAAGACAGTGTATTTTAGGTGTTCAATTGCCTGACATTTTCGACGTATACTTCCGCCTTCGTCACGGATGTTGTTGTGACATGCCTTTTTCAGCTGGTGTTACTATGAGGGCGTTACCTACCTGTCAGATCTGACAGGTAGGATCTGACAATTTTAATTTGTTAATTTTTTTTTAAAGAAGTGCAGATCCGATCAGGGTTTTTATTCATAGTAACACCAGCAGAATTGACAAAAACAATTGTGGAGTTTACTTACTTGTTGACTATCCTAACGATCATTACAAATCAAAATGGCAGATTTATTGTGTCTTGTTAGATATAGCTATCTATTAGTTATCTATTTGCTAGCTAGCTAACTTGATCCATTTGAGTTATTCCCGGTTGAGTGAACGCTGGCGCGTGTGGCTGCCGCTGCTCACCCACAGAAAAACGGATCCTGTGACTGTAAACTGACCTTGAAAGTTTTGAAAGGCGCTGATAAATGAAATGTATTTATTATTATTATTATTATTATTATTATTACTACTATAGTTTCTTTGGGCATTATTTTGTGGGTCTATATTTCATTTCCAGGTCAAATTGACTTTGGGGGGGGTGGCGCTATTTGTTGCTAGTTGAAGCAGCATATGAGAGTTTGTGCAACCTGAGCAAGAAGGTTTCCAATTCCTCTTCCTTGTCCTCCTCCTCCACCTGACACTCCTCATGGCACGGTTGCCCGGCAACAGCCTTCGAGTTCTACTGTACTGTGTGTGTGTCCGTGCTTGAGTGTGTGTGTGTGTGTGTGTCAGGCTGGTTCCGATCAAGTATATAGACAAGCTCTAAGTGGCTTAAAGAGCACAGCTACGGTTCCACTAATAATACTGTGGTAAGCTGTGTTTGAGCACATACACACACACACACACACACACACACACACACACACAGTTGCGCACACGCACACAGATGCACACGCACACGCACACACACACACACACACACACACACACACACACACACACACACACACACACACACACACACACACACACACACACACACACACACACACACACACACATATACACACACACCAAACGAGTGACTGTCACGTTTGGTGATTTAAAACAACGAAGTCATAGAAACAAAAAGGTCCAAAGTAGCAAACAAAACCATGACAACACGTTATAGTGACGTTGGAGAAAAAAAAACATCTTTCGTAAAATTATTATTTATTTATTTGTTTATTTATTTATTTACTTTTATCATTTTTTTTCTTTTTATTGTTCATGGACCTCATTGTGGCAATCGTATAACTTGTAAAAGTCAAACAAATGGAGTACGCTTCTTTGTATTCGCCAGATGATTGAATTCAGCACCGTGGCCAGCTCCTTTGGCTTCCACATCCTCAGTGGGGTTTAGAATAGACTTCCCCTTTCCCACTTTCACTCCAAAACACAATTATTATTATTATTATTATTATTATTATTATTATTATTAATATTATTAATAATAATAATAATAATAATAATAATAATAATAATAATAATAATAATAATAATAATATTATTATTACCCCTGCCATGTTTCCCACGCACACTACATTTAGCTTGAAAACATTCACCTCCCACTTAGCTGTGTAATAATATGAAACTAAGTCTTAAAAAATATTTCCTTTGGTACCTAAATGTCCAAATTCTTGTGTCTTTTTAAGGGGGGTTCCTAGCATTTATGACGTGTTTAATACATTTCACTTTTGAAGCCTGCATGTTAAAGACGTTCGCTCAATCTTGTGGATTTGATCGATTTGTTGCCCTTAAAATGGCCGCGTCAAGCAAAAATGGTTGACTTGAAACGTTTTTTTTTTTTGAGGGGGGCTCACGATAGACATTTAATTATATTTTTTTTACAATTTAAATATATACAAAACGTATTTATAAAAAGAAGAAAATGTAAATAAAATTTCAAGACATATTTATTTTGTATTTTTAATTATAATTGTTTTCCATTTTACACGTAAATTTACGACAATTAGACGTTGACGACATGTCCCAAATCACTGATTGGACAAGCAATATCATGTGATAATCTACAGCCAATGATGGCCAAGTAGGCGTGCCGTAAATAATTATCAGTTGTGTCGCGATTGACTTCCCAACAATGGTAGATGTTCCTTCGAACCCCCGAGACCTACCGACTCAGCGAACCCTTGGAGTTCGGTCGAACCCAAGTTAAGAACCACTTGTACGAAGTGAAAGCGGTTTTCCGGGTTCTCTGTTTGCTCTCTGACGGCTGCGTCGTGTACTCTCACATCGCGGTCCAACATTGCTCCCTTGTGGCCGACTAGCGCCATTGCAGCTTCGCTGTGTTGTATAACAATATCAATTGAATCGAATACGCTCGTTAATAATCATTGAATGATAGTAATGACGCATTATTTTTGAATTGGTATTGTTTAAAAATATGTTTGCTGATTGAGGAGCCGGAGAAGTTCGAAATAATAGAAAGTGAGCCTTTTTTTTGTATATTTCATCGCTAGTACTCCAGCTTTTTATTTAGAAAATGACGTCACACAACGAGTCATTTTCACATGTAAAAGTAATAATAATAATAATGTTCTCATTGAGTAAACATATTTTTTTCCGTGCAGGTGACATGTCTGCAGGACTTTTTCGGCGACGAGGACGTGTTTGTGGCATGTGGACCCGAAAAGCTGCGTTTTCAGGATGACCTCATGTTGGATGAAACAGGTGATTTTTAATATTTTTTAATTTGGGGATTTATTTATGTGGATGAGTATTTTTTGGGGGGATATTTTGAGGATAATCCAAATAATACTGCGTTGCGTATGTTTTGGCAGAGTGTCGCATCATGCGGCCAATGAACTACGGCAAGATATCCTCCATCCGAGGTTCCCCAAAGACTTTGATCCAGACCCGACGGAGCAAGTCGCCCATGTCTGGTAAGAAATAAAAAAAAAATGTGTGTGCAAAAAGATAAAAAAATATATACAGTGAGACCTCAACTTACGAACTTAATTGGTTCCCATACAGAGTGTGTAAGGCGAAAAGAGTGTATCTCAAAAAAAAATTCCCATAGGAAACCATTAAAATGGGAATAATCCGTTCCCGGGTTTCCATAAAATTTACTTTTCAACTAAATAAGCCTTAAAACTGCACACAACATACCTTATTCTATGTATAATAAATGTGCTATTGTATTGTAATGAAAGAAATACACTGCATTGTATCATAAAGTCACTTTATTTACATTTGTGATAGTCATTTATGGCTTGATGGAATGGCGTTGGAGGTCAAAGGGAATTGCTGTTTGGAAAGAGAGGCGCATTACATGAGGACTGTAATTAAAGAAATAAACTGTGCTGTAAAATAAAGTTTTATTTACCTTTTTGATGGTCGTTGATGCTGACGGAAGGAGAGTCACCTTCCATAAGGACTGTTTGTAACTTCACCTCTGGTGCTGTTCGGTCGTGTGCTTCCGCCGAAGATCACTCCGCCAGCCGTGGTGGGTGTGTATTATGAAAATAGTGCTTATTATAAGGTTTAATTTTCTGAAAGTTGACGTTTGTAAGACGAAAAGTTTGTCAGATAAGGTGTTTGTAAGATGAGGTCTCACTGTATATAATTCATAACTCTAAATTGATCATAGGGACTTTTTAGTCCTAAAACGGCAAACGGGGCAATGAACATTTTTGCCTGCTGACTCAATCCTGCAGCTGCGAGAAAGTCACCAGCGTGAAAAGTGCATCCCGGCTGGTCGCCCGCGACAACGAGCGTTTGGGAGCAATTGTTCTTTTTCATGGTGTCGCAGTCAATGCGACAGGCGCCCCAAAATCTTCCTTCTGTGGACTTCCTTTGCTCTAGTGATGTGTCTGACTTGAGTGGCGAAGCTTTTGAGAGGGCGAAAAAGGTTACCGGAATGAGTCATAACGCCATCTGATATGGCTGGCGGCTCAGGGAGCCTTATGAGAATGTGTGTGTGGGTTTATTTTTTTGCCTTTGTGGGGGCTTCATTGAGTGAATGAACCGCAAGAGATACTTATGGGAATAAAAATGACCTCATATCCGGTGTAGGTTCCCATGAAGCATGTAAAACAAGTATATGTGCGTCTCTTCAAATGTGCGTTGTCTGAATTCAGCTGTGATAGCTTCCGTGGATGAGACATTTCTACATGATTGTGTGTGTGTCCTCTTATGATGTTCACTTTGGGTCCCCATGAAGGGCATAAAACAAGATTTTAGTGTGTCGAATTGTGTGAGAAAAGTGGACAAAATAGCGTGTTCATTGATGTGTGTGTTTGTATGATTAGTCTTGTGAGGACCACTAACATTTTATACCATACGTAGTGAGGACATTTTTGACAAGTGAGGACCTTTTTGCCGGTCCTCACAAGTTTTTTTATTCTAAAGGCTTCTAGAGGGTCTATATATGCATCTGTTAAAGTTTCAGAGAGGTCCTCACAAATTCACCCAAAATCAGTTTTTGGTGTGTATTTTCATTTCCCTTGGATACACACAATTTTTACTCACCGTGTGTGTGTTTATGTGTGTGTGTGTGCGTGGTTAATGAGCGGAAAAAGTTCATAGCACAAAAGTCAAACGATATTTTAGCCAAATTCACAACAGCGGTGAGGACTTTGAATGTACCCATTCAAAAACCTCACTCCTGCTGTTATTTCAGTTTCAAGCCCACTTTTTATTTATTTGTTTTTAAAGAAGTTGAAGTAGGAATGGGGTGACATTTAGTGTTCAAATGTAACACTAGTTCTTCTCTAAACTTATCAGCAACGGTGGTCCTCACTCCTTATCTGGAGTTATCCAGACCTCACAAAACCATTGAAACAGGAATGTGTGTGTGTGTGTTGTGTGTGTGTTTGTGTTTTTTTGCTTTTTGTGTGTGTTTCATTGAGTGATCTGCAAAGGATGCTTAAGCGAATAAAGGTGACGTCATGTCCGATGTTGGTCCCACGAAGCCTTTAAAACAAGTATACTTGCGATTCTTCAAATGTGTGTTTTCTGAATTCTGCTGTGATAGCTTCCATGGTTGAGACAGTTTAAAAAGATCGTGTGTGTGTGTGACTTTTTGTTTTCCTTCGAGTGATTTGAAAGGCATGCGGAAGGGCAAAAAAAAAAAGTTATGTTCACATTGTACGTCCTCACGAACTATATAAAACAGGTATTTTTTTGCGTCTCTTCAAAGGCTGCATTGTCTCAATTCTGCTATGATAGCTTCCTTGGTTGAGACAGTTCAACAAGATTGTGTGAAGGCAAAAGGAAGTTATGTTCACTTTGGGTCCCCTTGAAAGGCCTAAAACTAGATATCAGTGTGTGTCAAAATGTGTGAAAAGGTGGACAAAATAGTGCGTTCATTAATGCATAAGATGGTGTGTGTGTGTGTGTGTGTGTGTGTGTGTGTTGTTCCCTTTTTTTATTTGTGGGCTTCACATTGTGCATCTTATCGGTCTGAATGCAGGCAATTGTGTGTAAGTGTGTGTGTGTGTGTCCACGCGCACCTGTCAGACTGGTCAGCGGTCGCCATAGCAACCCGTCACCACAACACAGCAATCGCGTCCATCCATATATGTCTGCAGCTTCCAGAGTCGTTTCTGGGAAACGTTCCTCCTCCTCGTTCTCGTATTCATAAAGTTTTTCTCGGGATTGTTGTCGATGTGTTTTTCGTCTGTGTGTTACTCATCTCAGTTTCGCAGTTGTGACAAATTGTTTTGTTTTTTTTGTACGGGACATTGACTGTCGTAACATTCGCAGAAACAAAATGGTCAAAACAAATGGCTACATGCTGTTGCACTCCGGGCCTGTAGGGGGCAGTACTGCTTTACATGTATTGAGATACTGTTCTTTTGTTTTAGGATTTATTTATTTATTGTGTGAGATCATTGACGCATTGATGTTATTGTCCAGTTTGATAAAATTTGCATTTCAAATAAGGTTCAGGTTTTCAACTTATTGTTTAACTCATTCACTGCCAGACGCTGTGCAAAAAAAAATGTCTCCACTCCAAGTGCCAGGGTTTTTGTCATTGTCACTCGAATTCCAGGACCCAGAGAATCGTAAGTTTTCGGACTATATAAATATTCAGTGCAGCGTTAGAAATCTTAGACCGTGATCTTTGATCAGAAAAAAAAAAAACGGAGTTAATTCCTAAATTATATGGGTCTGGAGTTATCTGAGCTTGAAATGGGGGCGGATGTACAAAATTGGTTTATATGGCGTTTTAACAACAGCCGAAGCTGAAACAAAGCGCTAACATGGACAAAAGGGAAATGCTGCCCCCTCTCGGAAGGGAAAAAAAAACATTCCCAGAGGCCATGACAAGCGCTTTATCGGCACCCAAGCATGAAAACAACAAAACCCGAACAAATTCTGGAATGGCACTCTACATCATATTTCCAATTCCCAAATAAATTTTAAACGACAGTTTGGGTTTGGGACATTTAGTTTTTTTTGGGTCTTTTGTTTATGTCGACATTAGTAAGAAATATTGTGCTAAATCAATTCTCTTTGTCTTCTCTGTAATATTGTACAATAGCTATCTGGCTAGCTATCTAGCTCGCTAGCTATTAGTTATCTATTGGCTTGCTAGCTAGCTTTCTATCTATTTGTCTTACTATTCTATCCGAGTTAATTCCGGGTTGAGTGAACGCTGGCGCGTGTGGCTGCCGCTGCTCACACACAGACAAAAATTATCCCGTAACCGTAAAGTGACCTTGAAAGGCGCTTAAAAATGAAATGTATTATTATGATAAATGTAAATAATCATAAATGATTTGCGTAAATTGACGTTCAGTAGGCGCAAGGTCACCAACCTCGCTCTGCTATGACATCATCACTCGGATTGCTCGATATCGTCTCCGCCGCTCGCTTTCAGTAAACCCCCTCGTCGACTTTTGTTGTCATAAACGTGAACGTGGTATGTTTGTCATCCATCAATCACTCTCTCTGGTCCAGGGTGTGCATCACTATATCTCTCTCTCTCTCTCTCTCTCTCTCTCTCTCTCTCTCTCTCTCTCTCTCTCTCTCTCTCTCTCTCTCTCTCTTTCTTTCCTCCCCCTCCCTCCACCCTTTTGGCGCTCGCGTTAGTGTAGTACAGCCTAGCCGACGTCTTCCCATTCACCACTTTAGTAGCCAGGCAGCCGCTCGCTCTCCTCCTCGTCTTCTCGCACTGTGCGTTCGTTCGTTCGTCATCTCCATCATGCCGGGGGAGGAAGGTAGGGCTAACGTTCATCTCCATACATCAAAGATGGCCGGGGCGTGTGTTTGTCCCCATTTTTGTAGCTTTACGTGCGCGTGTGTGTGTGTGTGTCCCCGCTTGTATATGTTTGCGTGCGTTTGTGTGTGTGTGAAAGTGCCGGTTCTGCGTCGGACGTGTTGTGTAACATTTGTGTGTGTGTTTGTGTGTGTGTGTGTGTGTGTGTGTGTGTGTGTGTGTGTGTGTGTGTGTGTGTGTGTGTGTGTGTGTGTGTGTCTGAGTTTCGTCATTGGCTTGTGTCGGTTGTCACGCATACATTGGATTGGATTTGCCTTTATTAGTCTCGCAGTGGAGAAATTGACATTTCACAGCAGCAAAGTTATGAAAGAAATGAAAGATGATGATGATGAAGATAAAATGTGTGTGTGTGTGTGTGTGTGTGTGTGTGTGTGTGTGTTTGCATGCAAACGCGTATGTGTTGTGTAACATCTATTTTAGTCTGCTGTTGGATGGCCACTGGTGAATTATGCACACAAAGTTGTGTTGATCGCAGCCGGCGGTTTGGGAGGGAGGAGGGGGGGATTTGGGGGACAACAAGACACATCAAAAGAATATGATTACTATCTGTGTGTGTGTGTGTGTGTGGGTTTGTATGACTAGTCTTGTGAAGACCGCTACGATTTTATACCATACGTAGTGAGGACATTGTTGACAAGTGAGGACCTTTTGGCCGGTCCTCACAAGTTTTTCATTCGAAAGGCTTCTAGAGGGTCTATAGATGCATGTGTTAAAGTTCCAGAGTGGTCCTCACAAATTCACCCAAAATTTTTTTTTTGTGTGTATTTTCATTTTATTTGGATACACACACTTTTTACTCACTGTGTGTGTTTATTTGTGTGTGTTTAATGACAGAAAAAAGGTCATACCACAAAAAGTAAAATTATATTTTAACCAAATTTACTACAGGGGTGAGGACTTTGAATGTACCCATTCAGAAACCTCACTCCTGCTTTTATTTCAGTTACAAGTCCACTTTTTTATTTCTTTATTTTTTAAAGAAGTTGAAGTGGGAAATGGGGTGACATTTAGTGTTCAAATGTAACACTAGTTCTTCTTTAAACTTAGCAGCAACGGTGGTCCTCATGAAGAAAACCTTTTCATCGAGATCCCCAGAACCAAAAACCATTAGCAGTAAAGGGCCCACCTGAACCCCAAAACAGATTTCAAGACCTGACTGGAAAAAATCTTGGTGGCTTAAATTAATTCTAACCTCAACGTCGATTCCAATCTGGCCCGAAAGTGGCAAGACGGCGCTGGGTTTTTAATCAACGCCGCCGCTTGCTTTTAATGAGGTCGCCGCGCTCCAGGTCACGCGAGCTCCTCGCGTGAGCGTTATGGGATGGCGGGAATGGCGCGGCGGGTTCATTTTGAAATGCGGCTATGAAATCCTCATCGGAGAAATCGACGTCCTCCATTTTTCTGTCCTTTTTTTTATTCCTCCAGTGAACGGGACGCCGGCTAGTCAGCTGTCCACGCCGCCGCAAACGACAAAGTCGCCTAGCCCCTCCCCGGCTAGCCCGTCTAGCCAACAACAACAACGGCGGGTAAGGGAAGCTCTGCACACATGCACGCGCACTCTGCTATTAGCGTTCAGGCCCATCTAGCACCTTTTTGCAGCGCGTAGGGGCAAGCGCGCCATTTTTTTGGCAGGGTAGCGGCTTTTGTTGTGACTAAACAACCGCTCTATGTCAACAGGATACGGACAAAGACGAACATAGGCCCACGACGTCTTAGAGAGACTCCGCCACCCGTCTAGGCGTTTTTTTTTTCCGCTCTGTGGTCGTCAATCACGTGATGTTTCACACCCGGGAGCCCTTTACTAGTTAGAACGTGTCGTTGTGTTAATAAGGTGCAAATACGTCATGTCAAGATGACGTCGTGTGGGTGTTTGTTTTTTGTATTTATTTTTATTTAATTGTGCAAAACATGCATTTTGTGTGTGTTGTTTGACTTTACAAAAACAAAGTACAGTGAGACCTCAACTTACAAACTTAATTGGTTCCCAGACAGAGTGTGTAAGGTGAAAAGTGTGTATCTCAAAAAAAAAAAATCCCATAGGAAACCATTAAAATGGGAATAATCCGTTCCCGGGTTTCCATAAAATATACTTTTCAACCAAATAAGCCTTAAAACTACACACAACATACCTTATTCTATGTATAATAAATGTGCTATTGTATTGTAATGAAAGAAATACACTGCATTGTATCATAAAGTCACTTTATTTACATTTGTGATGGTCATTGATGGCTTGATGGAATGGCGTTGGAGGTCAAAGGGAATTGCTGTTTGGAAAGAGAGGCGCATTAAATGAGGACTGTAATTAAAGAAATAAACTGCGCTGTAAAATAAAGTTTTATTTACCTTTTTGATGGTCGTTGATGGCTTATGGAAGGAGAGTCACCTTCCATAAGGACTGTTGCTTACTTCACCTCTGGTGCTGTTCGGTCGTGTGCTTCCGCCGAAGATCACTCCGCCAGCCGTGGTGGGTGTGTATTATGAAAATAGTGCTTATTTTATAAGGTTTAATTTTCATAAATTTGACGTTTGTAAGACGAAGGGTTTGTAAGTTGAGGTGTTTGTAAGTTGAGGTCTCACTGTAGTCAATCATGATGGTTTTGGAAAAAACAAACAAACTTTGACTCTGATAATGGGAAGCTCATTAACTGCCACTAAGGAAGATAGAATGTAGCCATGGGTTTCATGGCCTCCTGATAATATGTACCTCATTTTTATTTTTTCGGTATGTCATCTATCATAAGTTAGAAACTAATATTCATGTTCATTATTTGTATTTTTTTTTTTTTGGCATATTTGTTGTATGACTGATTTATCGCAGGCCCTAAAAAAAAAAACGTAAAATGGCGTAATATCAAACGGAAAAGGAACATCCGACAGAATTTATGACCTCCTCACCACAGGGCAAATATTAGAATAGTTTATCATCCCGTTACTAAAAAAACATGAATTATTTTATATAAATATGGATTTTATTGAGCCATTTTTAATCATACATAACGTGACAAATGGAACACACACACCCAATCATTATTATTATTATTATTATTATTATGAATCGAAGCAGGCTCGCCCCACTTCCTGTAACGCTCGGGCGTCTCATCGTCACTCCGAATTTGCGAGGTCGCCTGGCGTCTGCTCGCTCCATTAAGTGTGAAAAACACGAGGCAGCGGCGGCCATAAATCACGGCAACAAGCTGCGGTGAACGTCGCATCCTCACCATATTGTCTGGGCAGACAACCATGACTCACCTTTTTTTCCCCGCTGTAATATGGGTGCCTGAGCGCATTTGGGAAGAAAAAAAAAAGAGAATTAATCATCCATTTGCATGTTGAATCATGTCATCTTCATGTTTTATTTATTGTTGTTGTTGATGTTTTTATTTCCATTTCATGTCAATGTTGTCATTAAATGATCATTTCACTCATTTTGCCTGTTTCATTTCATTGCTGTCATCCAGAGTTTCTTCTGGCTTCATTTCTATGGCGGCGCTACTACAACCTGCAGTACCTCTGATGACCACCAGGGGCGCTCACTGCAAGCAGACAGCCTGAGTAAAATTTCGGCCTCTTAAGCAGTACCACCTGTGGCCGCCAGTGGGCGCCCGTTGCCCCTAAAGCAGACCGAACCGTTCTCAATAGAGGTGTAGTAATTCCGTCGACCACCAGGGCGGCGCTCTCCCCAATTCATTTCAATAGGTCGAAGGAACTGTCACTCCACAGGCAGGACTCCACTCTTAACCCATCGTTTCTCTCCAGCGTCATACACTGATAGCTAGCTTGCTAACTAGCTAGCGAGATAACGGACATAGGGTTGGGTGGCCTGATTTTTTTTTTTCTCCGTGTAGCCTCCGTTATTTAAAAATTTGATTTTCTTTGGCGTCCAGCTGTAACGGATCAGCGTCGTAATCCCGTTGTCGGCGTTGATCTTTTCCGACGTGAGCGCGTTGGGATTTGGTTGGCGTCTAGACAGCAGAAAGTCATCCAAAATCCACTTCCTGCGCAAATAGGGCGCCGCGCGATATTGCTTCTGTCGTTTACGCAGCTGCGCATTCGTCGACTACGCCGAAACAAAGAGAAAGATGTTAAGATGGCTATTTTTTAATCATGCTAATGTTTAATGTTAGCGTCATTGTCGTAACATTTCCGATCATGTTTATCTTTGATGTCCACATTGGTCTTAATCTGAATAAGAATCAGAATCATCTATGTAGCTAGCTAAGTAGCTAGCTATCTATTTGCTATCTTGCTGGCTAGCTATCTAGCTGGCTGTCTAGCTAGCTAGCTATTAGCTATCTAGCTCGTTATCTAGCTATCTACCTGGCTATCTAGCTAGTTATCAATTAGCTAGCTAGATAGCTTTCTACCTATTTAAGTTTTTCCGCTGCTTACCCACAGAAAAAACTTATCATGTGACTGTATATGAGAGTTTTGAAAGGCGCTTATGAATGAAATTTATTATTATTATTATTATTATTATTATTATTATTATTATTATTATTAAAGTGGTGCCTTGGCTTACTTACTTAATTGCTTCCCAGACAATGTGAAAGGCGAAAAGTGTGTATCCCAAAAATTGATTTCCCATAGCAAACCATTAAAATGAGAATAATCCGTTCCCAGGTTTCCATAAAATATAATTTTCAACTAAATAAGCCTTAAAACTACACACAATATACATTATTATTATTATTATAGAGCTATCTATTAGCTAGCTAACTAGCTTTCTATCTATTTGTGTGACTTTCGGGTTGAGTGAACGCTGGTGCGTGTGGCTGCCGCTGCTCACCCACAGAAAAACTAATCGTGTGACTGTAAAGTGACCTTGAAAGTTTTGAAAAGCACTTTTAAATGAAATGCATTATTATTATTATTATTATTATTATAGAGCTATCTATTAGCTAGCTAAGTAGCTTCCTATCTATTTGAGTTACTTTCAGGTTGAGTGAACGTTGGCGCATCTGGCTGCCGCTGCTCACCCACAGAAAAACATATGATGTGACTGTAAAGTGACCATGTGAGTTTTGAAAGGTGCTTATAAATGGAATGTACTATTATTATTATTATGGTTAACTTTATTGTCCGAGTGAGGGGAGTCGCTGGAAAAGGTGGTGAGCAGGGTGCGGAGGGTCCAATAAGATGATCGCCATTTTCTAACATTTTTCTCATACCATGATAGTTGGATCACCTCAGTCGCATTGCACGCTCGCATATTGGGTGGCTTACGTCAATGTTTGATCATCCTCTTGAACCCCCACCCCCCTCACCACCACCACTACCCCCAGCCACTTCACCCTTTATTTTGAATGTCAACAACATCAGCACTTCCTGTTTCCATCAAGTGTGACAACATTCAGACATTTCTCGCCTTTCATTGCAGACAAACGTCTCTAAAAAGAGACAAATACCCCCCCACCACCCACCCCCGCCTCCCCTTCCCGATCCAAGCGGCAGGAAGCGACCATATTCAGACTTCTCCTCAGTTGCCACTGGGCAGTTTCCATGGCAACAGTGTTTGTGGCAGGAAGAGAGCGGCTTGCATGTGCGATGAGGCTACAGGAGAGATGATGATGATGATGATGATGAAGGAGAAGAAGAAAGAGAGCAGCTTGAATGCTGATTGGCCCGTGTGCCCCCCCCCCCCTCCACCATACCGCCCCCCAAGCACCCCACACACACTCACATATAACAAAATAAAAGTTACATAAGACAAAGCAACATCGAGGACGTTCTTATTCCCAATAGGTCCGAAAAAGATGACTAGCGCGACCATTTATGTCATTTCATCACACAAGCACAAATGATACGTCTTTCAAAAATGGTAAACTATAAAGTAAAACACAAAAATAGGCTTTGATTTTATTCAATTTAACTGACTTTTTTTTATTTATTCAAATTTTTTTAAAATAGTGGCCAAAGATGATTCACCCATTTGTCAAATGGCCCCAGGACAACGTCAACAAGACCCATAGAGAACATTGAATTTTTTTATGATTATTTTTTTAACTCATTCACTGCCAGATGATGTGCAAAAATGTGTCCATCCACTCCCGTGCCAGGGTTTTTGTCATTTTCACTCAGATTGCAGGAACCATAAAATATTGAGTTTTAGGTCTACATGACACATTGAAATCAGCATTCTATCTGAGTTACTTCCGGATTGAGTGAAGGCCTAGCAAGCTATCTGTTAGCTATCTATTTGCTGGCTAGCTTTCTATCTGAGTTACTTAGCTATCGAATTAGCGGTCTATTAGCTTGCTAACTTTCTATCTGAGTTACTTCCGGGTAGCGTGAAGGCCTAGCTAGCTATCTGTTAGCTATCTATTTGCTGGCTAGCTTTCTATCTGAGTTACTTAGCTATCGAATTAGCGGTCTATTAGCTTGCTAACTTTCTATCTGAGTTACTTCCGGGTAGAGTGAAAGCCTAGCTAGCTATCTGTTAGCTATCTATTTGCTGGCTATCTTTCTATCTGAGTTACTTAGCTGTCGAATTAGCGGTCTATTAGCTTGCTAACTTTCTATCTGAGTTACTTCCGGGTAGCGTGAAGGCCTAGCTAGCTATCTGTTAGCTATCTATTTGCTGGCTAGCTTTCTATCTGAGTTACTTAGCTATCAAATTAGCGGTCTATTAGCTTGCTAGCTTTCTATCTGAGTTACTTCCGGGTAGAGTGAAGGGCTAGCTAGCTATATGTTAGCAATCTATTTGCTGACTAGCTTTCTATCAGAGTTACTTAGCGATCGAATTAGCTGTCTATTAGCTTGCTAGCTTTCTATCTGAGTTACTTCCGGGTAGAGTGAAGGCCTAGCTAGCTATCTGTTAGCTATCTATTTGCTGGCTATGTTTCTATCTGAGTTACTTAGCTGTCGAATTAGCGGTCTATTAGCTTGCTAACTTTCTATCTGAGTTACTTCCAGGTAGCGTGAAGGCCTAGCTAGCTATCTGTTAGCTATCTATTTGCTGGCTAGCTTTCTATCTGAGTTACTTAGCTATCGAATTAGCGGTCTATTAGCTTGCTAACTTTCTATCTGAGTTACTTCCGGGTAGCGTGAAGGCCTAGCTAGCTATCTGTTAGCTATCTATTTGCTGGCTAGCTTTCTATCTGAGTTACTTAGCTATCGAATTAGCGGTCTATTAGCTTGCTAACTTTCTATCTGAGTTACTTCCGGGTAGAGTGAAAGCCTAGCTAGCTATCTGTTAGCTATCTATTTGCTGGCTATCTTTCTATCTGAGTTACTTAGCTGTCGAATTAGCGGTCTATTAGCTTGCTAACTTTCTATCTGAGTTACTTCCGGGTAGCGTGAAGGCCTAGCTAGCTATCTGTTAGCTATCTATTTGCTGGCTAGCTTTCTATCTGAGTTACTTAGCTATCAAATTAGCGGTCTATTAGCTTGCTAGCTTTCTATCTGAGTTACTTCCGGGTAGAGTGAAGGGCTAGCTAGCTATATGTTAGCAATCTATTTGCTGACTAGCTTTCTATCAGAGTTACTTAGCGATCGAATTAGCTGTCTATTAGCTTGCTAGCTTTCTATCTGAGTTACTTCCGGGTAGAGTGAAGGCCTAGCTAGCTATCTGTTAGCTATCTATTTGCTGGCTAGCTTCTATCCGAGTTACTTAGCTATTTTTGTTCTTGTTTTTTATAATGCACATTTTTTAATAACGCTACTCGCTAATTTCTGGTTGCAACCCTCCTTATTTATCGTCCAATTTCATCCGCAGGGTTCTCAGGGCTTGTCCTCCTCTTTGTCTTCCACTCAAGCGTCCAGCCCGGCCAACAGCGACGGAGCCGTGACCGACGGTGAGGACGCGCTTTTTTTACATTTATATTATTATTATTTGTATATTTTTTAAAGCAAAGTGATGAAAAGGAAAGGAAGAAGTAGAAAACAAAATATAGGAGCTGCTGTAAAGGCAGCCATTTTCGTACCGCCATTTTGCAGTCACAACAACAAAATAAGGAAATAATATTACAACACAATAAGCACTTTCTGCACTCTATTGTATGAAGCAGTTCTAGATGAAAGAGGAGAGGATCAAAGCCTCCTTTTCACCAGTGGATCATGGACGTCATGGTGGAAAATGTGCACGTCACCTACAAGCTAAATATTGAAAACCCTCTGCTATCTGCCAGCTATCTATTAGCTGGCTAGCTTTCTATCAGAGTTACTTAGCTATCGAATTAGCTGTCTATTAGCTAGCTATCTTTCTAGCCGAGTTACTTCCTGGTTGAGTGAAGGCCTAGCTAGATATCTGTTAGCTATCTATTCGCTAGCTAGCTTTCTATCTGAGTTACTTAGCTATCGAATTAGCTAGCTAGCTTACTATCTGAGTTACTTCCGGGTTGAGCGAAGGCCTAGCTAGCTGTCTCTTAGCTATCTATTAGCTGGCTAGCTTTCTATCCGAGTTACTTAGCTATCGAATTAGCTGTCTATTAGCTAGCTATCTTTCTAGCCGAGTTACTTCCTGGTTGAGTGAAGGCCTAGCTAGATATCTGTTAGCTATCTATTCGCTAGCTAGCTTTCTATCTGAGTTACTTAGCTATCGAATTAGCTAGCTAGCTTACTATCTGAGTTACTTCCGGGTTGAGTGAAGGCCTAGCTAGCTGTCTCTTAGCTATCTATTAGCTGGCTAGCTTTCTATCCGAGTTACTTAGCTATCAAATTAGCTAGCTAGCTTTCTACCTGTGTTACTTCCGGGTTGAGTGAAGGCCTAGCTAGCTGTCTCTTAGCTATCTATTAGCTAGCTAGCCGAGTTACTTCCAGGTTGAGTGAACGCTTGCGCGTGTGGCTGCCGCTGCTCACCCATGGAAAAATTTATCCTGTGACTGAAAAGTGACTTTGAGAGTTTTGAAAGGCGCTTAAAAATGAAATGTATTATTATTTGTATAATAAAAGCTGACTGGAGTCTCACACCTCCATCTCGCAGAGGAAGTCGTCGCGGACGAAGTACCGGCCGTCCCGTCGTACATCTCGGAGCGCTACAAGGTGGGCCGCATGCTGGGCGACGGCAATTTCGCCGTCGTCCACGAATGCGCCGAGCACTCGACGGGACGCCATTACGCGCTCAAGATCATCAACAAGGGCAAATGCAGAGGCAAGGTCAGAGCCTGATCGCAACTCACCCATTTTGTCGTTTTTTTTGATCGTACGAACAAACATGAGCCGTGTGTTGCTAACTGTGACGCTAACGCTAATTCGTAGGAACATATGATCCAGAACGAGGTGGCCATTTTGCGGAGAGTCAAGCATCCCAACATCGTTTTACTGATCGAGGAAGTAGACACGTACGGCGAGCTGTACCTGGTGATGGAACTTGTGAAGGTCGGTGTCGGTTCATTTCGGAACCTCAGCAGAACCCGCGCAATGAAATCCAAAGCGTTTTTTTTTTTTTTCCGAAAGCCCCGCGGCGTTGGAATATTAAAGCGGGGCGGGAAGCGTCGGTGCATAATTGATGAGGCGTGAATGCCATCCATCTGTTTGACGAAGGGGGGGGGGGGAAGGACGTGTACGTGAGAGAGGGAAGGCGATGAATGAGAGCGAAGGAAGGCCAAGAGACCCAGATGGCAAACGGCGCCGCCACGGTCGTCGCGTCGTCTCCACAAAAAAAAAAATCGTCTTTCGTCACGGGAAATTCAAGATGGCAAACGGCGACATTTGCGAATCATCACTTATGTCACAAGGTCCGGTTTTGGAATTATCGGTTATTGGGCTGAGATTCTATCAACCAAAAGTACCAATAGCATTGTGCATGTCAGTAGTAGGCCTTCAGTAGTGCTATGCCTGAATCAATCAGCTGCGAATGATGTGTGATATTACTATATGTCCACTAGAGGGTGTCGTTGGCCAGGAAATAACTTGTGAAATACTGTCATTAAACTGTTCATTTTTTACGGTGAATATCTGAATTCATGATAACCTCGTAAAATTGCGATATTAATTGCTATTTCTGCTATCTTCGGAGCTGTCCGACCTTAATGGTGTCTTGAAAAGTCCGTCTCGAAAATGGGTTTAATAGTAAATCTGCAACCAAATTCAATTATTCTTCTCATTCAGCCATTGTGGGTTGACAAAACCGCTGTTAAATCGACACAACAATATATTTGCTTATGCAGCCTGCTACAGATACAGTGTGCTAGCGCTGGCCAGTATGCTCTTATCCACTAGCAGCTAGTGACTAGCCAATCATAATTTGACGTTGACAGTGCCTTGGGTTGCCAACTTGAACTCTGACTGGTGAAAGTAAAAGTTTCATCGACACTTATTTTATGCTCCGGGGCCTGCAGAACTGATTGTGAAGGCGTTCAGGTTGATTTCTAACCCTGGTAACAAAAAAAATGGCTGAAATGTGATTGGTTAAATGCTTAAATACGAAAATAGACAAAAAAATAATAAAAAAAATAGACATAGGAAAAGTAATTTCGTAAGAGTTCATGGACAAAATAATACTCTGTGATTCAGATATTTTTAGGCCAGCGGAGAAGGCCTTGCAGGCCCTTACGGCCCACCACTGCTGTAATCTAGCCGAGATGTAACAAAAGGATGCATTATAATATTTAACAACAGCACCATTTTGAAATCACTGTCCAGTTCAAAAACTAATTTCTCAGACTGTTGGCTCTTAACCATTCAAAAAATTCAATTGTATCCCGACTCTGGTTACCCCAGGAGGGGACAAAAGTCTTGGGAAAGCGTCCGTTTTGCTTAGTGGAATTGTAGATCCGATTGTCATCTGCGTAGAATCCAGGAGCGGCAAATGGAATTGAGAACAGCAAGGGCTCCGAAATGGATCCCTGTGGAGCGCCAATTGATATTTGCTCATGACACGGGTTGTCCACAGGGGGGCGACCTATTTGACGCCATCACCTCGGCCACCCGCTACACGGAAAAGGATGCTAGCGGTATGCTCTACAACGTGGCCAACGCTATCAAATACCTCCACAGTCTCAACATTGTGCACCGGGACATCAAACCCGAAAACCTTCTGGTGAGGTTAACTTCCGATCTTTCCGAGGTTATCGGATCAATGATTGGAGCAAGTGTTGGAGCAGCGTTAGCTAGCAGCATTGTCATTTTTTATTTTGTTATTTTTAGGTGTACGAGCATGCAGATGGTAGTCAGAGCCTTAAATTGGGAGACTTTGGTTTGGCTACAGTGGTGGACGGACCTCTTTACACAGTCTGTGGGACGCCCACATATGTAGCACCTGAAATCATCGCGGAAACTGGGTGAGCTTTCGTTCGACGCTCTTTACATTCTGCGGCTTTTTGTTATGTTACTTGATTTTCTATTTCACTCATTCACTGCCGGACATATGCAAAAATGTGTCCACTGCAGTGCCAGGGTTTTTGTCATTGTCACTCGAATTCCAGGGCTCACAGAATATTGAGTTTTAGGACTACATAAACACTTAACTATGAAACTTTGGTCACTCTTATTTCATCAGGTGAAAAGAATTAATTGCTAAGTTCTAACTAAGGTCTGGAGTTATCTGAGCTTGAAATGGGGGCAGATGTACCAAATACAATACATATTGATTGACAACAGCTGAAACTGTAACAAAGCGCTAACATGGACAAAATGCAAATGATGCCCCCTAGTGGAGGGAAAAACATTGCCAGAGGTCTGACCAGCGCTTTATCGGCACCCAAGCATTAAAAAAAAAAATCGGGAATGGTGTTCTACATCATATTTTCAATTCTAAGTGTCTCTCGTGTGATGACAGGTACGGGCTGAAAGTGGACATCTGGGCGGCCGGCGTGATCACTTACATCCTGCTGTGCGGTTTCCCGCCTTTCCGAGGGTAAGCGGATCCCGGCGCCAAAACCTCCGCCGGCGCTGACATCGTTGCGGATTTTGCTTTCAGGAGCAGCGAGGATCAGGAGGTTCTGTTTGACCAAATCCTGATGGGTCAGGTGGAGTTTCCTCTACCGTACTGGGACGACGTCTCCGATGGGGCCAAGGTGATTGCTTTGGAGGACATTTTGGTTCTTCTTAAATATTGACCTGTTTGGCATAGTTTGTTTAATTCTATATGGGGATTTCAGGAACTGATCCGATCTATGCTAGAAGTGGAAGTGGACCAACGGTACACGGCCCTGCAGGTCCTGGACCATCCGTGGGTCACTGTAAGAGAATTGACCTTTGGTCTAGGTGTCATTTTCTGAACTTTAGGTTCTTTTTTTTGGACATTATTCTCACATTTTCGACAATATTTCACATTTCCCGCATGAATTGATGATCACTTGTTGACTTGCGACCGGTTCTGCTTGCTGCTGCAGGATGAAGGCCTTTGTGAGAACGAACGAGAACTCTCAGTAGCAGGAAAGATCAAGAAGCACTTCAACACCGCACCAAAGGACAACGACAACATGCAGCTCATTTCGGTAAGGGGAGAATAGTAGTGTTTTAGCCGAAAAAAAAAAACACCATGTATAGTAAGGCATTTTTAGCTGGAAAAAAAAACGACCATGTATAGTAAGGCGTTTTTAGCCTAAAAAAACGACCATGTATAGTAAGGCGTTTTTAGCTGAAAAAAACGACCATTTATAGTAAGGCATTTTTAGCTGAAAAAAACGACCATGTATAGTAAGGCGTTTTTAGCCGAAAAAAACCACCATGTATAGTAAGGCGTTTTTAGCCCAAAAACGACCATGTATAGTAAGGCGTTTTTAGCCGAAAAAAACGACCATGTATAGTAAGGCGTTTTTAGCCGAAAACAACGACCATGTATAGTAAGGCGTTTTTAGCCGAAAAAAACGACCATGTATAGTAAGGCGTTTTTAGCCGAAAAAAACGACCATGTATAGTAAGGCGTTTTTAGCCGAAAAAAAAACATCATGTATAGTAAGCCGTTTTTAGCCCTAAAAACCACCATGAATAGTAAGGCGTTTTTAGCCGAAAAAAACGACCATGTATAATAAGGCGTTTTTAGCCGAAAAAAACCACCATGTATAGTAAGGCGTTTTTAGCCGAAAAAAACCACCATGTATAGTAAGGCGTTTTTAGCCCAAAAACGACCATGTATAGTAAGGCATTTTTAGCCGAAAAAAACGACCATGCATAGTAAGGCATTTTTAGCCGAAAAAAACGACCATGTATAGTAAGGCGTTTTTAGCCGAAAAAAACCACCATGTATAGTAAGGCGTTTTTAGCCCAAAAACGACCATGTATAGTAAGGCATTTTTAGCCGAAAAAAACGACCATGCATAGTAAGGCATTTTTAGCCGAAAAAAACGACCATGTATAGTAAGGCGTTTTTAGCCGAAAAAAACGACCATGTATAGTAAGGCGTTTTTAGCCGACAAAAAACGACCATGTATAGTAAGGCGTTTTTAGCCCAAAAACGACCATGTATAGTAAGGCGTTTTTAGCCCAAAAATGACCATGTATAGTAAGGCGTTTTTAGCCGAAAAAAACGACCATGTATAGTAAGGCGTTTTTAGCCGAAAAACCGACCATGTATAGTAAGGCGTTTTTAGCCCAAAAAATGGCCATGTATAGTAAGGCGTTTTTTGCGGATAAAACGATCATGTATAGTAAGGCGTTTTTTGCGGATAAAACGATCATGTATAGTAAGGCGTTTTTTGTCCAAAAAAAATGACCATGTATAGATAGTAAGGCGTTTTTATCCCAAAAATGACCATGTATAGTAAGGCGTTTTTTCTCCCAAAAAAACCACCATGTATAGTAAGGTGTTTTTAGCCCAAAAAAATAACCATGTATACTAAGGCATTTATAGCCCCCAAAAAAACCACCATGTATAGTAAGGCGTTTTTAGCTGAAAAAAACGACCATGTATAGTAAGGCGTTTTTATCTGAAAAAAATGACCATGTATAGTAAGGCATTTTTAGCCCAAAAAATGACCATGTACGACTATGCTTTTTTTTTTTGGACAAATTTGTATATGACGACCTTTAGGGTGGTATTATGTGTTCAGTCAAGCAGCACCACTGTGGCTGACTCGTTATGACATAGGCTTAACAATGCTGGGGTGCAGGGTTCAAAACCAGGTTGTGACCATGTATAGTTATTTGTTTAAAACAAACAAATAAAATTAAACCACCATATTTTTAGGGCAAAAAAACCACCATGTATAGTAAGGCGTTTTTAGCTGAAAAGAACAACCATGTATAGTAAGGCATTTTTAGCCAAAAAAACGACCATGTATAGTAAGGCTTTTTTAGCTGAAAAAAAAACGACCATGTATAGTAAGGCGTTTTTAGCCCAAAAAATGACCATGTATAGTAAGGCGTTTTTAGCCGAAAAAAAAACGACCATGTATAGTAAGGCATTTTTAGCCAAAAAAACAACCATGTATAGTAAGGCATTTTTAGCCGAAAAAAACGACCATGTATAATAAGGCATTTTTAGCCAAAAAAAACAACCATGTTTCGTAAGCTGTTTTTAGCCGAAAAGAACGACCATGTATAGTAAGGCGTTTTTAGCCGAAAAAAAACGACCATGTATAATAAGGCGTTTTTATCTGAAAAAAATGACCATGTATAGTAAGGCATTTTTAGCCGAAAAAAACGACCATGTATAATAAGGCATTTTTAGCCAAAAAAACCAACCATGTATAGTAAGCTGTTTTTAGCCGAAAAAAACGACCATGTATAGTAAGGCGTTTTTAGCCGAAAAAAACGACCATGTATAGTAAGGCGTTTTTAGCCCAAAAAATGACCATGTATAGTAAGGCGTTTTTAGCCGAAAAAAAACGACCATGTATAGTAAGGCATTTTTAGCCGAAAAAAACGACCATGTATAGTAAGGCATTTTTAGCCGAAAAAAACGACCATGTATAGTAAGGCATTTTTAGCCGAAAAAAACGACCATGTATAATAAGGCATTTTTAGCCAAAAAAAACAACCATGTTTCGTAAGCTGTTTTTAGCCAAAAAGAACGACCATGTATAGTAAGGCGTTTTTAGCCGAAAAAAAACGACCATGTATAATAAGGCGTTTTTATCTGAAAAAAATGACCATGTATAGTAAGGCATTTTTAGCCGAAAAAAAAACGACCATGTATAATAAGGCATTTTTAGCCAAAAAAACCAACCATGTATAGTAAGCTGTTTTTAGCTGAAAAGAACGACCATGTATAGTAAGGCATTTTTAGCCGAAAAAAACGACCATGTATAGTAAGGCGTTTTTAGCCGAAAAAAACGACCATGTATAGTAAGGCGTTTTTAGCCCAAAAAATGACCATGTATAGTAAGGCGTTTTTAGCCGAAAAAAAAACGACCATGTATAGTAAGGCATTTTTAGCCGAAAAAAACGACCATGTATAGTAAGGCATTTTTAGCCGAAAAAAACGACCATGTATAGTAAGGCATTTTTAGCCGAAAAAAACGACCATGTATAGTAAGGCATTTTTAGCCGAAAAAAACGACCATGTATAATAAGGCATTTTTAGCCAAAAAAAACAACCATGTTTCGTAAGCTGTTTTTAGCCAAAAAGAACGACCATGTATAGTAAGGCGTTTTTAGCCGAAAAAAAACGACCATGTATAATAAGGCGTTTTTATCTGAAAAAAATGACCATGTATAGTAAGGCATTTTTAGCCGAAAAAAAAACGACCATGTATAATAAGGCATTTTTAGCCAAAAAAACCAACCATGTATAGTAAGCTGTTTTTAGCTGAAAAGAACGACCATGTATAGTAAGGCATTTTTAGCCGAAAAAAACGACCATGTATAGTAAGGCGTTTTTAGCCGAAAAAAAACGACCATGTATAGTAAGGCATTTTTAGCCGAAAAAAACAACCATGTATAGTAAGGCATTTTTAGACGAAAAAAACGACCATGTATAGTAAGGCATTTTTAGCCGAAAAAAACGACCATGTATAGTAAGGCGTTTTTAGTCGAAAAAAACGACCATGTATAGTAAGGCATTTTTAGCCGAAACAAACGACCATGTATAATAAGGCGTTTTTATCTGAAAAAAACGACCACGTATAGTAAGGCATTTTTAGCCGAAAAAAACGACCATGTATAGCAAGGCATTTTTAGCCGAAAAAAAACGACCATGTATAGTAAGGCGTTTTTATCTGAAAAAAACGACCATGTATAGTAAGGCATTTTTAGCCGAAAAAAACGACCATGTATAGTAAGGCATTTTTAGCCGAAAAAACGACCATGTATAATAAGGCATTTTTAGCAGAAAAAACTACCATGTATAGTAAGGCGTTTTTAGCCGAAAAAAACGACCATGTATAGTAAGGCATTTTTAGCCGAAAAAAACGACCATGTATAGTAAGGCATTTTTAGCCGAAAAAAACGACCATGTATAGTAAGGCATTTTTAGCCGAAAAAAACGACCATGTATAGTAAGGCGTTTTTAGTCGAAAAAAACGACCATGTATAGTAAGGCATTTTTAGCCAAAAAAAACGACCATGTATAATAAGGCGTTTTTATCTGAAAAAAACGACCATGTATAGTAAGGCATTTTTAGCCGAAAAAAACGACCATGTATAGCAAGGCATTTTTAGCCGAAAAAAAATGACCATGTATAGCAAGGCATTTTTAGCCGAAAAAAACAACCATGTATAGTAAGGCGTTTTTATCAGAAAAAAATGACCATGTGTAGTAAGGCGTTTTTAGTCGAAAAAAACGACCATGTATAGTAAGGCATTTTTAGCCGAAAAAAACGACCATGTATAGTAAGGCATTTTTAGCCGAAAAAAACGACCATGTATAGTAAGGCATTTTTAGCCGAAAAAAAAAACGACCATGTATAATAAGGCATTTTTAGCCAAAAAAACCAACCATGTATAGTAAGCTGTTTTTAGCTGAAAAGAACGACCATGTATAGTAAGGCATTTTTAGCCGAAAAAAACGACCATGTATAGTAAGGCGTTTTTAGCCGAAAAAAACGACCATGTATAGTAAGGCATTTTTAGCCGAAAAAAACAACCATGTATAGTAAGGCATTTTAAGCCGAAAAAAACGACCATGTATAGTAAGGCATTTTTAGCCGAAAAAAACGACCATGTATAGCATGGCATTTTTAGCCGAAAAAAACGACCATGTATAGTAAGGCATTTTTAGCCGAAAAAAACGACCATGTATAGCAAGGCATTTTTAGCCGAAAAAAAACGACCATGTATAGTAAGGCGTTTTTATCTGAAAAAAACGACCATGTATAGTAAGGCATTTTTAGCCGAAAAAAACGACCATGTATAGTAAGGCATTTTTAGCCGAAAAAAAACGACCATGTATAGTAAGGCATTTTTAGCCGAAAAAAACGACCATGTATAGTAAGGCGTTTTTAGTCGAAAAAAACGACCATGTATAGTAAGGCATTTTTAGCCGAAAAAAACGAGCATGTATAATAAGGCGTTTTTATCTGAAAAAAACGACCATGTATAGTAAGGCATTTTTAGCCGAAAAAAACGACCATGTATAGCAAGGCATTTTTAGCCGAAAAAAAACGACCATGTATAATAAGGCGTTTTTATCTGAAAAAAATGACCATGTATAGTAAGGCATTTTTAGCCGAAAAAAACAACCATGTATAATAAGGCATTTTTAGCCAAAAAAAACCAACCATGTATAGTAAGCTGTTTTTAGCTGAAAAGAACGACCATGTATAGTAAGGCATTTTTAGCCGAAAAAAACGACCATGTATAGTAAGGCGTTTTTAGCCGAAAAAAACGACCATGTATAGTAAGGCGTTTTTAGCCCAAAAAATGACCATGTATAGTAAGGCGTTTTTAGCCGAAAAAAAAACGACCATGTATAGTAAGGCATTTTTAGCCGAAAAAAACGACCATGTATAGTAAGGCATTTTTAGCCGAAAAAAACGACCATGTATAGTAAGGCATTTTTAGCCGAAAAAAACGACCATGTATAGTAAGGCATTTTTAGCCGAAAAAAACGACCATGTATAATAAGGCATTTTTAGCCAAAAAAAACAACCATGTTTCGTAAGCTGTTTTTAGCCAAAAAGAACGACCATGTATAGTAAGGCGTTTTTAGCCGAAAAAAAACGACCATGTATAATAAGGCGTTTTTATCTGAAAAAAATGACCATGTATAGTAAGGCATTTTTAGCCGAAAAAAAAAACGACCATGTATAATAAGGCATTTTTAGCCAAAAAAACCAACCATGTATAGTAAGCTGTTTTTAGCTGAAAAGAACGACCATGTATAGTAAGGCATTTTTAGCCGAAAAAAACGACCATGTATAGTAAGGCGTTTTTAGCCGAAAAAAAACGACCATGTATAGTAAGGCATTTTTAGCCCAAAAAAACAACCATGTATAGTAAGGCATTTTTAGACGAAAAAAACGACCATGTATAGTAAGGCATTTTTAGCCGAAAAAAACGACCATGTATAGTAAGGCGTTTTTAGTCGAAAAAAACGACCATGTATAGTAAGGCATTTTTAGCCGAAAAAAACGACCATGTATAATAAGGCGTTTTTATCTGAAAAAAACGACCATGTATAGTAAGGCATTTTTAGCCGAAAAAAACGACCATGTATAGCAAGGCATTTTTAGCCGAAAAAAAACGACCATGTATAGTAAGGCGTTTTTATCTGAAAAAAACGACCATGTATAGTAAGGCATTTTTAGCCGAAAAAAACGACCATGTATAGTAAGGCATTTTTAGCCGAAAAAAACGACCATGTATAGTAAGGCATTTTTAGCCGAAAAAAACGACCATGTATAGTAAGGCATTTTTAGCCAAAAAAAACGACCATGTATAATAAGGCGTTTTTATCTGAAAAAAACGACCATGTATAGTAAGGCATTTTTAGCCGAAAAAAACGACCATGTATAGCAAGGCATTTTTAGCCGAAAAAAAACGACCATGTATAGCAAGGCATTTTTAGCCGAAAAAAACAACCATGTATAGTAAGGCGTTTTTATCAGAAAAAAATGACCATGTGTAGTAAGGCGTTTTTAGTCGAAAAAAACGACCATGTATAGTAAGGCATTTTTAGCCGAAAAAAACGACCATGTATAGTAAGGCATTTTTAGCCGAAAAAAACGACCATGTATAGTAAGGCGTTTTTAGCCGAAAAAAACGACCATGTATAGTAAGGCATTTTTAGCCAAAAAAAACGACCATGTATAATAAGGCGTTTTTATCTGAAAAAAACGACCATGTATAGTAAGGCATTTTTAGCCGAAAAAAACGACCATGTATAGCAAGGCGTTTTTATCAGAAAAGAATGACCATGTGTAGTAAGGCGTTTTTAGTCGAAAAAAACAACCATGTATAGTAAGGCGTTTTTAGCCCAAAAAATGACCATGTATAGTAAGGCGTTTTTAGCCGAAAAAAAACGACCATGTATAGTAAGGCATTTTTAGCCGAAAAAAACGACCATGTATAGTAAGGCATTTTTAGCCGAAAAAAACGACCATGTATAGTAAGGCATTTTTAGCCGAAAAAAACGACCATGTATAATAAGGCATTTTTAGCCAAAAAAAACAACCATGTTTCGTAAGCTGTTTTTAGCCGAAAAGAACGACCATGTATAGTAAGGCGTTTTTAGCCGAAAAAAAAACGACCATGTATAATAAGGCGTTTTTATCTGAAAAAAATGACCATGTATAGTAAGGCATTTTTAGCCGAAAAAAAAACGACCATGTATAATAAGGCATTTTTAGCCAAAAAAACCAACCATGTATAGTAAGCTGTTTTTAGCTGAAAAGAACGACCATGTATAGTAAGGCATTTTTAGCCGAAAAAAACGACCATGTATAGTAAGGCATTTTTAGCCGAAAAAAACGACCATGTATAGTAAGGCGCTTTTAAAAAAAACGACCATGTATAGTAAGGCATTTTTAGCGGAAAAAAACAACCATGTATAGTAAGGCATTTTTAGACGAAAAAAACGACCATGTATAGTAAGGCATTTTTAGCGGAAAAAAACAACCATGTATAGTAAGGCATTTTTAGTCGAAAAAAACGACCATGTATAGTAAGGCATTTTTAGCCGAAAAAAACGACCATGTATAATAAGGCGTTTTTATCTGAAAAAAACGACCATGTATAGTAAGGCATTTTTAGCCGAAAAAAACGACCATGTATAGCAAGGCATTTTTAGCCGAAAAAAAACGACCATGTATAGTAAGGCGTTTTTATCTGAAAAAAACGACCATGTATAGTAAGGCATTTTTAGCCGAAAAAACGACCATGTATAATAAGGCATTTTTAGCAGAAAAAAACGACCATGTATAGTAAGGCGTTTTTAGCCGAAAAAAACGACCATGTATAGTAAGGCATTTTTAGCCGAAAAAAACGACCATGTATAGTAAGGCATTTTTAGCCGAAAAAAACGACCATGTATAGTAAGGCATTTTTAGCCGAAAAAAACGACCATGTATAGTAAGGCGTTTTTAGTCGAAAAAAACGACCATGTATAGTAAGGCATTTTTAGCCGAAAAAAACGACCATGTATAGCAAGGCATTTTTAGCCGAAAAAAAAACGACCATGTATAGCAAGGCATTTTTAGCCGAAAAAAACAACCATGTATAGTAAGGCGTTTTTATCAGAAAAAAATGACCATGTGTAGTAAGGCGTTTTTAGTCGAAAAAAACGACCATGTATAGTAAGGCATTTTTAGCCGAAAAAAACGACCATGTATAGTAAGGCATTTTTAGCCGAAAAAAACGACCATGTATAGTAAGGCATTTTTAGCCGAAAAAAACGACCATGTATAGTAAGGCATTTTTAGCCAAAAAAAACGACCATGTATAATAAGGCGTTTTTATCTGAAAAAAACGACCATGTATAGTAAGGCATTTTTAGCCAAAAAAAACGACCATGTATAATAAGGCGTTTTTATCTGAAAAAAACGACCATGTATAGTAAGGCATTTTTAGCCGAAAAAAACGACCATGTATAGCAAGGCATTTTTAGCCGAAAAAAAAACGACCATGTATAGCAAGGCATTTTTAGCCGAAAAAAACAACCATGTATAGTAAGGCGTTTTTATCAGAAAAAAATGACCATGTGTAGTAAGGCGTTTTTAGTCGAAAAAAACAACCATGTAAGGCATTTTTAGCCGAAAAAAAACAACCATGTATAGTAAGGCGTTTTTATCAGAAAAAAATGACCATGTGTAGTAAGGCGTTTTTAGTCGAAAAAAACGACCATGTATAGTAAGGCATTTTTAGCCGAAAAAAAACGACCATGTATAGTAAGGCATTTTTAGCCGAAAAAAACGACCATGTATAGTAAGGCATTTTTAGCCGAAAAAAACGACCATGTATAGTAAGGCATTTTTAGCCAAAAAAAACGACCATGTATAATAAGGCGTTTTTATCTGAAAAAAACGACCATGTATAGTAAGGCATTTTTAGCCGAAAAAAACGACCATGTATAGCAAGGCATTTTTAGCCGAAAAAAAAACGACCATGTATAGCAAGGCATTTTTAGCCGAAAAAAACAACCATGTATAGTAAGGCGTTTTTATCAGAAAAAAATGACCATGTGTAGTAAGGCGTTTTTAGTCGAAAAAAAACAACCATGTAAGGCATTTTTAGCCGAAAAAAAACGACCATGTATAGTAAGGCGTTTTTATCTGAAAAAAACGACCATGCATATACATGGTCGTTTTTATCTGAAAAAAACGACCATGCATATACATGGTCGTTTTTATCTGAAAAAAACGACCATGCATATACATGGTCGTTTTTTTCGGCTCAAAATGCCTTGCTATACATGGTCATTTTTTTCAGATAAAAACGCCTTACTATACATGGTCGTTTTTTTCAGATAAAAATGCCTTACTATACACGGTCGTTTTTTTTTCGGCTAAAAATGCCTTACTATACATGGTTGTTTTTTTCCGCAAACAATGCCTTACTATACGTGGTGGGGTTTTTTTTCGCAAAAAATGCCTTACTATATACATGGTCATTTTTTTTCAAGCTAAAAACACCTTGCTATATATGGTCATTTTTTGGGCTAAAAACGCCTTACTATACATGGTCGTTTTTTTCGGCTAAAAATGCCTTGCTATACATGGTCGTTTTTTTTCGGCTAAAAATGCCTTACTATACATGGTCGTTTTTTTTAGATAAAAACGCCTTATTATACATGGTCATTTTTTTCAGATAAAAACACCTTATTATACATGGTCGTTTTTTTCGGCTAAAAACGCCTTACTATACATGGTCATTTTTTTTCAAGCTAAAAACGTCTTACTATACATGGTCTTTTTTTTCGCTTAAAAATGCCTTACTATACATGGTTGTTGTTTTTTTTCTAGCTAAAAACGCCTTACTATACATGGTCGTTTTTTTTCAGCTAAAAACGCCTTATGGTCATTTTTTTCATCCACCCGCACGAAGACAAAAACTACGCATAAAACATTTCTCATGTTTACTTACTGTTCTTGTTTCTGTTTTCTGTGTCAGTTGGACGGAAACTTTTCTATGCAGCGCTCCGGCTCATTGGATTTCCACCAGCATTCGGCCATGTACTGGATCAGGTACGCCAACCTAAAACATATCCACACACCCCGACACCCTGAGAAAAGCCACATCTAAACAAAACAGAGAATTCAAATGTCAAGTTTTTTTCTTCTTCTCATCTCTCAGGCCGCCCCTGTTGATCAGGAGAGGTCGCTTCTCGGACGAAGACGCCACTCGGATGTGATGACTTTTGCAAACCTGTCAAAAATTCTCCCACCAAAATGCCAACCCCGACTCACCCCTTCATGTGACTCTGACGGCATCTCCATCAACGGCGAAGATGGCGAGGACGCCTTGCTGGAGTTCCTGTTGTGATGAAAAATGATGCAAAAAAAAAAACTAATTATGAAGCAAAACTGAAATGAAGACAATTCGTCTTTCCAAGGGGAGACGGTTGCTGTTTTTTTTTTTTTAATCTATATTTATCCAGGTTGCCTCATCCATCATCTGTCTTTCCCTTCTACCATGGAACATCTTTGGCAATATGGACCTATGAACTTCATCTTGTTTTTGTACACGCATACATACAGTACATACAACACATAAAGTACATACATACAGACTACACATACATACATACATACATACTACACATACATATACATATACATACATACATACATACTACACACACATATACATACATACATACATACATACATACATACATACATACATACATACATACATACATACATACATACATACATACATACATACATACGTACATACATACATACGTACATACATACACACGTACACAGAGTACATACACACGTACACACAGTACATACAAACAAACGCAGTATACAAACTGACACATCATACCTATTTCCCTTTTTAATGTTATCGATCAATATGGTGGCAGGAAGTACAGTCGGTGTTCTTCGCAGTAGACCAGCGTAGACTTTGATGATTTAAAAAAACGTGACGTAAACGCTTTGAACAAAGAACAAAGACAAAGTCATCAGTATTGCCAGTGACGTTGACGGACGGGTGCCACGTTCGGTTGCCATTCGTACTTTTGACTTTCGCTTCATTCACTGCTGGTGTGTAGCAAACATTGATGTCAAACACATGCAGAACCAGCAGCATTTAAGTGGATTTGCACCATCTGGAAAAAAAAAAAAACTTCATTCATTGTCTTTTTGTTTTTGTTTTTGTTTAGCGGAACAGACATAAAGTAGCTTCTAATAATGTATATTACCTGTTCAAATAAATGTTTTTTTTTCAGTATTGACGAGCAAAAAGAAAGTTATTTGTAAAGAACATGTGATCCGGTTTGGTGTTTAAATGGTGAAACATCAGACTTTGAAGTCAATGATGGTGAGTCATCGGAATTCACTGCACACACAATGACAAAAATAAAAATAAATAAATCTAAATTCGTTTCCATTTTACATTATCGACCATATGCTGTAAAATTTCAATGTTATTATCAATCGGATCAAACTGGTCTTTGAAAGAGCCGTGGAGGTGACCAAATTGACTCTAAAATGTCCGCCTTAAAACAAAATGGCAGACTTGCGGAGTCTTAACAAAATGGCAGACTAAAAAAACACTCTTACTTACACTTAAAAAACACTTGAAAATATATTTCGCATTATGTTGAATTCAATTCTAATATAATAATTATTATTACAAAGTACAGTACAGTACTGCATTTACTATATTGAAATTTAACATGCGTATGCCATATTATGTACAATAGGGGGCGCGATAACGCATGAAGTTGTTTGGGGTAACTCGTAAGTAGTGATGGGAATTCCGGCTCTTTCAAGAGACCCGGTTCTTTTGGCTCGGCTCACTAAAACGATCCATCTCTCTACCTTAACAACCCCCCCCCCCCTCTCCCTTCTCCTCACTGCTGCGTGTGTCTATAATTCTCCCCTCCCTACTCTACCACGGATATTGACCAATCACGTGCTGCTTTAACCGAAGACTGGGGGCGGGGAATAGAGGACAACAAAAAAGTCGGCTTCCTTTTAGGAACCGGCTCTCTTCGTTCACTTCAGATATCCGGCTCGTTCGCGAACGACACATCACTACTAGTAAGATACGACGAAGAAGAAGGGCTGTCAATGGCTGTCATATTATTAGAAACGATCACGTCACATAATGTGTTGTATTTATAAATAGTCGCTTTAAATCTTATTTAAGTAAGAACGTAAAATGATCCCGAATCACGACTAACACAGACAAACTTGAGGCTAGTTAGCCACCGCGCGCGTGTCGTTAGCATCTCGTAGCTCCTTGCAACTTACCAACATGAGCGACGACGAAGCTTCGGTTCGTAAGGACGCCTCGAAGGCCATCCTGCTCACCAAGGACGGCCAGCGTTATATCGTAGGCGACAGCCGCGACGTGATCACGCTCATTCCCATGGAGGCTACCGACCTGGTGGACCTGGACGACGCCGACGAGGAGAGCGACGTACTGGACGCGTCGGACGCGCGAGACGGCGCCGGAAGCCCCGAGGAATTGAATGACGACGAGGCGTCAGAGGGCGACGGCACCGTGCCGAAGCAATGCACCTACGACGGCTGTACCGAGACCACCACGCAGGTGGCGAAGCAGCGAAAGCCATGGATGTGCAAGAAGCACCGGAACAAGATGTACAAGGACAAGTACAAGAAGAAGAAAAATGACCAGGCCATGTCTACCAACAAAATTGATGTACAGTAAAACCCCAGATATCGCGGATTTACATTTTTTAGTGGGGGGGGGGGGGGGTATGATGCTATATTTATATAATAATAATAATAATACATTTCATTTATAAGTGCCTTTCAAAACTCTCACGGTCACTTTACAGTCACAAGATACATTTTTCTGTGGGTGAGCAGCGGCAGCCACACACGCCAGTGTTCACAACCCGGAAGTAACTCAAATAAATAGAAAGCTCGCTATATAGCTAATACATAGCTAGCTAGAGAGCCGGCCAGGGAGCTAGATCGCAAATAGCTAGCTAACTCGAATAATTGATAACTAATAGCTAGCTAGATAGCTTATAGATAGCAAATACAGTATATAGCTAGCTTGGTAGGCAGCTCGCTAGCAAATAGATAGCAAATAGAATGTCTTTAGGAGAAATAAATGAGTTTCTCAAACTGAGAGTTTTGAGTCCTATGAAGGTTTGATGCATCACATCCAATTTTTGGAACTCATTAGTTTTAGCTAGCGAGCTAGCATATGAGCAAAATTAATAACAAAGGCAGTTTAAGAAAAATAAATAAAATGCGCCAGCGTTCACTCAACCCGGAATAACTCAAATAGCTAATAGATAGTTAGCCAAATAGCTAACTAGACAACATGCCAGCTATTAGATAGCTAGCTAGTTAGACCAAAATAAAAATTAAATAAAATAAAGTCGCAAAGCTGGCTAGCTGGCTGGCTATCTAGCTAACTCTATTGTTCACTCTCACTGCCAAACTAACTAACGTCTTTTATTTGGTTTCAGGACAACTGCGAAGAGCGTCCCGTGTCTGTCAACAAGCAGCGTTTGGGGGTCATGGGGGACCGGCCGGCCAGACCCTCCCTCATCGAGCAGGTGCTCAACCAAAAAAGACTGGTAAGTCATCACAACTCTTGGATGGCTACCTGGCTAGCTAGCTGTTAGCTAAATATTAGCTAGCTTTCTGTCTATTTTAGTTACTTTGGGGTTGAGTGAACGCTGGCGCGTGTGGCTGCCACTGTTCACCCGCAGAAAAACTTCTCCTGTGACTGTAAAGTGACCTTGAGAGTTTTGAAAGGCGCCTAGAAATGAAATGGATTATTATTATTAAAAAAAAAGTGTCCAATTGTTGGCTAAAATGGCTGGCTGTTGGCTACCTGGCTATCTATTAGCTATTTATTTGCTATTCAATAACTAGCTATCAAGCTGTCTATCTAGCTAGCTAGCTGCCTCGCTATGTATTTGCTATCTAGCTGGCTATCTGTTAGCTATAGCTAGCAATTAGCTAGCTAGCTTTCTATCTATTTGAGTTACTTTGGGGTTGAGTGAACGCTGGCGCGTGTGGCTGCCGCTGCTCACCCACCGAAAAGTGTCTCCTGTGACTGTAAAGTGACCTTGAGAGTTTTCAAAAGCGCAAAGAAATGAAATGTATTATTATTATTATTACTATTATAAAAAGTGTCCAATAGTTAGCTAAAATGGCTGGCTTTTGGCTATCTATTAGCTATTTATTCGCTATGCAATAACTATCTAGTTGTCCATCTAGCTAGCTGCCTAGCTATCCATTTGCTATCTAGCTGGCTATCTGTCAGCTATAGCTAGCTATTAGCTAGCTATTTTAGCTATTAGCTAGCTAAAATGAACTTATAAAGCACACATTTTCATGATACAGTAATGTAATAGTATAGTTTGACTTTTCGTCCTCATACGTTGTTGTGTTGGCATCCAGTCACTGCTGAGGAGCCCCGAGGTGATTCACTTCCTGCAACAACAGCAACACAACCTGGCCGTGCAGAGTCGAAGTGTGGCGCTGCAGCACAACTTCAGCGGCTGTTGACGCTCCTAATATTCAGTTACATTATTATTTATTGTATTTAGAGTTGAAAATATGTCATGGTGTTTTTGTGTGTGCTGATGTTAACTCATTCACTGCCATACACAAATTTTTTTCGGGAATTGAAAATGTTGTATAGAGCGCCATTCCCGAATTTGTTTGGATTTTTTGTTTCTTGTTGATAAAGCGTGGGCTATGACCTCTGGCAATGTTTTTGTTTTCCACGAGGGGGCAGCATTTCCTTTTTTTTTGCATGTTAGCACTTTGCAGCTATTGTTAAAGCACAATATAAACCAATATTGCATTGTGTTTTGGACGGCCGCCCTCATTTCAAGCTCATATAACTCCACACCCATATCATTTAGGAATTAACTATTTTTCTGATGAAAGAAGAGAGTCTATGGTTTCTTACGCTGCATTGAATGTTTATATAGCCCTAAAACTCAATATTCTGCGGGTCCTGGCATTCAAGTGACAATGACAAAAACCCTGGCACTGAAGTGGACACAATCTAGCTGGCTGGCTATTAACTATCTATTAGCTAGCTGGCTGGCAATTAGCTAGCTCACTATCTGTTTGAGTTACTTCCGGGTTGAGTGAACGTTGGTGCCTGTGGCTGCCGCTGCTCACCCACAGAAAAACATATCATGTGACTGTAAAGTGACCTTGAGAGTTTTGAAAGGAAATTAAATGCTAGCCAGTTAGCTCATACATAACAAATAGATAGCTAGCATATGAGCAAAATTGGTAACAAATGCAGTTTAAGAAAATAAATAAATAAAGTCGCAAAGTGAAAATGCTTTCTATTTGCTATCTATTAGCTAGCTATTAGCTGGCTGGCTATCTAGTTAGATATCTGGCTAACTATTAGCTATGTATTAGTGAGCTAGCTTTCTATCTATTTGAGTTACTTCCGGGTTGAGTGAACGCTGGCGAATGTGGCTGCCGCTGCTCACCCACAGAAAAACTGATCCAGTGACTGTAAAGTGACCTTGAGAGTTTTGAAAGGTGCTTAATGAAATTAAATGTATTATTATTAAAATAAAATAAAATGACCAAATCTCATTTTAACCTCGAAAAAAAAACATTTAATATAAGTAGAAACAAACATTGGTCGGGACATTAAAATAATATTAAAAGCCAAATTAAACACACAAAGAAGCGCCGCGTGTCTCGAAGTGCTGTACGGATGCACAAGCAAACCAACAAAGCCAAAATGAAAATCAGTCTCACAGTAAACAAGGACCACATCCTGGAAGCTTCTTGAGGAGGGGGCGTGGGGGGTGTGGGCGACGCCACCCACCCGTTTTCTACGACACGGACGAGATGGGGTTGTGGGGTGAGCCCATTTGGGTGAGCACCTTGTCCAGCCATTGCAGGGGACCGTGTAGGTGCACCTCGATCCAGCAGGGGGTGCTGGTCACATCCTGACGGTGGTACTCAGCACCCCAACCCTAGAAGAAGAAATATATAAAGCTCACAATTCTATTTTGACTCACATGTCATTCAAACAAAACTCAAAAGAATATAATAATAATAATAAAGATAATAATACATTTCATTTTTAAGTGGCCTTTCAAAACTCTCAAGGTCACTTTACAGTCACAGGATCAGTTTTTCTGTGGGTGAGCAGTGGCAGCCACACGCAACAGTGTTCACTCAACCCGGAATAACAGATATATAGAAAGCTAGCTAGCCGATATATATGATATGTTATTAAAATATGTGATATGTTATTATATGATATTATATGATATTATATTATATATTGTTATATTATTTTTTTTATATTATATTACATGATATTAATGACATATTAATCACATTATATTATTAATTATACTATATTAATTACACATTATATTAATCACGTTGCGTTATGTTGTTATATTATATTATATTATATTATATTTGTGATATATTTTGTTATATTTTAAATATTAAATTGTATTTCATTGTTATTTTTATATATATATTTTTTTTTATATTATATTATATTTTATAGAAAATATTGCGTTTTAGTACTACGTAAACATTCAATGTAGTGTAAGAAACCTGAGACTCTTCTTTTATCAGAGTTAATTCCTAAGTTATATGGGTCTGGAGTTATTTGAGCTTGAAATGGGGGCATCTGTACAAAATATAATAGTGATACCTTGGCTTACAAACTTAATTGGTTCCCAGACACAGTGTGTAAGGCGAAAAGTGTGTATCCCAAACATTAATTTCCAATAGGAAATCATTAAAATGAGAATAATCCGTTCCCATAAAACAAAATTTTCTCCTTTCTACCATTTACTTGTTTGAAAAACGGGCTCGTTTACGAACGACACATCAGTCATTGTTGCGCTCTGTATGTATCCCGAAAAATAGTTCGTATGCCAAGATGAAATTCTCGTGAATTTAACGTTCGAAAGCCGAAAGGTTCATTAGCAAAGGCGTTCGTAAGCCGAGGTATCACTGTATAAGGCGCACCTGCGTAGGGTCATTTTTTTGAAGGAAATCAAGGCTTTTGGGTGCGCCTTATACACCAGAAAAATACGGTAAACTATAACCAGCACGTCCTACCTTGACAAAACTCATGCGGATGGTGCACATTTTGGTGAGCTCGTAGACCACCTCGAAACCGTGGTTGACGGACTGGGCGAGGAGCTGCGCAAAAAGTTGGTTGTTGAAGATCTTCAAGCTGCAGCCGCTGGGGATCTTGCAAACGGTGGTGGCGTGGAAGCCGTGCTGGAAGTTGCAGTTGCGGCTCTGCACGAACACGCTGCTGTCGCTTAAGCACTCGGCGTACACCTCGCCGCCCACGTAGTACAAATGCAGGCCTGGGAGAGCCACGGGGGGGGGGAGGGTCTTTTAGGTGATTGATGACCTCACAACAAATCCATGTCAAAAACTATCAAGGTCGAATTTAGCAACACGGAAAAGAGGTCTGACCAGCGATTTATCGGCAGGCCCACGCAAGAAAAAAAACAAAACCCAAATACATTTGGGAATGGGATCTATTCGCTAGCTAGCTGGATATCTATTCGCTAGCTAGCTGGCTATCTAGTCGCGATCTGGTAGCTGGCTATCTATTAGCTAGCTAGCTGGCTGGCTATCTATTAGCTATCTAATGGCTAGCTAGCTAATTGGCTGCCTAGGTATTGGCTATCTATTAGCTAGCTAGTTTTTTTTATTTATCTGAGTTATTCCGGGTTGAGTGAACGCTGGCACATGTGGCTGCCGCTGCTCACCCACAGAAAAAAACTGATCCAGTGACTGTAAAGTGACCTTGAAAGTTTTGAAAGGGGCTTACAAATGAAATGTACTTATTTTATGGATAATAAATGTGTTATTTAATTTTTATTTTTATCATTATTATAAGGGGCACCTTCAATGAATGACATATTAAAACATTTCCATACATAAGGCGCACCGCATTATGAGGCGCATGGTCAGCTTTTGAAAAAAAAAAATATTTTAGGTGCGTCTTATAGTGCAGAAAATATGGTCATTTAAAATGTTGATATGTGACATGTAAAATAATAATAATAATAATAATAATCATCATCATCATCATCATCATCATAATAATAATAATAATACATTTCATCACCTTTGCCGATGTGTCGCCGCGTATGCTCGATGGTAGAGTTGCGGTTGACGTTGGAAAGCAGTCCGAGGCAGAATCGGTTCTTGTTATTGGACGGATCGGTGAAGCCATCCACCAGCACGCTACGTGACGACGCGTGGAAAGTTTCGCCCACTCGGTTGTTCAACTCGTAGTAGGCGATGGAGCACCAATACTCGGGTTCCTCGTAGCATACGGGACGCAAATCTGGAAGGAGGATGGAAAGTGTTAAAAAAAAAATATCTGGTGGTGGTGCTTGATAAAAGACAAACTTGCCTCGATGTGGCGCGGAGAAGGTGAGCTTGGTGGTTTCCGTGGAGTTGCCAGGTTTCACGTCCTCTTGCGGGTGCGACTCCATCATGCTATACGGCGGAGGCGGAGTCTCTGAAAGGGGGGAAAAAAGGCAAACAGGAAGTCCTGAACTACCATGCTAATCGTACATAAATTCCAATTACAGTGATACCTCAGCTTACGAATTAATTGGTTCCCACAAAATGTGTCTTCCAAACATTGATTTCCCATAGGAAACCATTAAAATAAGGACAATCCGTTCGCAGATCCCCATAAAACATAATTTTCTACGAAATAAGCCTTAAAACAAGACAAAATATACCTTATTTTCTGTATAATAAATGTGCTATTGTATTGTAAGTAATGAAATAAACTGTGCTGTACATAATAAAGTCGTTTTATTTACTTTTGTGATGGTTGTTGTTGCCTCTTGATGATATCCGAGAGAAGTTGCCGTGCTTTCTCGGCGTTAATACCCTCACTCACACTCACCCGGAACTTTTTTTCCTGTGAGGCGCTAATGCTAAACATCATCCTGTCATCACAAGACAGTCGGAATTTTGAGCCCGATCCGTTTAAGCAGCAAATTAGCCGCTTATTTTCTTACCTGCAATGTGGTAGGGGCTACCCGGCTCAGCGGAGCTGCATGGGGAGTCGGGGTAACCCTGTGAGGCGGGCGAGCGTCCGTGGGACGAGGAGGACGGCGATGAGGATGAAAATGAGGACGAGGAACCCGGTAACGGCGGGAAAGAGTCCGGAAAAGTGGCGTTCTGCGGCATCAGAGGCTCGTTGTGCAGAGAGGCGTTGCGGAATTTGGCTAGCAGGCTGTGCTGAGGGTTGAACTCGCTGTGGCGGGGCACCAAAACGGGCGGCAGAACTGGTTGGAAGAACAAAAATGGCAAAGAAAATTGTACAATAATAATAATCCATTTCATTTGTAAGCGCCTTTCAAAACTCTCAAGGCCACTTTCCAGTCACAGGATCAGTCTTACTGTGGGTGAGCAGCGGCAGCCACATGCGCAAGCGTTCACTCAACCTGGAATAACTCAAATAAAAAAAGTAGCTAGCTAGCTAACAGATATCCAGCTAGCTAGCTAGTAGATAGCCAGCTAGCTAGCTAATATATAGCAGGCTATCTAGCTAGTAGATAGCCAGATAGCTAGCTAGTAGATAGCCAGCTATATAGCTAATAGATAGCTAGCTATCTAGCTAATAGAGAGCCAGCTATCTAGCTAATAGATAGCCAGATAGCTGGCTAATAGCTAGCCAGTTAGCTATCTAGCTAATAGATAGCCAGCTATCTAGCTAATAGATAGCCAGCTATCTAGCTAATAGATAGCCAGCTATCTAGCTAATAGATAGCCAGCTAGCTGGCTAATAGATAGCCAGCTAGCTAGTTAGCTAATAGATAGCCAGCTAGCTAACAGATAGCCAGCTATCTAGCTAACAGATAGCCAGATAGCTAGCTAACAGATAGCCATATAGCTAGCTAGCTAATAGATAGCCAGCTAGTGAACGCTGGCGGATGTGGCTGTCGCTGCTCACTCAAAGAAAAACTGACTGTAAAGTGACCTTGAGAGTTTTGAAAGGTGCTCATAAATGAAATGTATTATTATTATAAAAAAACAAAATGAAAAAAACTCGAATAAATTGCGTCTCTATGTCATATTTTGCCCCCGTTGAGGCAGACTTCATCTTACCTGGCGTTTCGACACGTCGGTAGTGGTACGGATTGACGCAAATGTCCTTCTGCTTGGAGCCGAAGGGAAATTCGCAGCAGTCGAGCGCTTTGAGTTCGTGGTGAGACTGAAGATCGGGCCAGCGCCACACCCGACAGTAGATGACATGCGGCAGGCCTTTGCGGTGCGACACTTGCAGCCTCCCGTCGAGTGAGCGGGGGATGGTCACGCACTTGCCTGGCAAAGGAGTAAATAATCTTATTGTTATTATTGATTATTATACATTTCATTTATAAGCGCCTTTCTAAAGTCTCAAGGATACTTTACAGTCACAGGATGTTTTGCTGTTGACAACATGAGGATGAAAGTGACACTTGCTGTTTGGACATAGGTCAAGTCAGGGATGTCAACACACAAAAAAAAAACATTTGGGTTGTCATAAATCAATTAGAGGCCATAAATATATGAATACATAATATATATATATGGTATGAGTGGTTGTATTCGGGTGTTATAAATCTAGAAGCATTTCATTTGTGTATAGACGTTGGTTTACCTCTTTACACCTCAATCTAATATCAAAACATTAACTCATTCACTGTCAAACGATGCGCAAAAATGTGTCCACTCCAGTGCCAGGGTTTTTGTCATTTTCACTCAAATTGGAGGACCCACTAAATATTGAGTTTTAGGACTACGTAACGTG